>NC_086289.1:66665979-66990646 GCF_963924245.1 Chroicocephalus ridibundus
AGAGCCAGCAAGGAAAACTATGCCTTGTTCTAAAGCTCTTTGGGAACCGCTTGCATAGCCCCACAGACCTGGGGGCTGCAGGCTTTCCTGCTGCCTTCAGCCTCAAAACCGCCCTTCCCCACTTAGCGCCGCGCCAGGCACAAAAATGGCCATATGTCTGGAGATGGGTCCCACTCCCAAAGATCCAGCAGGGAAAACTATGCCTTGTTCTAAAGCTCTTTGGGAACCGCTTGCGTAGCCCCACACACCTGGGGGCTGCAGGCTTTCCTGCTGCCTTCAGCCTCAAAACCGCCCTTTCCCACTTGGCGTCGCTCCAGGCACAAAAAGGGCCATATGTCTGGAGATTGGTCCCACGCCCAAAGAGCCAGCAGGGAAAACTAGGCCTTGTTCTAAAGCTCTTTGGGAACCGCTTGCGTAGCCCCACACACCTGGGGGCTGCAGGCTTTCCTGCTGCCTTCAGCCTCAAAACCACCCTTTCCCACTTGGAGCCGCGCGAGGCACAAATATGGCAATATGCCTGGAGACTGGTCCCACGCCCAAAGAGCCAGCAGGGAAAACTATGCCTTGTTCTAAAGCTCTTTGGGAACCGCTTGCGTGGCCCCACAGACCGGCGGGCTGCAGGCTTTCCTGCTGCCTTCAGCCTCAAAACCGCCCTTTCCCACTTGGCGTCGCTCCAGACACAAAAATGCCCATATGTCTGGAGATTGGTCCCACGCCCAAAGAGCCAGCAGGGAAAATTAGGCCTTGTTCTAAAGCTCTTTGGGAACCGCTTGCGTAGCCCCACAGACCTGGGGGCTGCAGGCTTTCCTGCTGCCTTCAGCCTCAAAACCACCCTTTCCCACTTGGCGCCGCGCCAGGCACAAAAATGGCAATATGGCTGGAGACTGGTCCCACGCCCAAAGAGCCAGCAGGGAAAACTAGGCCTTGTTCTAAAGCTCTTTGGGAACCGCTTGCGTGGCCCCACACACCTGGGGGCTGCAGGATTTCCTGATGCCTTCAGCCTCAAAAACGCCCTGTCCCACTTTGCGTCGCTCCAGGCACAAAAATGGCCATATGTCTGGAGATTGGTCCCACGCCCAAAGAGCCAGCAGGGAAAACTATGCCTTGTTCTAAAGCTCTTTGTGAAACGCTTGCGTAGCCCCACAGACCTGGGGGCTGAAGGGTTTCCTGCTGCCTTCAGCCTCAAAACCACCCTTCCCCACTTGTCGCCGCGCCAGGCACAAAAATGGCCATATGTCTGGAGACTGGTCCCACGCCCAAAGAGCCAGCAGGGAAAACTATGCCTTCTTCTAAAGCTCTTTGGGAACCGCTTGCGTAGCCCCACAGACGTGCGGGCTGCAGGCTTTCCTGCTGCCTTCAGCCTCAAAACCACCCTTTCCCACTTGTCGCCGCGCCTGGCCCAAAAATGCCCATATGTTTGGAGATGGGTCCCACGCCCAAAGAGCCAGCAGGGAAAACTATGCCTTGTTCTAAAGCTCTTTGGGAAACGCTTGCGTAGCCCCACACACCTGGGGGCTGCAGGCTTTCCTGCTGCCTTCAGCCTCAAAACCACCCTTTCCCACTTGGCGCCACGCCAGGCACAAAAATGGCCATAGAATCATAGAATCATAGAATCATAGAATTGTTGAGGTTGGAAGGGACCTTTAAGATCATCGAGTCCAACCTTTAGCCTACCCTGACCAGAGCCACTTGTAAACCATGTCCTCAGTGCCCCATCTACCCTTTTTTTAAACACCTCCAGAGATGGTGAATCCACCACCTCCCTGGGCAGCCTATTCCAATGTTTAATAACCCTTTCAGTGAAAAAATGTCTCCTAATATCTAATCTGAACCTCCCCTGACGTAACTTGAACCCGTTTCCCCTCGTCCTATCACTTGTCACCAGGGAGAAGAGGTCAGCCCCCATCTCTCTACAACCTCCTTTCAGGTAGATGTAGAGGCTGATAAGGTCTCCCCTCAGCCTCCTCTTTTCCAGGCTAAACAACCCCAGCTCCCTCAGTCGTTCTTCATAAGGTTTGTCCTCCAGGCCCTTCACCAGCTTTGTAGCCCTTCTCTGGACAGGCTCCAACACCTCAATGTCCCTCTTGTAGCGAGGGGCCCAAAACTGAACACAGTACTCGAGGTATAGGTATGGATATGGGTCCCACACCCAAAGAGCCAGCAGGGAAAACTATGCCTTGTTCTAAAGCTCTCTGGGAAACGCTTGCGTAGCCCCACACACCTGGGGGCTGCAGGCTTTCCTGCTGCCTTCAGCCTCAAAACCACCCTTTCCCACTCGGCGCCGCGCCAGGCCCAAAAACGCCCAAATCTCTGGAGATGGGTCCCACGCCCAAAGAGCCAGCAGGGAAAACTATGCCTTGTTCTAAAGCTCTTTGGGAACGGCTTGCGTAGCCCCACAGACCTGGGGGCTGCAGGCTTTCCTGCTGCCTTCAGCCTCAAAACCACCCTTTCCCACTTGGCGCCGCGCCAGGCACAAAAATAGCCATATGTCTGGAGATTGGTCCCACGCCCAAAGAGCCAGCAGGGAAAACTAGGCCTTGTTCTAAAGCTCTTTTGGAATCGCTTACGTAGGCCCACACACCTGGGGGCTGCAGGCTTTCCTGCTGCCTTCAGCCTCAAAACCACCCTTTCCCACTTGGCTCCGCACCAGGCACAAAAATGGCCATATGTCTGGAGATTGGTCCCACGCCCAAAGAGCCACCAGGGAAAACTATGCCTTGTTCTAAAGCTCTTTGGGAACCGCTTGCGTAGCCCCACACACCTGGGGGCTGCAGGCATTTTGGCACTTTTAGCCTGAAAACCACCCTTTCCCGCTTGGCGCCGCGCCAGGCACAAAAATGCCCATATGGCTGGAGACTGGTCCCACGCCCAAAGAGCCAGCAGGGAAAACTATGCCTTGTTCTAAAGCTCTTTGGGAACGGCTTGCGTAGCCCCACAGACCTGGGGGCTGCAGGCTTTCCTGCTGCCTTCAGCCTCAAAACCACCCTTTCCCACTTGGCGCTGTGCCAGCCACAAAAATGGCCATAGGTATGGATATGGGTCCAACACCCAAAGAGCCAGCAGGGAAAACTATGCCTTGTTCTAAAGCTCTTTGGGAACCGCTTGCGTAGCCCCACAGACCTGTGGGCTGCAGGCTTTCCTGCTTCCTTCAGCCTCCAAACCACCCTTTCCCACTTGGCGCCGCGCCAGGCACAAAAATGGCCATATGTCTGGAGATTGGTCCCACGCCCAAAGAGCCAGCAGGGAAAACTATGCCTTGTTCTAAAGCTCTTTGGGAACGGCTTGCGTAGCCCCATACACCTGGGGGCTGCAGGCTTTCCTGCTGCCTTCAGCCTCAAAACCGCCCTTTCCCACTTGGCGTTGCTCCAGACACAAAAATGGCCATATGGCTGGAGATTGGTCCCACGCCCAAAGAGCCACCAGGGAAAACTATGCCTTGTTCTAAAGCTCTTTGGGAACCGCTTGCGTGGCGCCACACAGGTGTGGGCTGCAGGCTTTCCTGCTGCCTTCAGCCTCAAACCCGCCCTGTCCCAGTTTGCGTCGCTCCAGGCACAAAAATGGCCATATGTCTGGAGATTGGTCCCACGCCCAAAGAGCCAGCAGGGAAAACAAGGCCTTGTTCTAAAGCTCTTTGGGAACCGCTTGCGTAGCCCCACAGACCTGGGGGCTGCAGGCTTTCCTGCTGCCTTCAGCCTCAAAACCACCCTTTCCCACTTGGCGCCACGCCAGGCACAAAAATGGCCATATGTCTGGAGACTGGTCCCACGCCCAAAGAGCCAGCAGGGAAAACTATGCCTTGTTCTAAAGCTCTTTGGGAACCGCTTGTGTGGACACACAGACGGGCGGGCTGCAGGCTTTCCTGCTGCCTTCAGCCTCAAAACTGCCCTGTCCCACTTGGCGTAGCTCCAGGCACAAAAATGGCCATATGTCTGGAGATGGGTCCAACGTCCAAAGAGCCAGCAGGGAAAACTATGCCTTGTTCTAAAGCTCTTTGGGAACCGCTTGCGTAGCCCCACACACCTGGGGGCTGCAGGCGTTTTGGCACTTTCAGCCTGAAAACCACCCTTTCCCGCTTGGCGCCGCGCCAGGCACAAAAATGGCCATATGTCTGGAGATTGGTCCCACGCCCAAAGATCCAGCAGGGAAAACTAGGCCTAGTTCTAAAGCTCTTTGGGAACCGCTTGCGTAGCCCCACAGACCTGGGGGCTGCAGGCTTTCCTGCTGCCTTCAGCCTCAAAACCACCCTTTCCCACTTGGCGCCGCGCCAGCCACAAAAATGGCCATAGGTATGGATATGGGTCCAACACCCAAAGAGCCAGCAGGGAAAACTATGCCTTGTTCTAAAGCTCTTTGGGAACCGCTTGCATAGCCCCACAGACCTGCGGGCTGCAGGCTTTCCTGCTGCCTTCAGCCTCAAAACCACCCTTTTCCACTTGGCGGCACGCCAGGCACAAAAATGGCCATATGTCTGGAGATTGGTCCCACGCCCAAAGAGCGAGCAGGGAAAACTAGGCCTTGTTCTAAAGCTCTTTTGGAACCGCATGCGTAGGCACACAGACGGGCGGGCTGCAGGCTTTCCTGCTGCCTTCAGCCTCAAAACCACCCTTTCCCACTTGGCTCCGCACCAGGCACAAAAATGGCCATAGGTATGGAGATGGGTCCAACGCCCAAAGAGCCACCAGGGAAAACTATGCCTTGTTCTAAAGCTCTTTGGGAAACGCTTGCGTAGCCCCACAGACCTGCGGGCTGCAGGCTTTCCTGCTGCCTTCAGCCTCAAAACCGCCCTGTCCCACTTGGAGCCGCGCGAGGCACAAATATGGCCATATGTCTGGAGATTGGTCCCACGCCCAAAGAGCCAGCAGGGAAAAATATGCCTTGTTCTAAAGCTCTTTGGGAACCTCTTGCGTAGCCCCACACACCTAGGGGCTGCAGGCTTTCCTGCTGCCTTCAGCCTCAAAACCACCCTTCCCCACTTGTCGCCGCGCCAGGCTCAAAAATGGCCATATGGCTGGAGACTGGTCCCACGCCCAAAGAGCCAGCAGGGAAAACTATGCCTTGTTCTAAAGCTCTTTGGGAACGGCTTGCGTAGCCCCACACACCTGGGGGCTGCAGGCTTTCCTGCTGCCTTCAGCCTCAAAACCGCCCTTTCCCACTTGGCGTCGCTCCAGACACAAAAATGGCCATATGTCTGGAGATTGGTCCCACGCCCAAAGAGCCAGCAGGGAAAACTACGCCTTGTTCTAAAGCTCTTTGGGAAACGCTTGCGTAGCCCCACACACATGGGGGCTGCAGGATTTCCTGCTGCCTTCAGCCTCAAAACCGCCCTGTCCCACTTGGCGTCGCTCCGGGCACTAAAATAGCAATATGGCTGGAGATTGGTCCCACGCCCAAAGAGCCAGCAGGGAAAACTATGCCTTGTTCTAAAGCTCTTTGGGAAACGCTTGCGTAGCCCCACACACCTGGGGGCTGCAGGCTTTCCTGCTGCCTTCAGCCTCAAAACCACCCTTTCCCACTTGGCGCCACGCCAGGCACAAAAATGGCCATAGAATCATAGAATCATAGAATCATAGTATTGTTGAGGTTGGAAGGGACCTTTAAGATCATCGAGTCCAACCTTTAGCCTATTCTGACAAGAGCCACTTGTAAACCATGTCCTCAGTGCCCCATCTACCCTTTTTTTAAACACCTCCAGAGATGGTGAATCCACCACCACCCTGGGCAGCCTATTCCAATGTTTAATAACCCTTTCAGTGAAAAAATGTCTCCTAATATCTAATCTGAACCTCCCCTGACGTAACTTGAACCCGTTTCCCCTCGTCCTATCACTTGTCACCAGGGAGAAGAGGTCAGCCCCCATCTCTCTACAACCTCCTTTCAGGTAGTTGTAGAGGCTG
Organism: Chroicocephalus ridibundus; assembly: GCF_963924245.1. NCBI lineage: Eukaryota > Metazoa > Chordata > Aves > Charadriiformes > Laridae > Chroicocephalus > Chroicocephalus ridibundus. Next base: position 66,671,874 of record NC_086289.1, read on the forward strand.
ATAAGGTCTCCCCTCAGCCTCCTCTTTTCCAGGCTAAACAACCCCAGCTCCCTCAGTCGTTCTTCATAAGGTTTGTCCTCCAGGCCCCTCACCAGCTTTGTAGCCCTTCTCTGGACACGCTCCAACACCTCAATGTCCCTCTTGTAGCGAGGGGCCCAAAACTGAACACAGTACTCGAGGTATAGGTATGGATATGGGTCCCACACCCAAAGAGCCAGCAGGGAAAACTATGCCTTGTTCTAAAGCTCTCTGGGAAACGCTTGCGTAGCCCCACACACCTGGGGGCTGCAGGCTTTCCTGCTGCCTTCAGCCTCAAAACCACCCTTTCCAACTTGGCGCAGTGCCAGGCACAAAAAGGGCCAAATGTCTGGCGATTGCTCCCACGCCCAAAGAGCCAGGAGGGAAAAATGTGGCTTGTTCTATATCTCTTTTGGAACTGCTTCCGTGGCCCCACAGACCCTGGGGCTGCCGACTTTCCTGCTGCCTTTAGCCTCAAAACCACCCTTTCCCAATTTGCGCCGCGCCAGGCTCCAATACGGCCATATGTCTGGCGATTGCTCGACGCCCAAAGAGCCAGGAGGTAAAACTGTGGCTTGTTCTAAAGCTCTTTGGGAACCGCTTGCGTGGCCCCACAGACCCTGGGGCTGTGGGCTTTCCAACCCCAGCCCCAAGTCCATCCAGCAAAGAGATTTCACCCAGTGGCCTCCACAATTTGTTGGTTCCGTCGGTGCAGTTCCTGCAGCTGGCCATGGATGGATTTGGAGTGGTCACTTAGACATACAATACAGTCCTTTAAAATCTTGACAAACATGTCTGTGAGTTGAAAGCAAAAAATCAGTAGCAGTTCTTTTTTGTAACATCGCATATCGAATACTATCTGCACCTAGCAATAACTCAGAAATAGCGGTACTAGTAGCATTGTTAAACTTAGCCTTCGCAGCAAGAGAGTCCTTGTTATCACGAATCCTTGGCAGCAAAAGAGTCCTTGTTAGCTAGAGTGCATGCGGACTCCCTGTTCTTGCTGGTACTGTGCTTTGATCTTCTTCCACAACAGGCCAAGATTCTCAAGCAGCTAGATAAGGTGTCTGTGAGTCCATTACAGGCTTATGTCATCCAAATGTTTTTCTTGCAAGCACCCGAGACTGAATAACAATTGGTGTGATATATGTGTTTTCCAGCACCCAGGTGTGAGCCCCTTGAGTGTATTTACAGTCCTCCTCACCGATCTGCCGTTGCTTTCCCATATTCCACCCCCTTGCTTAAGAGACCGCTTCTGCTGCGTTCATTTTAGTCTTGCAGGGTATAACACAGAGCAATCTACTAAGGCATGCAATAACTTATATAGGAAAAAACAAAAAACATATCTCTATGGTACTGCTTTGAATCAGGTGTCCTATTTCTCTTTTTCTGATGCTTTCTCGTAATGCGTATGGCATACTTTTGTGCTAACGTGGCACACTTCCCATCTAATTGTTCCTGTTTGGTTTCTTTTCTTTTTTTTTTTTTTTTTTTTCCTTCCATCACTTACAACTGACATAAAAGTCTGCCTTTGCAACAAGAGCTCAGTTTCTCATTTTTCCTTAAGTTTCTCATTTTCATACAGACCATCCTATAGATTTTGGCTCAACTCCTTTTCCTAATCAACCATGATCTTATAGACAAACAACAAACAACCAGCGATACGCCCTGCACGGGCGAGCCGTTCCCGAGAGTGTAAACGTGTCGGCTCGTGAAAACTCCCCCAATATTTCAGGACTTCCATCGGTTCTACAGCCCATCCTGGTGTATCTACCTGGGGCGCACTCGCCTTACGTCTAAACATTGTGTATACACAAACTTCTTCACTTGACGGAGTGTCAGCCCTAGTTGCATACGAGCACAGTACCACACCGGGCAGAACACCTGCTCCAGTGGAGTCACCTAACAACACTGCACACAACAAAAAGCAAACAGTAGCACACATGCTGATCAGCAGGCATAAGCTGGCACCCACACACACTTACACAGCAGCCATACAAAAACAGCACTTTTATCTCAGGGAGATGACTGGGGAGGGGAGGGGATGAGGCGGGCAATGGCACGAGCAAACAGTTCCAGCTCTGTCCTTCTCTGCTGACATTCTGCCTCCTCCATCAGCCTCAGGTGGAGCAGACGGGATCAGCAGGGGATTGTCCCAGACCTTCGGACCTGGCCTGTTCAATCCCCCTCCCGTGGGTTGTAATGCTGCAAAAGCCCCGGCTGACGTGGCTCGCTCCGCCTTCATATCTTGTAAGGTCGATAACACCAACCACTATGTCGTCGCTAATGGTGATGCCTCTTTGTCTCCTTTACTTATCACTTCCCACAGTTTTTTCCCAACAGCCTCCCATATTTCTGATTTAAAAGCTGTCTGGGGCTCTGGTGCGAATCCGTTCTCTCTGCACCAGGTTAACAACCTTCGGAGCATACGCTCATCATATTTCACCCCTCTCTTAAAGAGGATATGCAGGAGAAGTCTTAATATAGCCCCTTCTTCTTTTGTTACTTGTTGCCCCATCTCCTGGCCCAGCTTAATCAGTTTGCTTTTCTAAAAAGTGTTTTAAAATTTTGAAAGCTACCTCTCTATCAATCGCGTGTTGTGTAGACCTTCTTAATTATCTGGTCACTTGCAGCCTTTCCCTTTTGTGTAGACCTTCTTAATTATCGGGTCACTTGCAGCCTTTCCCTTTGGCAGCCTTCACTCAGACGGCGAACCCCTTCTTTATTATCCTGGGTCCAAGCATGGATCAGACACGTCTTGTCACTGATCTTCTGCTCCCTGGTCGCTGCTACCAGTGCTTCTCTGAGCTCGCTGTCCGGTGGAGAACAAGGAGTGGGGTCCCTGTTCGGGCGCCACTTGCGACGAGCGAGGGAAACAAGCAGTCGACTCAATATGAGTGATAAAGCAAGCTTCAGCTTTATTGCAGCATCATCAGATTTTATACTCTTACACTTAGATATGCCTATTTCTCTTATAACTATTGGCTGTGCACTAAAGATTACATTATTCATACTCCTCCTACATGCAGTTTCTTGGGTCAGGGTTTGTCCCTGTTCTCTCACAGTCTACTTTCTCAAAGTTGTTTATCTGATTTAAGCAAGGTCAGCACGGCCTTCAGCATCTTCCTTATCAGCGTAACTCGGAGATTTCCATGCAGGCAGGCATAGCTTACTTCTGAAAATCCTGCATGGCGCCGTGCCCGTTCTCATATAGCCATCCCTCAAGACGCAAAGAGCTTTAGAACAAGCCACAGTTTTCCCTCCTGGCTCTTTGGGTGTGGGAGCAATCGCCAGACATATGGAAATTCTGGAGACATGGAGGGAAATTTTGGAGGATGGCGTGGCGCCAAGTGGGAAAGGGTGGTTTTGAGGCTGAAGGCGACAGGAAAGGCTGAATCCCCAAGGTCTTTGGCGCCACGCAAGCAGTTCCCAAAGACCTTTAGAAGAAGCCACAGTTTTCCCTCCTGGCTCTTTGGGCGTGGGAGCAATCGCCAGACATATGGCCATATTGGAACGTGGCGCAGCGCAAATTGGGAAAGAGCGGTTTTCAGGCTAAAGGCAGCAGGAAAGCCTGCAGCCCAAAGGTCTGTGGGGCCACGCAAATGATTCCCAAAGAGCTTTGGAACAAGCCACAGTTTTCCCTGCTGGCTCTTTGCGCGTGGCAGCAATCGCCAGACATATGGAAATTCTGGAGACTGGCGAGTCGGCAAGTGGGAAAGGGTTGTTTTGACGCTGAAGCTGCGAGGAAAGACCGCAGCTCGAAGGTCTGTGGGGCCACGCAAGCGGTTCCCAAAGAGCTTTAGAACAAGCCACAGTTTTTCCCTCCTGGCTCTTTGGGCGTGCGAGCAATCGCCAGACATATCGACTGCTTGGAGCATGACGTGGCGCCAAGTTAGAGAGGGTGGTTTTGAGGCTGAAGGCAGCAGGAAAGCCCGCAGCCCCAAGGTCTGTGGGGCCACACAAGCGTTTCCCAAAGAGCCTTAGAACAAGCCACAGTTTTCCCTCCTGGCTCTTTGGGCGTGGGACCAATCTCCAGACCTATGGCCATTTTGGAGCCTGGCGCAGTGCCAATTTAGAAAGGGTGGTTTTGAGGCTGAAGGCAGCAGGAAAGCCCGCAGCCCAAAGGTTTGTGGGAAACGAAAGCGGTTCCCAAAGAGCTTTAGAACAAGCCGCAGTTTTCCCTCCTGGCTCTTTGGGCTTGGGAGCAATCGCCAGACATATGGACATTTTGGAGGCTGGTGCGGCCCCAATTAGGAAACGGTGGTTTTGAGGCAAAGGCGGCAGGAAAGCCCGCAGCCCCAAGGTCTGTGGGGCCATGCAAGCGGTTCCCAAAGAGCTTTAGAACAAGCCACAGTTTTCCCTCCTGGCTTTTTGGGCGTGGGAGAAATCGCCAGACATATGGCCATTTTGGAGCCTGGCGCCGTGCCAATTGAGAAAGTGTTGTTTGGAGGCTGAAGGCGCCAGGAAAGCCCGCAGCCCCAAGGTCTGTTGGGCGACAAAAGCTGTTCCCAAAGACCTTTAGAACAAGCCACAGTTTTCCCTGCTGGCTCTTTGGGGATGGGAGCAATCGCCAGACCTATGGTCATTTTGGAGCCTGGCGCTGTGCCAATTGACAAACTATGGTTTTGAGGCTGAAGGTGCCAGGAAAGCCTGCAGCCCCAAGGTCTGCGGGGCCATGCAAGTAGTTCCCAAAGAGCTTTAGAAGAAGGCATAATTTTCCCTCCTACGATTTGGGCGTGGGAGCAATCGCCAGACATATGGACATTTGGGAGGCTGGCACGGCGCCAAGTGGGAATGGGTGGTTTTGAGGCTGAAGGCGCCAGAGAAGCCTGCGGCACAAAGGTCTTTGGGGCCACGCAAGCGGTTCCCAAAGAGCTTTAGAACAAGCCACAGTTTTCACTCCTGGCTCTTTGCGCGGGGCAGCAATCTCCAGACATATTGACATTTTGGAGTCTGGCACGGCACCAAGTGGGAAAGGGTGGTTTTGAGGCTGGAGGCAGCAGGAAAGCCTGCAGCCACAGGGTCTATGGGGCCATGCAAGCTGTTCTCAAAGAGCATTAGAAGAAGGCATGGTTTTTCCTCCTGGCTCTTTGGGCGTGGGACCAGTCTCCAGACATATGGACATTTTGGAGCCTGGCGCCGTGCCAATTGAGAAAGGGTGGTTTTGAGGCTGAAGGCAGCAGGAATGCCTGCAGCCCCAAGGTCTGTGGGGCCATGAAAGCCGGTCCAAAAGAGCTTTGGAACAAGCCACAATTTTCCCTCCTCGCTCTTTGGGCGTCGGAGCACTTTTCGTTCGTTCGTCAGAACACTTTCCTTGTTTTGCTGCCTTTGTGTGCAGCTCTTTGGAGAGCGTAACAACTGCGGTTACCGGGACGGTGCAAGCACTTCCTAGAGACAGTGGGAAGAAACCCTACAAGTCCATCTTGGCGCTTTCCATGTGGGAGATGTAGCAAGCTGGTTGTCGGTTTTGGAACTCCCAGGAGAGTGTTAGCAAAGTGGTAAGCGGAGGTAGTTTCTGGGGACAGTGAGAAGGAGATCCACTTTTCCCTCTTGGCACTTTCTCGAATAGCCAGGAGGAAAAAGTGTGGCTTGTTCTAAAGCTCTCTGGGAGAGGGTTGCGTGGCCCCACAGACCTTGGGGCTGCGGAATTTCCTGCGGCCTTCAGCCTAAAAATCACCCATACCCACTTGGGGCGGCGAGAGGCTCCAATATGTCCATATGTCTGGCGATAGCTCCCACGCCCAAAGAGCCAGTAGGGAAAACTGTGGCTTGTTCTAAAGCTCTTTGGGAACCGCTTGCGTGGCCCCACAGACCTTGCGGCTGCGGGCTTTCGTGCCACCTTCACCCTCAAAACCACCCTTTCCCACGTGGCGCCGCGCCAGCCTCCAAAATTTCCATATCTGTGGCGACTGCTCCCACGCACAAAGATCCAGGAGGGAAAAATTTGCCTTCTTCTAAAGGTCTTTGGGAACCGCTTGCATGGCCCAACAGACCTTTCGGCTGTGGGCTTTCCTGGCTCCTTCAGCCTGAAAACCACGCTTTCCCAATTGGGGCCGCGCCACCCTCCAAAATATCCATATGTCTGGAGATTGCTCCCACGCCCACAGAGCCAGGACGGAAAAACGTGCCTGTTCTAAAGCTCTTTGGGAACCGCTTGCTTGGCCCCACAAACCTTGGGGCTAAAGGCTTTCCTGGCGCCTTCAGCCTCAAAACCACCCTTTCCCACTTGGCGCCACAGCAGCCCCTAAAATTTCCATATGTTGGGAGATTGCTCCCACGCCCAAAGAGCCAGGAGGGAAAACTATGCCTTCTTCTAAAGCTCTTTGGGAACAGCTTGCGTGGCCAGACAGACCTTGGGGCTGCGGCCCTTCCTGCTGCCTTCAGCCTCAAACCCACCCTTTACCAATTAGACAGCGCCAGGCTCCAAAATGGCCATATATATGGCGATTGCTCCCACTCCCAAAGAGCCGGGAGGGAAAACTGTGCCTTGTTCTAAAGCTCTTTGGGAATTGCTTGCATGGCCCAACAGACATTGGAGCTACGGGCTTTCCTGCTGCCTTCAGCCTCAAAACCACACCTTCCAACCTGGCGCTGCGCCAGCCTCCAAAATGTCAATGTGTCTTGCAACTGCTCCCACGCCCAAAGAGCCAGAAGGGAAAAATGTGCCTTGTTCTAAAGCTCTTTGGGAACCGCTTGCGTGGCCCCAAAGACCTTCGGGCTGCGGGCTTCTCTGGCACCTTCAGACACAAAACCACCCTTTCCCAATTGGGGCCGCGCAAGCCTCCAAAATGTCCATATGTCTGGATATTGCTCCCACGCCCACAGAGCCAGGACGGAAAAATGTGCCTTGTTCTAAAGCTCCTTGGGAACCGCTTGCATGGCCCCACAGGCCTTGGGGCTGCGGGCTTTCCTGCTGCCTTCAGCCTCAAAACAACCCTTTCCCACTTGGCGCCACAGCAGCCCCCAAAATTTCCTAATGTTGGGAGATTGCTCCCATGCCCAAAGAGCCAGGAGGGAAAACTATGCCTTGTTCTAAAGCTCTTTGGGAACCGCTTGCATGGCCCCTCAGACCCTGGGGCTGCATGCTTTCCTGGCGCCCTCAGCCTCCAGACCACACTTTTCCACTTGGCGCCGTGACAGCCTCCAAAATGTCCATATGTCTGCAGATTGCTTCCACGCCCAAAGAGCCAGGAGGGAAAACTGTGGCTTGTTCTAAAGCTCTTTGGGAACCGCTTGCATAGCCCCAGAGACCTTGGGGCTGCGGGATTTCCTGGCGCCTTCAGCCTCAAAACCACCCTTTCCCACTTGGCTCTGCGCCAGGCTCCAAAACGTCCATATGTCTGGCGATTGCTCCCACGCCCAAAGAGTCAGGAGGGAAAATTGTGGCTTCTTCTAAAGCTCTTTGGGAACCGCTTGCCTGGCCCCACGGACCTTGGGGCTGCTGCCTTTGCTGGTGCCTTCAGCCTCTAAACCACCCTTTCACACTTTGCACCAGGTACGGTCTCCCAGTTTTCCATATGTCTGGAGATTGCTGCCACGCCCAAACAGCCAGGAGGGAAAATTGTGCCTTGTTCTAAAGCTTTTTGGGAACCGCTTGCATGGCCCTCAGAAACTGGGGCTACAGGCTTTCCTGCAACCTTCAGCCTCAAAACCACCCTTTCCCACTTGGCATCGTGCCAGCCTCCCAAATCTCCATAAGTCTCGAGATTGCTGCCATGCCAAAAGAGCCATGAGGGAAAACTGTGGCTTGTTCTAAAGCTCTTTGGGAACCGCTTGCATGGCCCTCAGAAACTGGGGCTACAGGCTTTCCTGCAACCTTCAGCCTCAAAAACACCCTTTCCCACTTTGCACCAGGTACGTTCCCGCAAATTTCCAGATATCTGGAGACTGCTGCCATGCGCAAAGAGCCGGGAGGGAAAACTATGCCTTGTTCTAAAGCTCTCTGGGAACTGCTTGCATGGCCCCACAGACCTTGGGGCTGCAGGCTTTCCTGCCGCCTTCAGCCTCAATACCACACTTTCCCACTTGGCGCCGTGCCAGCCTCCCAATTTTGCATATGTCTGATATTGCTGCCACACCGAAAGAGCCAGGAGGGAAAACTGTGCCTTGTTTTAAATTTCTTTGGGAACAGCTTGCATGCTCCCACAGACCTTGGGGCTGCGTGCTTTCCTGGTGCCTTCAGCCTCAAAACCACCCTTTCCCACTTGGCGCCAGGGACGGTCTCCAAAATTTCAATACGTCTGCATATTGCTGCCACGCCCAAAGAGCCAGGAGGGAAAACTGTGGCTTGTTCTAAAGCACTTTCGGAACCGCCTGCGTGGCCCCTCAGACCTTCAGGCTGTCGGCTATCCTGCTGCCTTCAGCCTCAAACCACCCTTTCCCACTTCGCACAAGGGATGGTCTCCAAAATTTCCATACGTCTGCAGATTGCTGCCACGCCCAAAGAGCCGGGAGGGAAAACTGTGGCTTGTTCTAAAGCTCTTTGGGAACCGCTTGCATACCCCCACAGATCTTGGGGCTGCGGGCTTTCCTCCCGCCTTCAGCCTCAAAAACACCCTTTCCCACTTGGCACCAGGTACGGTCTCCCAAATTTCCAGATGTCTCGAGATTGCTGACACGCCCAAAGAGCCAGCAGGGAAAACTATGCCTTCTTCTAAAGCTCTTTGGGAACCGCTTGCATAGCCCCACAGACCTTGGGGCTGCGGGCTTTCTTGCCGCCTTCAGCCTCAAAACCACCCTTTCCCACGTTGCACCAGGTACGGTCTCCCAAAATTCCGTATGTCTGGAGACTGCTGCCATGCCCAAAGAGCCAGGAGGGAAAACTGTGGCTTGTTCTAAAGCTCTCTGGGAACCGCTTGCATGGCCCCACAGACCTTGGGGCTGCGGGATTTCCTGCCACCTTCAGCCTCCATATCACCCTTTCCCACTCAGAGCCAGGGACGGTATCCAAATTTTGCATATGTCTGCATATTGCTGCCATGCCAAAGAGCCAGGAGGGAAAACTGTGGCTTGTTCTAAAGCTCTTTGGGAATCGCTTGCATGGCTCCACAGACCTTGGGGCTGCGAGCTTTCCTGCTGCCTTCAGCCTCAAACCACCCTTTCCCACTTTGCACCAGGTACGGTCGCCCAAAATTCCATATGTCTGGAGATTGCTGCCACGCCCAAAGAGCCAGGAGGGAAAACTGTGCCTTCTTCTAAATCTCTTTGGGAACAGCTTGCATGGCCCTCAGAAATTGGGGCTACAGGCTTTCCTGGCGCCTTCAGCCTCCAGACCACACTTTCCCCCTCGGCGCCCTGCCAGCCTCCAAATTGTCCATATGTCTGGAGATTGCTGTCTCTCTGTGATTTGTTTGTCTCTCTGTGACAAACACAGAGGGATTGGTGGAGGACATTAAGGTTGGGGGCACCCTAGGTTGTAGTGATCATGAAATGATTGATTTCAGGATCATGGGTACTATCCACAAAACAACAACAAGAAGTAAAATCGCAGCCTTGGATTTCAGGAGGGCTAACTTTGACCTCTTCAAGAAACTGCTTGGAGAGATCCCGTGGGCTAGGGCTCTGGAAGGCAAAGGGGCTCAAGAAAGCTGGTTGATATTCAAAGACCACTTCCTCCAAGCTCAGGATCGGTGCATCCCTAAGAGAAAGAAATCGGCCAAGGGACGCAGGAGACCTGCATGGTTGAGCAGGGAGCTTCAGAAAAAGCTCAAGTGGAAGAAGGAAGTTTATAATAAGTGGAAGAAGGGACTGACACCTTGGGAGGATTACAAGAATGCCACCAGAGCGTGCAGGGATGAAACAAGGAAAGCCAAGGCCGCCTTGGAATTAGACCTGGCTAGGGACATCAAGCACAACAAAAAGAGCTTCTACAAGTATATTGGAAGCAAAAGGAAGACCAGAGAAGTTGTAGGCCCACTGCTGAATGAGGCAGGAGTCATGGTGACGGAGGATGTGGAGAAGGCAGAGTTACTGAATGCCTTCTTTGCTTCGGTCTTTTCTGCTCGGCCCAGCCCTCAGGAGTCCCAGGCATTGAATAAAGTAACAGGGAAAGAAGACGACTTCCCTTGGGTTGAGGAGGAGCGAGTGAGGGACCAATTAGATCATCTAGATATTCACAAGTCCATGGGCCCTGATGGGATGCACCCGAGAGTGCTGAGGGAGCTGGCGGAAGTCATTGCTGGGCCGCTCTCCATCATCTTTGAAAAGTCCTGGAGAACAGGCGAGGTGCCTGCGGACTGGAGGAAAGCCAATGTCACTCCAGTCTTCAAGAAAGGCAAGAAGGAGGAGCCGGGGAACTACAGGCCGGTCAGCCTCACCTCCATCCCTGGAAAGATGATGGAACAGCTCGTTCTGGGTGTCATCTCAAGGCACATGGAGGAAAGGAAAGCTATCAGAAGTACTCAGCATGGATTCACCAAGGGGAAATCATGTCTGACTAACCTGATAGCCTTCTACGATGGCATGACTAGATGGATAGATGAGGGGAGGGCGGTAGATGTGGTCTACCTTGACTTAAGCAAGGCGTTTGACACGGTCTCCCACAGCATCCTCATAGGGAAGCTTAGGAAGTGTGGGTTAGATGAATGGACAGTGGGGTGGATAGAAAACTGGTTGAAAGATAGAGCTCAGAGGGTTGTGATTAGGGGCACAGAGTCTAGTTGGAGACCAGTGACGAGTGGTGTTCCCCAGGGGTCAGTACTGGGTCCAGTCCTGTTCAACATATTCATCAATGTCCTGGATGAGGGGATAGAGTGCACCCTCAGCAAGTTTGCTGATGACACCAAGCTGGGTGGGGTGGCTGACACACCGGAAGGCTGTGCCGCCATACAGAGAGACCTGGACAGGTTGGAGATCTGGGCAGAGAGAAACCTTATGAAGTTCAACAAGGGCAAGTGTAGGGTGCTGCACCTGGGGAGGAACAACCCCATGCACCAGTACAGGTTGGGTGCTGACCTGCTGGAGAGCAGCTCGGCTGAAAGAGACCTGGGAGTCCTGGTGGACAACAGGATGACCATGAGTCAGCAATGTGCCCTTGTGGCCAAGAAGGCCAATGGCATCCTGGGGTGCATCAAGAAGAGCGTGGCCAGCAGGTCAAGGGAGGTCATCCTCCCCCTCTACTCTGCCTTGGTGAGGCCGCACCTGGAGTACTGTGTCCAGTTCTGGGCTCCCCGGTTCAAGAGGGACGGGGAACTGCTGGAAAGGGTGCAGCGGAGGGCTACAAAGATGATTAGGGGACTGGAACACCTCTCTTATGAGGAAAGGCTGAGGGATTTGGGTCTCTTCAGTCTGGAAAAAAGACGTCTGAGGGGTGACCTTATCAACGCTTATAAATACTTAAAGGGTGGGTGTCAGGACGATGGGGCCAGGCTCTTTTCAGTGGTGCCCGGGGACAGGACAAGAGGCAATGGGCACAAACTTGAACATAGGAAGTTCCACCTAAACATGAGGAGGAACTTCTTTACCCTGAGGGTGGCAGAGCACTGGAACAGGCTGCCCAGAGAGGTGGTGGAGTCTCCAACTCTGGAGACATTCAAAACCCACCTGGACATGTTCCTGTGTAACCTGCTCTAGGTGACCCTGCTCTGGCAGGGGGGTTGGACTAGATGATCTCCAGAGGTCCCTTCCAACCCTGTGATTCTGTGATTCTGTGATTCCTGCCACGCCCAAAGAGCCAGGAGGGAAAACTGTGCCTTGTTGTAAAGCTCTTTGGGAACCACATGCGTGGCCCCAAAGACCTTGGGGCTGCAGGCTTTCCTGCCACCTTCAGCCTGAAAACCACCCTTTCGCAGTTTGCACCAGGGACGGTCTCGCAAATTTCCACATGTCTGGAGACTGCTGCCATGCCCAAAGAGCGAGGAGGGAAAACTGTGGCTTGTTCTAAAGCTCTTTGGGAACCGCTTGCATGACCCCACAGACCTTGAGGCTGCGGGCTTTCCTGCTGCCTTCTGCCTCAAAACCACCCTTTCCCACTTGGCGCCAGGGACGGTTTCCCAAATTTCCATATGTCTGGAGACTCCTGCCATGCCCAAAGAGCCAGGAGGGAAAACTGTGGCTTGTTCTAAAGGTCTTTGGGATCCGCTTGCATGGCCCCACAAACCTTGGGGCTGAGGGCTTTCCTGCCGCCTTCAGCTTCAAAACCACCCTTTCCCAATTGGCTCCTGGGTGGGTCTCCAAAATTTCCATATGTCTAGATGCTCATTTTTCAAACGGGTCCTTCGACACAAGAGAACGGGTAGTTTTGAGGTTGGAGGTGGCAGGAAAACCTGCAGCCCCAAGTCCTGTGGGGCCATGCAAGCCGCTCCTATAGAGCTTTAGAACAAGTCACACTTTTTCCTCCTGGCTCCTCGAGAAAGTGCCAAGAGGGAAAAGTGGATCTCCTTCTCACTGTCCCCAGAAACTACTTCCGCTTACCACTTTGCTAACACTCTCCTGGGAGCTAGGCGCAAAACTAACAACCAGCTTGCTACATCTCCCGCATGGAAAGTGCCAAGAGGGACTTGTAGGGCTTCTTCCCACTGTCTCTAGGAAGGGCTTGCACCGTCCCGGTAACCGCAGTTGTTACGCTCTCCAAAGAGCTGCACACAAAGGCAGCAAAACAAGGAAAGTGCTCCCATATGGAAAGTGCCCGGAGGGAAATGTAGGGCTTCTTCTCACAGTCTCTAGGAACTGCCCTCACTGGTTCAGGCAGTTCTGGGCTAACCCTCTCCAGAGAGCCTTCCTCAAAACAAACAAACAAACAAACAAACAAACATCTGGCCATATCTGCCACATGGAAAGCCCCGGGAGGGAAAAGTAAGGCTTGTTCTCAGTGTCTCTAGGAACTGCTTTCAGTGGCCGAGGAACTTGTGTGCTCACACTCTCTTCGGAGCTGCGCTGAAAACCAGGAAGCGTGTGGAGATTGCTGCCACACAAAAAGTGCCGGGAGGGAAAAGTGGGGCTTGTTCTCACTGTCTCTAGGAACTGCTCTCGCTGCCCCAGTTATCTCTTTGCTAACACTCACGTGAGAGCTGCACTGCAAAGCAGGAAATATTGGAGGTTCCTCCCACATAGAAAGAGCCAGGAGGGAAAAGTGGGGCTTCTCCTCACTGTCTCCGCAAACTGTATCCGATTGCACCAGCTACCTCTGTGCTATCACTCCCACAGGAGCTGCCCTAAAAACATATTGCCGGATAGATGCCGATTTTTCAAACGGGTCCTCCGACAGGAGAGAACGGGTAGTTTTTGGTCCTTCAGGAGCCCCCTCAGTCCTCCGACGCGCATCTCTATGGCACTTTAGTCCTCCAAGACCCTGGAAATGCCCCCTCAGTCCTCCGACTTGCGTCTCAATGGCACTTCACTCCTCCAGGACCCTGGAAATGCTCATCAGTCTTCTGGAAATCACGTGCTTCCAGGTCTCTTCCAAAACCATAAAACACGATTAACAGTTAACCACAAAAATATCTGAAGACTGCAAAAATAAAGCGACCCCTGCGGAACGCTCTTCTCCACAGCAACAGCTGGACAGAACCGAAACAAAAGTGGTAAAAGAATCACCAGAGGTGAGTTCCCAATGGAAATAAAACAGGGCAGTGCTTTGCCCACTGGGAACTGAAGGCAGGAGAAAAGGAGCTGCTGCTCCTGTGGCCGCCTTTATGTCTTCTGGCAGGGTTGGCCCTACCCCTTTCCCAGGGGATTGTGGCAAGGGCGGTGGGTGGGGCCCAGGGTACACGAGCCAAAGCCTGGGCACAGCAGCTCCTTCTGCTGCTGGGCCCCTCGGTGGGCAGCGCTCTGCTGGGCCTTCAGTTGGCGGCAGCTTTGGGGCCGGCTCATCTGTTTGCGCAGGTGTGGTTTGGCATTTAGCGAGGCAGAGGTGAGAAGGCTGAGCTAAGACCTTCAGGAGCAGTAAACATCCATCCGCCTTGATAGTAGACATGTGGCTTGTATGCTGCTTTTCTGTTTCCTTTTTTTCAGGTCAGTAACTTTGTAATGAGCGTTTAGGGTTAGATGGTTTAATGGTATGCTTTTCTTTATTGCAGGAGTGCTGCGTTTTCCTAGAATTCCTGACTTTATTGAAGATGGAACTGTGGTTTTTTCCACCAGTCTTATCATAGAATCTTCATGGTTGGAAAGGACCTTTGAGATCATAGAGTCCAACCATATACACACACAAAAAAAAAACCACCAAAAACCCACAACAACCTACAATCTCTGCCACTAGAGCATGCCCTGAAGTGCCACATCTAGACGTTTCTTAAACACCTCTAGGGATGGTGACTCAACCACCTCCCTGGGCAGGCAGTTCCAGTGCCTGACCACTCTTTCAGTAAAGTAATTCTTCCTAATATCTAATCTAAACCTCCCCTGCTGCAACTTCAGACCATTTCCTCTGGTCCTGTCATTATTCACCTGGGAGAAGACGCCAACTTCCTCCTCTCTACAACCTCCTTTCAGGTAGTTGTAGAGGGCAATGAGGTCTCCCCTCAGCCTCCTCTTCTCCAAACTAAACATGCCCAGCTCCCTCAGCCTCTCCTCATATGACCTGGTCTCCACACCCCTCACCAGCCTGGTAGCTCTCCTCTGGACACACTCCAGCACCTCAATGTCCCTCTTGTACAGAGGGGCCCAGAAAAGAACACAATACTCGAGGTGAGGCCTCACCAGTGCCGAGTACAGAGGCACGATTACTTCCCTGCTCCTGCTGGCCACGCTATTCCTGATACAAGCCAGAATGTTGTTGGCCGCCTGTGCACACTGCTGGCTCATGTTAAGCTGGCCGTCCACCAGCACCCCCAGGTCCTTTTCTGCTGGGCAGCTTTCTATCCACTCTTCCCCAAGCCTGTAGTGTTGCTTGGGCTTGTTGTAACCGAAATGCAGGACCTGGCATTTGGCCTTATTAAACTGCATACAGTTGGCTGTGCAAGTTGCTGATATTGTTTCTCTTAATTGGGTTGATGATAAGATTATGTTGTAGGGGTTAGGGTGAGCATTTTGTACGCATCTGCATATGGCATTTTATCATTTCCCAAGAAAGCAGCAGGGATGTAAGGCATAGTGTCATTCAGGCTGTGGCATGGCTCATCACCTTTCCCCATTGCCCAAAGAGTGCCACGGTGTCCCTGGAGTTTTTGCAGCTTGCCCCAGGCCCCTTGTAGATTGTGACAGGGCATTACTTATTTTGTGGATCTGTAGCAGAGCCCAGAGTCTGTGAGAAGACAGAAGATAGGAGGTGCCTCCCGAACGCAGGACATGGCTCAGAAGAGCAGCTCCTGAGGAGTGGCTGATGCCGGGGGTTCAGGGTTGCAAATACAGGATGGGAGCTGTCAGGAAGAAGTGGGGCTCCTTCCCTGACAGCTGAGGAGAAGAGAAGGGGTTTCTTAAGTTTTGGCACTGGGGGTTGGCTAGGAAAGGGAGGCAGGTTCATCAGTCTTTGTCCTGTCGGTTTTGCATTTGGATTTGGGTGTCGACAGGGTCTGGTCTGGTCTGTTCTAGTCTCTTGCTTGCTCATTTGAGGTGAGCTGGATAGTATTGAGGAGGAGCACGGGACTGGTGATTTCACAGAAATGCAATTTTGTCTTTGTTGGTATCTTAGGTGTCATAAATAATTGTTGTGCAGCCTCTGACTCTGGAATCACTGTGAAGCAGGTGAGCGGATTGCCATGGCACCTCTGAGGATGAGGGTGTTGTGGAAGAGGTTGGCATCTACTGTCATGGTGGTCCCTGCTGGAGCTGTGGTTTCTTTTTGTTTCGCAGATGAAGAGGAACCTGGTGACTGCAGAAACACAGCAGTTAGCTGCTTGTTGTGGTTTTTTTTGTCAAGGATGAATTCAGATTCGTGGCTGTCTGAAAGCTAAGTAGAGGGACGGGCGCTGGAGGTGGGGGGCCAAGGTTAATAGTTTCAGGGAGGAGTTTTAAAGCCAGGGTAGAGCAGGGGGCTATCGAGGAGCAGCGTCCTCTGAGTAGGTAATGGGAGCGGGTTACTCTTCAGCACAAAGCTAGTGTGTGCTGGGCAGGGCAGTTCTGGCCTGTGTCTGCTGTTGTGTGGTTTGTGTGCTCTGTCTTCTGTGTCTTGGACTTTCCTTAGGTTTTGATGTCCTCGTTTCTCTTCGCACTCAAGGGGCTCGGCATGTGCCTCGGGCACCACCTGTAGGGTCTCAAATGCCTGTGCTAATTGGCATAGCGCCCAATGGGCACTTCTTTTCTTGCAGAACAATTCTAAAGCGCAGATCGGACTTGCCTCTCAGAAGTTTCTGGACAATCCTCTTCTGCAGTGTCATTCCTGGCTGCATGAGCAGCTCTGTTCTCTGAGCTCTAGCCATCTACTTTTACGGACTGGGATTTCTTCCCTGCATCCTTACGTTCTCAGGTCTTGAAGCCAGGCTTCCTGCACATATGTCATCTCAGTTTTGACAGGAACTTCTTGTAATGGGCCATTAAATTTGACTCTGTTATGGCTTTGCCATAGACCCTCCTCACGTCAACGCTGCAGCCCTGTAGGTCTTCTTGCCCGACAGAGTCTCTTGTCCGAAAGTCAGTCTTCTTGTGGAGAGTTTTCTCTCATCTTGGAGTCACATTATCTACAAGTGCTGTGTGGTGTTGGGCTGCACGTGGGTGTGTTTGGCGTGGAGCTGCCCTGCCTGGGGGTGTAGAGTCAGGGGTAGGTGGACCAGCAATAAGAGTCTATGGGTAATATGTTGATCTGCCAAGAATGTTTAGCCAAAGGTTGTACGGTCATCTGGGATCAAGCAGCCATTGGCAGGGACAGTCATTTCCGTGGTGTTTTATGGAGATGATTTGAGCCTTCTGGGAGGGCCTGTGTGGCAGTAGCGGAGCAGATTGAAGGTGTTAAGGCTTGTATGTGTGGGGGTTAATGTTGGGTCCAATTTTTTTTTAATGGCAGGCTGTAGTTGAAGCCTACATGGTATTCCTAAATGGAAACAAGACCCCTGGAATTGTTCAGCTACTGATCAGCATCTGGGTGACTTGTTTACTAATTTTTTCAGCTGTAGCAGGACAAGATGTGCACCACAGAGTGATGGAGGAGGCAAGCAGGACCCCATAAGAAGGTGGGTCAGTGCATGGTACTGGAGGGAAGCTGTGACTGGTGGCTATGTGATTATATTATGGCTTGGTGGTGTTTTTGGTTTTGTGTTTTTTTTTAATTTTGAAGGTGTGAAGTGATGAATAAAGCAGGATATTGGCACCGGACATGACTCGGGCGAGGTGAGCAATGTCTAGTGGGCTGAAGCAGCAATTCTTCTCAGATGTTATATTGTCGGTGAAGATATGTGTCCTTTGGATCTGTTTTACAGGTGGTCTGTAAGCCTCAAAGTGGCAGCCCAAAACCATGGAGGGCAGGTGGGCAAGAGGCCAGGGTAAAGGAGTAGGAGACAGGAATGGCTGTGGGCAGGCTGAGGTTTCAGGCAGTATCTTAGCATATGCCTTTTGGTTGACTTTTTTTTTTCAGGTGCAGGACCAGAAGGGCTAAGACACATGCTGATGAGCGGGCTGAGAAGGTGAGGCAGTTGTGGGCTGCATTGGTATCTAATAGTGAAGTATTATACGGCAACTTGGTTAAGTCGAGGCAGTAGCGAGGAGGAGCTTGGGGCTGGTGACTTCTCACATGTGCAACAGTAATTTTGTTTCTTGGTATCTCAAGCAATGATGGCCGCAGCGTCTGACTCTGGAATGAGCAGGTGAGTGGAATCCCATCGTGCTTTTGAGGAAGGGGAAATTGTGGAAGAGGCTGGCACTGACCTCGCTGAAACTTCTTGCTGTCACTGTTTGATTTTCTTTAATTGCAGATGATGAAAAGGAACCTGGTGACTATAGGAATGTCCCAAACAGCTGATGTGCTGTTTTTTTTTTCGTTGACATGGGATTTAAGACCTCCAGCCCTCTGAAAGCTAAGCTGAGTGGTCAGGGCTGGGGAGAGTTTGGGAGGAGGGGAGAAGTTTGGGAGTTGCAGGAAGGCATCTTAAAGTTAGAAAAGGGCAGAGGGCTGTCCTGGAGCAGTCCCCTTTGGACAGGTAAAGGGAGCGGGTTAGTCTTCAGCACAATGCTAGCATGAGCTGGGCAGAGCGGTTCCAGCCTGTCTGTTGTGTTGTTTGTGTGGTCTGTCTTCTATGTCTTAAACCTTCCTTGGGTCTCGATGTCCTCTTTACTTCAGGCACCATCCCTAGAGTCTTGAATGCCTGTACTCATTGACATTGCCCCACTTGGGTGCTTCTTTTCTTGCATTATAAGCTTAAAGCATGGATCGGTCTTGCATCTCGGAAGTTTCTGGATGGTCCTTGTGGCAGATCTATGAGCCTGTGTACGGCCAAGGACATAGCGAGCAGAGCACACAGAAACAGGAACGAAGATATCGATGTGGATGGAACAAGAAAACAGCTTCGCCTGCTTATCTTGGTGGCAACTGAATAACGCGACTGGGTTAGTGATCTGAAATATGTGTTTAATTGCCTAGCAGGTGCATGGAAAGTTTTAGAGCTCGGGTATAACAGCCGAGGCTTGAGAAGCAATAAAAGATTTCGTGCTTATCACAAACGGAGTCTGTGACTAATTGCCACAGGGACAGTGGCTGCACAAGGACCTTTAGCCCTTGCTGGCCACCGAGCCCTGCCTACGTCTTGCCCTGGCTCTGAGCGCATGGTGCGGCTCCTAGGAGACAGCCAAGCCTCAGCAGAACGTGGTCCTGGGCAACCTGCTCTAGGCGAGCCTGCTGGAGGAGATGTTGGAGCAGGCCACCTCCGCACATCCCCCAGTTTCTTGTCATTTAGACAAGGAGTCCATCACCCGATGTCCCCACCCCAGCTGGGAAAGGGAATGGGCAAAAAACCACGGAAACGCGAGGGCTGAAAGAGAAACAGATTTAACAGAAAAAGTAATTCCCATGAAGAACACTAAAGACCCAGTCCTGATCCCCATCCCAACAGCAAGTCGACAAGGATTCCACTCAGCCCCTTCTCTCAGCAGGAGGCTGTGCACTGCCAGCGGGGGACAGCAAGTGTCAGACACTGCGAGCGCTACGGCTTCGGCAAGAAGGGAAGGGCGCAGGGGTCCAGCGCCCGGGCAAGAAGTTCTCCGGGTGGGCGCCATCAAGGTGAGAGAGAACTGTCGCTCAAACCAGGACACGGACTCAGTTGGAAGGGAGAACAGCTCATTTTATTCTGGACGTCGACTCAGGAGGGCCCAGGAGTCCCAGCGCTTCACTGGGTGAGAACCCATCAGCACCTCCAACGGCAGAGTCCGAAAGCTCTGCTAAATGCCTAGAGGCAGGAGGAGGCAGGGTTTGGTTCCCCTCTCTTTGGGGAACCGCGCTGAGGAGGCATTGTTTATGGCCCAGAAGAGAGAACTGCTGCTGGCGTTGGTTGCGGGATGGCTCTCGCGCCTTCTCCCCATGGGTGATGCCCTTAGAGGCCCCTGCGTGTGCAGAGATGCTCAGTGCCCCTGCGCCACGCGGCAGGGCTCCATCGGGAGCCCCCGGGGAGTTCTTCCCAAAGCCTGCGCGGCACCGTCCCTCGCCGCCCCCTGACAGCCAGCTGGAGCGACTGAGAGCAGTGCTCCCCATTGGGAAACATGGGCAGCAGAGCCTGGTACGCACCTGGCCTTCTTGACCTGCCGCATCTTCCTGCGTCTTCTCCTGGCTCTGTGCGCAAAGGCTTTTCCTCTCTTCCTCCTCTTCTTTTCCAGGTGGCTTTCACTCTCCTCTGCCCAGCTCTGTTTTCTCTTGCCTCTTCTTCTTTTTCCCTCATCCTGCGGAGAGCCTGCAAACCTTTCCATGCCACAGCGGTGTTAGTTGGGAAAGCCACCACCCCCCAGTCAGTTCTGATTTTAAGCAGCGGCAGCTCGTTTTACCTTCTTTCTTGGGAAAGCCTCCCCACTTCTTCTGGGCACCCCGGGGAGCCTGCCGCGCTCTCGCGGGTGGTTGGAGGCAAAGCTGGAGGTGCCTACAAAAGAAAGGTTAGAGTTGGCTGGTGGCCAGTGTCACGTTAAAAGGACTGTAGTTTCGATATTTGTCTGTCAGAGTCCCACACAAATAATCGAAATGAGTTACTTTATTGAGAGCGACAGTCACAGATTCGAGATTGCCGTTGATAAATTGACTGACTACAATAGCGTTAATTACTTCAGGTTTAATATTGCTAGCAAAAATAGCGATAGTACAACAACCCAGGGTAACATTCACCAAAGGGTGAAAGGCGCAGTGCTTACCCAGAAAGGCGTCCCTGCCTGGGGTGGAGGAAGAGAACGCGGCCCGTCGACTGGTCCGTCAGATATCAAGTTTCTTCTCTCCTAATTTAACAGTCATTTTCTCCATCCTTTTATCCCCAGAATTATGAGGTTTCCCTCCCCTAGCTGACGTGTAGTGTGATTTGGGTGGAGAGACGAGTGTATATAGTCATGTATGTTCAGCATGATCTCGAAAATCTTCATTAGCATATACAGGGGTGTCAACTTTAATATGCATTTCACAGGTAATGAGGCAAAGGTCAATTACCAGGCATGGTAGCCTCTCAAGGAAACAAACAGCTGCACAAAGTCTCTGTTGTCTTGATTTTACTGTCTCTGCTGACGAAAAGCAGGGCTGTCCTGGCTCCCCAAGACTACCCCGTTATTTATGTATCACGGAATCACGGAATCTTCAGAGTTGGAAGGGACCTCTAGAGATCGTCTAGTCCAACTCCCCTGCTAGAGCAGGATTGCCTAAAGCACATCCCTCAGGGCTGCATCCAGGCGGGTCTTGAAAATCTCCAGAGAAGGGGACTCCATAACCTCCCTGGGCAGCCTGTTCCAGTGCTCTGTCACCCTCACTGTAAAGAAGTTTTTCTGTGTATTTGAACAGAACTTCCTACGTTCTAGCTTGTGCCCATTGCCCCTTATCCTGTGATAGCCAGACAAGCCTTCGCTCCCCTGGGTTGCACAAGAGATAGCAAAGCCAGTCTTAATTGCTCTTTGAGCACAGAGACTTCATCTCATTATCCAAATTCCACAGCCACAGACGGCCTGCAGTGGTGAGCGACTGTTTGCCAAATGGCTACCTTAGCTCTCCAGAGGAGATGCCTTTGGCTGGTTTGGCTCTGCCACGTTACACACACTTCCCCCGCCCCCCAAGAGAGAGACTGGGTGAAGCTCTGAGCAAGCAGGAGCCAAGGCAAAGCCCTTGGAAGCTGACAGCTCCTCCCCTCTGTATTTTTCTAGGCCTTTTGTAGGCATCGTGTTGGATGAAGCCCGTGCCTAGTGCGTTGGAGGAACAACCTTGCCAGTTTGCCCTCCTAGGTATCCCCGGGGGTGGGGGCATAGCCCAAACACATACCAGCTCTCCTGGCAGGCAGAGGCACAGCAGTGACTTGGCCTCATCAGCAACTGCCCTCCTCCACCAGATGCACTCTCCCTGTCTTTGGGGACCTGACATACCTCTCCCGTTTCAGACTCCAGCACCGCGTCTCCCTCAGCTTCTGCTGCCGCTGCAGGGACG
Organism: Chroicocephalus ridibundus; assembly: GCF_963924245.1. Lineage (NCBI taxonomy): Eukaryota > Metazoa > Chordata > Aves > Charadriiformes > Laridae > Chroicocephalus > Chroicocephalus ridibundus. Next base: position 66,693,349 of record NC_086289.1, read on the forward strand.
CTTTGCTCTTCCAAAGGCAGAGTAGGGAAGAAAAAGCACGGGCAGCACAGTGACTTCTTGGAAGTAAGAAGCCGCTCGATCCAAAGCTACCCCAAGCCCTGCCCCACTTGTGTTTTCAGCCCCCCCCCCCAGTGACCTGTCTGCAGGCTTCAGCTCATCTGGCAGAGCAAAGCCTTCATGCTCCCAGAGGCAGGGGCCTAGCAGGGGCCAGGCAGAAAGGAGAAGGCTTGGTGCCCAGCCCCACCAGAAAGGATGCTGCGGTTGCTGGCAGCCCCAGCCCCAGCCCGCCAAGAGCCTCAGTCCCTCCTCTTACCTGTGCCTCTCTGCGGGGGGACTGGGGACTCCTGGGCTGCTGCAGGGGAAAGGATGGCCACCTCCTCCCCAAAGATCTCCCGGCACTCTCCATCACAAACTCCACTAGCGCCTTCACCTGCACACATCAAAGCCGCGCTCTCAAGTCTGCTGCCTGGAAAGGGACCGAGCAGCCTCTTCCACTGCGCACCCTTGCCTCTGCGCAGAAGGCAGCCATGGCTGCGGGGCTGTCACCCCCCCAGCACTTGCTGCAGAGAGGAGGCAGACAGGGACCTCTAGCAGAGCAGCCCGGCTCTCCTGGGCTGGGAAGGCTACAGCCTACCTTCTCCGTCACCTCCAGCATGGCCTCCAGCGGGAGCAGGTCCTCATCGGGAGGGCTCAGCAGGTTGGGCCCGACGCAGATGGCCAGATTGCTGCAGCTCATCCTGCTGGTGTCTGCGTTGTGCCCGATGTGCCACAGGAGGCACAGCAGCCACTTCAGCAGGACAATATTGGCCGCCGGCAACTTGTGGGCCACCCTACAGGAAGGGGAACACCACTCGTGGTCCTGAAGCAGCCGTTGCCCACAGCCGTCCCTCGCCAGGTTGCCCAGGCCTTCGCACAGCTGCCAGCCCTGCCCAGGGAAAACACGCCGGTCACTGCCCCTGCTGGCCACAGCAGGCAGTGAGGGCAAGAGGCTCTCCCTGAGCAGAGAGCTGGCTCTGCTGCGCCCCAGCCCAGGGCTGGCGGTTGCTTGCGTGCAGTCCTGAGGCACAGCTCCCTCTTGGAGTGGCCTCCCTTGCCCATCTGCCAGCTCCCCGGGCACTTGAGGGTTCAGCCCAGCAGGGCCCGGCAGGGACTTGGGCATCTGCACTTTGCTGAAGTGTTGCCTGAGCTCCTCCTCTGCCAGCTGAGCCCATCAGATCCTCTCGCCCCAAGGGAAGCTCTTCTCTGCTCCGGCCTTGTGCCCAGGTCTGTGGAGCCTGGCATGTCTGGAGGCTGGTCTGGCTGGGTCCCTCATGGCCCAGGGGGACTGGCAGAACCTAGAGTAGCCTCAAGCGCTGCCATAGGCGAGTGAAGGCCAGGAGGGTTCTAAAAGGGTGCCAAACAAGTCCTGAACCTTGAGCGTCTCATGAGCTGAATCATGAGAATTCTTCCCAGCAGCTCGTGTGGGGCTCTGTTTTGCAGCTGTGCTGAAAAGAGCCCGGAGAGCCCCAGGGTGCGCTAGTTCTTGCAGTGCCTGCGTGGCACCAAGGGCTTTTCTGCTTCTCAGACTGCAAGCCAGCGAGTGTGCTGGGGGTGCCCAAGAGGCTGGGAGGGGACAGAGCAGGGACATGTGATGCCAACCGCCCAAAGGGATATCCCACACCCTACCACACCGTGCTCAGCAATGAAACTGCAAGGAGCTGGGGGGGCGAAGGGTGGCGGGGGCTGCCCTTGCTCGGGGCCTGGCTGGGCATCGCTGGCATACAGAGGTTACATGAGATACAGTTTAAATGCAGTATGATAAGAGAGGCGAGCAAGTCCTGACGGGTCAGCAGGAATGCTGTGCCCAGCATTTGTCATGAGGCAGCACACAGCTGGCTCCGAGGGATAGAGTTCCATGGGAGCCATTGGGCGTATTTGTGTTTCATAGTTTAAGAACAGAAATGACCATGAGATCATTCACTCTGATCTCCTATGTCACAGGACAGATACCCCAAGACTTGGGTTAGAGTAAAGCAACAACTTGGAAGATTATATTTTATGTGACGAGCAGGAGAGACAGAAGTGCGAGACGTGCACAAGGCTTGGGCTAGGCCGCGTGTGATGTTTGAGCAGGTAACCCCTTCGCAAGGCCTCAGAAGAAGGTGACAAACTCCAAGGTCCCAACATTTGGTCCAAGGAAAACTATCCTGAGTCTAAATCTGAGAACTGTTATTACCCTCGCCATGGAGCAAGGCTGTGCACACCAAGAGCCTGAAAGAGCATCTGCACTGTCTGCTTTGCAGCCCGAGGTGGAGAAGCGGTGAGGAGGGACTAGCAGCGGAGGAACAAAGTACTTTCAAGCAACTGTATTTTGGAAAGAAAACTCTTTACTGGCCCCTGCAGGTAACCAGCTCAAACCCTAAAACATGAGGTTTCACTATAATCACCATTTAAAAGAGCGCACATGAAAGCAGAATACTGAGGGAAATGTGGGTTATTGCAGTCACAAGTACTGCTTTCAAACAGACCAAGGAAACAAAGCCTGGCTTCTGGGGTTTGAGCCAGAGCCTGCTGAAATAAAAAGGCCAATTCTGGATGGCAGCAAGAATAAAGAAAGGAGTCTTACTGTGACCTGTGTATGTAAACTGGTGTTCTAGCTACAAATTCCTTTCTTTTTCCCCCCATTATAGTGATTTTTCTCTACTTCAAACATGAATTTATTCTCAAAATAAACAGAAAGAGGCTGGTCAAAGCAGCAAACACTTCTGCTGTGCTACAGCAAGGTTCCTCCATGTGTGATAAACAGATTCCTGAGCTCTGCGCTTCTGCAGGTCGGAAGCTCTGGGAACTGCCCACCATGGGATGCCCAAGTACCACGGTGAAGCCAAGGATCCCTCAACTATGGGATACAGCAGGACAGGCTTCCAAGCTAAAATACTGATAAACTTAATCTGATCTCTGTCTTCCATTTTTCAGGGCTTTAGCTTTTATCCAGAACCATAAGTTGACTTGGTTTTGCGGTCTGTAGTTGGTCAAAACTGCTACCAGTTACCATGAGAAAAATGATGCCTTTGCTCTTACTGAGCTGCCTTCACACCTGAAATATCTAAGTACAACACTGACGAAGGCGCCCCAAGATACCAGGCAGAAAAAATTCCACTGACTTAAAACAGGCAGAGGCTTGGCAGGTAAAGAAGGGAATGTTTCCCTGCCCGAGCCTGTCAAGCTTGAACTCGCAGTCTTATATTCCCTACTCCAAAATACCCCAGAATTTCATGTAAGTTTTTTTTGTGTTCTATCTCATATAGGCTACACATGCACACACACAACCAAACCACTAACCTGTCACCGGGATGGCGGTTTGAACACCACACTGGTCAGCAGGCTAGGAGGGAACGCACAGGCATAGGCAGAGGACCATGTCTCCTGCATGTCTCCAGCTGCCAGCCCCAACAGACAAGTTTTTCCACGTTCCTTATGTGCAGCTAATTAAAGCTGCGGTGCTCCAAAATCTGATTTAACCACAGAACTGATGTGGACAGGCATTGGCATTGATGGCGTTTGCCAACTTTATATTTAAAAATCCTGCGAGCCCTGCAGTTACTCATTTTGGCAAAGTTGCCCAATCATTTCTAATCCGGGGTTGGGCTGGAGGCATGTGCAGACGAGAGGCAGTCAAGCCCAGTGTTTTGACTCCTGCCGCTGCCCAGGTCTGTCTGAGTGATTACAGCCACATTGCTTTTTTTTTTTTTAAAAAAAAAAAAAAAAAAAACAAAAAAAAAAACCCAAAACAACCCAGATTTTAAACACAAATAACAATACACATACTACTGATGCAAAATATGGTTAAGTACGAATTCCTACTGGAATACCAGTATCAGTATAATTTCTGTGGATATCAATGAAAACTAAAATTAAGGAAACAGCATTCAGAATCCTTCTTAGATACCAGTGATAATGTTGCAAGAAAACGGAGATAAAAGTCCTTAAAAACTTTTAATAAAGCTATGAAGATGTATAAAGAAGTTATTTTTACAAGGAAAAGTACTACCTGAATAACTGTGTACACAGCTAACACCATATTTAAAATTATAGTTGTTTCACCATCCAAACCTCTTACAGTAAATAGAAAGCGAGAATGAATATAAAATGCATACTTATAAAATGCCTTTTCTCATTGGAAAAAGTAGAAATGTGCTTATAATGAAAAGTTTGTTATTAAAATTTCATTTTGCTCAGTTAAATCTATATTCTTATATGTTCACCTAGCACTACACAGATTTCAGCTACACAGACAGTATATTTAAAACACTATCAAGCATAATTAAAAGGAACCATGTAAAATGAGTTGTGTTGGTCAACTTAAAATCACAACTACAAAAAAACCCCTAAAGAAAACAAAACTGGTACGATTCAGAAATACGGGAGGAACCCAAGCTGCTTTCACCTCATTGCTGTTAATAGAATTAGCTTTCTTAATGAAAAGTAAAATATATAGTGTGCCATATAAGAACACAGAGAGATGAGTATTTTCACATAACATTGCTCAGATGTATGAGTTTTAATAATACATGTTACATTCACATTTAACTGTGTATCTTACCTGGTTCTGCCATTCCTCCCTCTGCTGGTTTTATTGGCAAGTTTTAAGGTTTGCCTCTGCAGTTGTTCTTGTGAGCCTTGGGATGCTTCAAATAGAGCAATATTTGGAATGTGCTGCAGCTGCCTTGCTCACTGATGCCAGTTTTTGGCTATATGCATTCAATTGTCTAAAAAGGCAGGAGTTCAAGGGATTCAAGGTTACCTTTTCTTGCAACTGCACATCTGTTTCAGAGAAAACTGAATAAAGAGAGGTTGTTTTTTGAAGAGGGAGAGAAACAAGGGCAAAAACTGCTTTATGGTCTCTTTACAGCCATGAAACACCACACGATAAGCTCATTTATGTGCATCCACATATTTAGAGCATGACGGGGATCCAGTTCATTCTTTATCTCCCACATCTTCTCTCGTCCCTCTCCTATCAAAAAAACCAAACCAAGTTCTGTTCAGTAATACTTGTATATGTATTTCTGTAGTGATTAGTTACTTGCTAAGCATCACCAAGTATCTTGTACTACACAAAGGCACAGGGGTATGTTTAACGTCTTCCCTCTGACAGGTTACCATGTACAGTTGCAGGTTTTCATTACTCCTGGTGGGTAGTGGGTAACAAAATTCAAGGGAGAAACCTAAAGGGGGATCCTAAATTAACCTGAGAATTATTTTGTCCCGAATAGGACAAATTCAGAAGAGAAAAAACATGGAGATGAGTGCCAAATCTGAGCCAAAAGGACAAACTGCCCACTAGCTTGTATCACGTAAAAGGGGAGCTCCATATAAAGATCCCTTGGAGTGACCCTGGCCAGAGTTTTTGGCCAATAAGCATAAGAAACCCACTCAAAGTTTATTAGGGAAATTAAGTTCTATACAGAACATTCAGAGGAACACACAGGTGCAAAAAGCCCCTAACCAAATGCTTTTTTTCAGGCATGGGAGGACATTTTATCTAACATTCAGCAAGCTTATACATAATCCCATTTCAGATGCTAAATGAAACAGGGATTCTTCCTGTGTGTTTCTTGAATGGAAAAGGACACAAATTGCTGTTCAAAAGCCATTTCACATAGCAGGTGCACAGGCTGTTTTGAAGTGATCTAATCCGGATGTTTGTATAGTTCAGAGGAATTCATCGTGGGCTCCCAGAAGACAAGACAGTGCTCAGAAACACATTATACAGACCTTCTGAAAGAGATTATCCCTTTTTTATGTGCTCATTGATTAAAGATTAAATGCTTCACATACAAAAATGAATTTCAGTTATCACCTTTCTTCAGAATTGCTTCCTCTCTTCCAGTGACTGTGGAGATCACATCATCCTTGGAGCTATCATATCAGACAGCCTGAAGGAGAGGAATTAAGCTAAAGTTAGATTCTAGAGCACCAGGCAGAAAACATACTGGCTTTTCATACCAACACTTGTTGGTTGATATAACTTGTTCCAAAGCAGGTTCATAACTCAAGTATTTAATTTTGAAAGGACTAGAAGTGGTTATAATGAAAATGCAATCCCAGTCCATCCCAAGGAAGGGTCTGACGCTGAGCACAAGAGCTGCTTTCCAGGGATCCCTTCTCAGTTCCCTGCCTGATCCCAGAGCCCTGTGACTGCAGGGGCAGAGCAGAAGGGTGCAGGTACCTATCCAATGCTACATCTACAAAACAGTTGGGAGAGACAGCCTTCAAAATACCCATAGGAAATGCAATCATATGTCTGGTTATCTTTACAGGAATAATATTTGTTGTCCTAGATGCAAGAATGGAAACTATGGGCCCCGGGCTACATGACTTGTGTCCATCTGCAGAGCACTTTCATCTGGAATGAACAACAACAACAACAAAAAAATCTGTAGAATATTCTAAATACAATTATTTGTATTGGTGTGATCAGTATCTTAGAAACCACACTAACATACAAAATTTGTGATTGAACAGCATTCACTGCTGGCAAAACTTTACTGAAGACAGTTGTTTTACATCAGTGATGTATTTAGCTTTGTATAGATCGGTTTCATTACATACTATAAACAGTCCCCATTTTTTTTGTCTTTTGAGTTTGGCATGAATTCTAAGATGATGATTACAGGAAAATAACTGAAGCCAGGTCATGTCACCTAAGGAAGTTTTCATCCATTTCTGCAATCAATATCTTGACCAACTTGTTCCTCAGTCAGTTTGTGCTCACTGTCTCTTAGGTTCTTGTGCTTCTGTTTGTACAATGAGATACTTCAGAGCAGGTACTTTGAGACATTATTTCCAGTTCTGCAGATGCATCAGAAACATCAAGCTTTATTGTCTGCCCCCTAACACCGGGGTCCATACCAATAAGTCTCTGCTGGCTGAAGGATCAGACTCATGCTTCCTCTAGTAGGAGCACAAGACTTAAAGGATTTTTTTGGAACCTGAAACTCCTGTCTACCAATTAACAGCAATCATGTGATAACTTCTTTTCATAAATTTTAACATCATCTTAAAACCAGCAGAATTTCTGGGACCTGCTACTTTCTAGAATTTCCCACTGGCTGCTTCCCAGCAGCTGTGACAGCATTTGCAGCACCTCCAGACCTGCACGGGCTTCACAATAAAGGCTCAAGGAGTCTCCTTAAAGGATCATGTTCATCTGCCCAGGGAAACTAGTCAAAGGACATTCACTGGTTTTTAGAGATCACTTTGACCAAATGGGCATGCTAATATAACAACTGAAACAGCAAGCTCTCTGAGTACTGAACTTCTCTGGTGCTGGATATGCCTGCTGTGTCTCCACTGATGGCTTTTGCCAGTCTCTACATTCTTGAGCAAGACGGTTCTCCTTAAAAAATGCTTGCCTTTCCCCAAGCACCACGTAAGGAAAGTGATTTCATTACTGCTTATCCAAAATGGGTGTACTCGTAAAATAAAACTCAGAGCTATATAACATTTTATCATACCATCTACGATTCAGTGCATCATGTCATTTTCAGACACAAGAATAAAATGCAAGCTTTACATTCTTTGTCTAGCTTTGCTATAGAGCAGACTTTTTGGGATAGGATCCAATTTGTTGTAAAAAGAAATATGATTCTGTTCTCTGTGTAATAGATTTATTGAAAAAACACACCTCTCCGATACAATAACTTCATTGGCTGCATAGCTATTCCCGTAATAATCCTATCTGTTTTGGTTCTGCTAATTATATATATACACATCTGATCTAATGGAAATAATTTCTACCAGGAACCATGTATTCCTAACAAGACAATCTGACCTTCACAGATTGGGAACTTTCCAGGCCTAGTTGCCTTAAGCAAGGACAGAGAGTCATTGCTGTTCACAACAGTTTTGCTAACTACTGCCCTAGTTTAGCTGCATAGTAAGTACTGTTCTGCAAGTCTAAAGCGTGAGGTTAAGGATATAAAAGTTGTAACTGCATCAAAGAATAGGGTAACAATATAGACATTATTTTAGATGACACATCTTCTGTTTGGAACAGAGGAATGAACTGCAGACATAAATCTACAACAGGTCTCAGTCCAACAGCCGAAAATAAAAGCAGGAGGACAGTTTCAAAATATAAAAAACAGGGTGAGTACACAATGCTTAAGAAAAAACTCAAGAGAATGATTCATGGCAGAAAACATCTATTGTTTTCCTGCTGAAGAACAATATACAAGAAAAACAATTCCCTCATTTTTATTTGTGTTTCAAATTAAATTATAATTTGTGTATGTTTTTTCCTCTGTGTTTGTGCTGGGATGATGAAATACTCAATATCCAGAGTTAGACTTGGATGGTTAGTTGTGGTCTGAAATGAGATCTTTTTTAGCCTTCAGTTCACTGAGGTACTCAGATAGATTTGTCTCACTTAAAGCAGTCTTTTGAGAAGGCTCCTTGACTTCAGTCCCCTTAACTGCTCAAAGCTAGGAATGCACTTTAAATGCCTTTCAGGACTTTAAGTGAATTAGGGCCAAAATTAGGAGGAGGAACTGAGTAAGCCAGCAGGGCTGCAAGTCTTTCTGGAAGAGAAAGCAATTTTAAGTGGGGAAGAAAAGTACTGATGCTTTAGAAAATATTAAATTCTCTTCTTCAGATCCACGTGGACCTTGCCAAAAAAAAAAAAAAAAAAAAAAAAAAAAAACACCAAACCAAAAAAAAGAGCAGTGGCTGCTGTTGTATTCACTGGCTGGCTGGCAGTTATGAATGCTGCCTTTCACCAACTCCTGCTGTTCTCCAGCGTGGCCGCACATGCTGCTGGCTGCGGGGAGCGGCAAGAACCCTCCATAGGCTGCTAGATTGTTTTGGTGCCAAAACTTTGGTGAAGGGTTGGAAAGAACAATGTCTCTAGCTGTGTTCAAAAGTATCCCACCTCATATTACAAAGTGCATTATTCCACTGGTGGTTATCTTTTGGCTATTCCTTTAATCATACAAAGGAGCCTGCCATGGTTTGAAAGACCTGATGCTATCCTTGTCCAAGCCATTTAACTGCTTCTGCACTAAAATTGCCAGGGAAGACCTGGGGAGATGTCAGTGCTGCTGCATCTGTGGGCACCTTTGCCACACGAAACACAAGACCCCCAGCATCTGCCCTCAAGCATGGAGGGAACGGACAGCTGAGTGCTCATGGAAAGGGGACAATGAAAGCCAGAGTCCAATCCTAAAGAAAACAAGAAAAATCAAGCCAACACTAGTGGAAACATATTTGTACAGCTCTTTAACAGGTAGGCTGGTTATACAGGAGCTAGCTAACTAACAAGTGGCTAACCTAACACCAGGGCAACAAGGCTGACACATATTGCCACAACATGGTGTTGGTAATTTGTTTTCCTGTAACAATAATGAGCATAGATCTAATGTCAGAAACTGCAGCATCTCTACATCCCTCAACCCACCTGCTGTCCTGCGTTTGTACACAGGGGTTATCACAGTGAGCAGAAATACAAGCTGTGCTTGTTCAGAGATCGGAGCCATAGACTCTCGGCTTTGTGACCTTTGGGTTTCCTCTCCCTGAGTTGGTGCTGCTTTCTTAGACAATATGTTAGGGAAAGATTTAGCTATAAACAATCATGAATCACCTCAGTAAGAGGCAAACTCTTCCCCTTTTGTACCAGAGACAGGATTTCTTCATAGCACAGTCCCCTCTGAGGAATGCTTGGAATACAACAGAGAAAGCAAATATCATCTGCTGGGTAACAACAACATGGAAGCATTTGCTGTGCTACTTCTGCTGAATTCGAGTGATTTAGTGTCTGATGTTTGGGAAGCAACTGTCAGAACACCTCATTAAAATATCACCCATTTTGCAAAGAAAATTGACAATGTTTATGTTTAAATAGCTAATATGTTTAGAGTACATTCTAATCTTCATAATTTCACCAGTACCTAGATATCAAATATTATAATGTCAAATTTATATTTTTGTTAGCCATACTTCTAACATCTGTAAGTCTACATGCAGCGCTCAGTAGACCGGCAAAGAAATGCTTTCAGTTTTACAAATCCTATAAGATTTGTATAAATAACTGTAGGCTACACTGTTTTAAATTAGATTAGAGGGACATATCAACTCATCTTCACAAAAGGAATACTCCAAGTAATGACAGTTTTGTAATACTGACACTAATTTTTTTAAAATTACATTTCTTTCTTTCAGTTGAGCTTTTTCCTTTGAAAAAAACCTCTGATTTACTAGCAAATCAAAAGCCATTACTTTGCCATACTCTTCTTGTGACCTGCAGACTAACATGTGAGAACGTATCAGATTATTGCATTTACAAAATATGTATGTGTGGAAAATTTGTCTAATGAGATGCATTTTATTAGTCACATCAATCTCAGCATTTGAAAGCTCCGTTAAAAATTGCTACAGATTACTTCCACTCACATTTACATCATGAAAATATAGACTGATTGTTGATTTATTTGATAACTATGCAACTGAAGACCTGAAAAAATCCATTTATTAAGCTACTAAATATTTAATTCCACACACTGTTTCCTAGGGCTTGGGGTATACATGTCATTTCTCTTGGCAGAGCCAGCTGAATGCTGAGATATCTGATAAAAAAAAGCTGTAAATATAATGGAGAAACGGCAGTTCAGTGTAGACATCTACATGTACAATGTCATTTCTGAATTAGTTCCCCACTGGTGTCTAAAAATAATGTCGATAATGATGTGGGTTTTGTCTTTGTATAGCTTCATTTCAATAGCTGCTGAGTGATTGGTAAATACCTTTCTAGCTGGCACAGCGATAATTGCTGTGAATAAATCTGCCTGACACGTAATTTATGAGAAACAATCTCAGCTGGATTTCTTAGTACTGAGCTTTAGATGACTGGAAGATGAGCTGCATGACAAAACCGTGGCATGCAAGGCAATGCCAGATTTCAAAGCTGCCACTTCAGTGACCAAAGTCCCAATGAGCACCGTAGCCTGACCAGGGCTTCCAGACTGTTCTTTTCATCTTGCTGAGAGCACAGGCAACTGCCCACCCCACAGGGATGGCAGCACGTGAACAAGGAGCCAAACTAATTCACTGCAGATATTTGGAGAAATAAAGCAGCTCTGGAGCCTTCTCTGACCAAGAGTCCCACACCTTCACCTGCTGCTGAACTGAAGGGCATGCAGGATACTAAACACCTCCCAGGAATAGCTCAGTGACAAAAGCTGCCCAGCTGAGGGTCAGCGACAGGACAAGTTTCAGATGTTTCATGTAAAAACTTCACTGAATTTCTCCCTTTTCAGTGATTATTATTCAGGAAGGAAACCCAACCCCATCGTACACCATAAATCACCATGGGATTTATGTCTTGGGAAATGTCAGCTCTCTGGAGGATACATTTTATGATTTATACATTAGTGTAACCTGTTGGTGTGGATTTTACTGTGACAGCTGAAGAAAAATTGTCATTTTCCTCATAATTTAAAGGCATTTAATGTGTTGCTTGGATTTGCACTGAATCTTAACTTCTTGACCAAGCTGCTAAGCCCAAGTTAAATTCTAACTTTATCATGCTACCTTTTCCACATGATTTTTCTGCTATCACAAAAACATGAAGTTAATAATTATTCCATTCTATTTCTTTGGATAAGAAACTGCAATCTGTAGCATACCCTGTATGCAGTAAAAAGTTTAAGGAAGAGGCCTTGGTGAAGGCCTGGGGAGGCATGTTTGGCAGTGGCCAGGTGCCAGAGTCATAATCTCTGACACTGCTCCATTCTGCTGGCAAAAAGCTGAGAGCAGCCCCAAGCCACCCCCAGTACAAGGACAGACCCTGTACTGTTTTGCAGTTGTGGCCATGACCTGTCTTCAAACAGCCAACTTTTGACATTGTCCTGCATGACATCCTTGTCTCCAAATTGGAGACACATGGATTTGATGGATGGACCACTCAGTGGATAAGGAAGTGGCTGGATGGTCACACTCAAAGAGCTGTGGTCAACGGCTCGATGTCCGGGTGGTGATGACCAGTGACAAGTGGTGTTCCTCAGGGGTCGGTACTGGGACTGGTGCTGTTTAACATCTTTGTTGGCGATATGGACAGTGGGATTGAGTGCACCCTCAGCAAGTTTGCCAACAACATTAAGCTCTATGGCATGATCAACATGCTGGAGGGAAGGGATGCCAACCCAGCGGGACCTGAGCAGGCTTGAGAGGTGGCCTGTGTGAACCTCATGAAGTTCAACAAGGCCAAGTGCAAGGTCCTGCACATGGGTCAGGGCAATCCCAAGCACAATCACAGGCTGGGCAGAGAATGGATGGAGAGCAGCCCTGAGGAGAAGGACTTTGGGGTGTTGGTGGATGAGAAGCTCAACATGAGCCAGCAGTGTGCACTCACAGCCCAGAAAGCCAACTGCATCCAGGGCTGCATCCCCAGCAGCGTGGCCAGCAGGGTGAGGCGGGGATTCTGCCCCTCTGCTCCGCTCTGGTGAGACCCCCCTGCAGTGCTGCCTCCAGCTCTGGGGCCCCCAACACAAGAAGGGCATGGACCTGTTGGAACGGGTCCAGAGGAGGCCACAAAGATGATCAGAGGCTGGAGCCCCTCTGCTGTGAGGACAGGCCGAGAGAGTTGGGGTGGTTCAGCCTGGAGAAGAGAAGGCTCCAGGGAGACCTTAGAGCCCCTTCCAGTCCCTAAAGGGGCTACAGGAGAGATGGCGAGGGACTCTGGATCAGGGAGGGGAGCGATAGGACAAGGGGGAAAGGTTTTAAACTGAAAGAGGGGAGATTTAGATTAGACATTAGGAAGGAATGCTTGACTGTGGGGGTGGTGAGCCCCTGTCCCAGGCTGCCCAGAGAAGCTGTGGCTGCCCCATCCCTGGAGGTGTTCAAGGCCAGCTTGGATGGGGCTTTGAGCAACTTGGTCTAGTGGGAGGTGTCCCTGCCCAGGGCAGGGAGTTTGGAACTAAATGGTCTTTAAGGTCCCTTAAAACTCTAACCATTCTGTGGTTCTATCTGTGTTCAAAACCCTACACCTTCCAGCCTTCCACTGACACTGACCTGAAAAGCTTCCTCTGGCTCCAGATATGCTGGAGCAGGGTACCAGGCAAAAACAAAACAAGGCATACAATGCCATTAGCACTATTTTTGGAAAATTCTTTGCAGTTCTTATCCTCAAGATGAGCAACAAATTGATGGTTGCAAGAACAGAGCAGAAACAAGGAACTCCGTGTCTGACCTGCTTGGAGAAACCTGAACGCACAGTGCTCTCACTGCTCAGGCCAGTGAAACAGGGCACACTCAAGAGCTACCCCTTTTTCCAGCATTCACTGTGGCACAAGGGCAGTGGCAGAGGAAAGTGAATGGGATGAACGACTGCCTGAGCTGCTTTCCAACTGATTTTTCTCCTTTTGCCCAGGATGAGGTGGGGTAGCAGCAGTGAAGGAGGCCAGGAGCAAGTTGGGACACTCCAACAAGGGGTACCTAAGGGGATCGTTATTCTCGTGCACTCGGGTTCTACAACGATGCCCTGGCTGTACCCAGACAAAAAGATGGAAACAGCTGGATATTAAATTACACTTTCGATTTTTCCCTTGTTCTAACTCCTGAAAAACAAATAATGGAACTGCTCAGCTGGGTTGTGTGTTCCAGTTCTTGTTTTCAACCAGGAAATTCGGGGCTGAATCAACTTACTAGGCTGAAGATACTGCATTCAAAAACAAACGCTGGCTTGTATGATTTCAGCTCATGTGCTGAGCAAAGTCATACACAGGCTGAAAACATTTTTATTTGATCTCACTGTGTCCTCTGAAAGAACATTAGATCATGCCAGCAAGGAATACAATGGCAAAACACAAACTGGCTAAAGAAAAAAGGATATATTCATTAACATAAATTGTGAAAGACTTTCTAAAATGCTTTGTTTATCTAAGGTTTAAGTAATTTATTTCTTGATCTAATTATTCCAGTTAACCATAAAAACTGGATAAAATTGAGCAAGATGATTTCAATATGTGCTCATTAGAGCAAAATGAAGGATTTCTTCAGAATCTTTTATTCTACATTTTCCCATGTATTAGAAAACTACACCACAAATGAGCATAAGCCAGCCCAGGAATTTGTGCCCTACAGTCACCTATCCAAAACTGCACCTTCCCTAGCAGAAATACCCACAGATATTGCACTCTTATCTGTACCTACGAGGACTCCCTTTTCTTAAAAATTGGAGAAAGCAAGCCCAAATAAGGTTGGCAGTTAATGAAAGGGGACAAAATTCAAGAACAGAAGATGACAACTTGTGATAAAGCAAAAACGTATTAAGGTCAGCAGAGATACACCAAACTGTACCAGCTGAGACTCAGCATTTGTATGAGTGGCAGAGAGCTCTGCACATTGCAAACTCACCACTTTGAACGCGAGCTGAATCCGCATGATCTCGATGCAAGATTTGGCACTGTCCTCCTGGTGGGACTGGTTCCACGTTCCACTGCATTTTGTAGAAAACTAGTCAAGTCATTTTCTTCCTCCTTTTCCAGGTGACTCTGGCAGAAGTTTGCCTGGTTCTATACCTCTGTGGAGATGACCCCTCCCCTTTTGCAGTCTGTCTACTTGTGGGAGAAGATGAGATAGATCTTTGTTCCTTTCCTTTTCTGTAGTTTATATTTTCCTTTTTAAAGTAATCCTCTGTGCTGAGGAAAATATGCATTTTAAAAATTAACAAAACAAATCACATACTTCAAAAAAGCTTTGCAAGCCTTGAAAAGCCATTAAAATGTTACCAAGTTTTACCAAAACAGAAATAAAGTTCTGAAAAACATCCAAAAATTTACACTTCTATGCAAAGATTTTTCAAAAAGTATCTTATTTGTAAGAACATATCCAGCTTTACTAGTTAGATATGTGCTGTAAACACCAAGTCGTTAAAGAACAGATAGTGTGAAGAGCAGCTCCTACACTTGTGCTGCAGTACTCTCTTGCGACAGACGGGGCAACTTCAGATTTAGAGGGAATGCAGAGGATGCATCACTCAACTGAGGCACTGGAGCTATAAGCACAAAAAAAGTGTGGTTTTTTTTAAGAGAGTAAATATGCTGTACTTTAAACTTTTCTCAGAAAAGATAACATTTAGCATTTGAGGGCTTTGAAAGAGCCGAGTGTTTCCTCACTCTGGGGTGTCTTTGCCCCTGTTCAAATAAATCCTACTACGGTTATAGGAAACCAGGGCAGGGCACCTGAACCTCACAGTCCTCAGCCTGGGGTACCTGCATGTGCAGGCCAAGGATGCTCAAAAATGAGTGAGCACTGGTATTTAGGCTACTGTTCAGATCACTTGAGTAACTGGGAGCGATATCCACAGATGGAAACACAGATTTTGGTGTTTGTTTGACTTTAATCCTCCTTCGCCTTTCTCATTTCTGTGGGTTATTTTGCGCCAGACTGAGCTCCCAGAATTTGCTGATTTTTGCTTTCAGAAGCCAGTTCTGTTATTGAACCACAAAACCAGGGGTCAACACTGTCTAATTAGCCCCCTCTTTTCCAGAGCAGCCACAGATCATATGCACTACTTAAATCTGGCCACTGCAACAGTTTCCTAAGCAGAAGCCACACACCAGCCTACATCATCTCACTTTACTTTATCCATGGTACATGAAATTCGTTACTTCAAACATTAGACTGAACTTTTGTGATCACAGTAAGTCATCAAACTTCTCTAGGACTTCAGGAGTCAGGTCTCACTACCCAAAATCTTCCCTCCTGCCCAAGTCACCTTGGGACGGCTGCATCAGCCTGTGCACTCCGGCTCCAGGCTGGGGTGGGTGGCTGCCAGCAGATGGCAACCCCTTCCTGCAGTCCAGGCAGCCAGGCCAGCCGTGTCTCAGCTGTACAGTGTTTGAAAAAAAAAAAAAACATCTGAATGATAAAAAAATATATAATTAAGTGTTTCTATAATGAATTATATTACATATTATTTACATAGGAGAAATATTATTTTGTCTTGGATTTTTGGACACAAACCTCTCCTTTTAGGATACAGAACCTACAAAAGGAAAATAAAAAGCCAGTTCTCCCTTTCTCTGTCACCCACCTATAGACACAGATTACACTTTTAGCAAGGTTTTGTTTCTTAAACACTTGAGGAACAGTTCCTCTTCCACTGTCTCAATGATATATCATAGCCACAACTTATATTCAGCGTCATGTGTTATACCTTTTCTTTCTGTATTGATATATTAACATATATTTCTTAATGGTGTAAAGTTATTACATTAAGGATCTATAATGTACTGATCATTTCCTTGCTTGCTCTTCCTGTTGTTCCTTTGTCCCTGAGCTGCTGTCTGTGAACCTCATAGGGCCAGGTCCTCCCGCATCTAATGAAGACTGGTGGCCACATCCCATAGCATTGCATCGTACACCAATAAATTGGGTAGGAAAAGTTTGCACATCAGTGTAGGATTTGTTAATATGGCTCTATATACATTTAAAATAAGCTCAGGTGAATTAAATATGATGCCAAAGACTTCCCACTAAAACAATGTCCTTCACACGCAGCTGAAATTAATCTTTGGTTGATCAGTTCTGCAACTCCAGGATCTGAGAACTATCACAAACCATGCCACCCTCTTGTCCTTGCTAACACAATTCTGCAGCAGCAGTACCCGAGAAAGAACAATTGTGTCCAAAAAGCCCATACACTGCAGATGCAATTGTCTCCTTAGGGAAAGAAGGGCAGCACAAACTGCAACATTCAGATTTCAGCCAAATCATGTCATGACCTCAAATGTGGCAATGCATATGGCGATGACAGCATAAAAGACCTACGTAAAATAAAGTGGTCTTAAAACCCATTCTTTGGCCTTTGTCCTGTGCCTGACAACTGCCCAGATACCAACTATAGAGAGAGGGGGCTTTTATGACATGAGTTCATATCAAACTGGCCACGTGTCATCATGTGGAAACAATTTCCAGTCACTATTTGCCTGGACTGCATTTATGGCAGCAACAGGTGGGAAGTGCTATTCCTTTTACTCATTGTCAGGGCCACTGTGGCATGATGCCTCTTGGGTGATTTTGGGGGCTAATGACTGACAATGTGTCATGTTTCAGGCTCGTACACAAGTCGTTGATGTGCAGTATATTTTTAGTTGTTTTTATCTAACTTCTATATTGCACTTACTGCTGCAAAATCCCTGAATTTCATTCCCTACTGCAGTACTGGCACCTTGCACCATGGCCACTTCAGTGGTACTACTCCAAAAGCATAAAGTTACATATATACACATAAATCACTAAGATCAGAGATTTGGTCTCTTTATGTTATGCCCTGGGCTCTAAAATTGGAGTAGTGACATAAGAAAACCTTCACAACTGAGACACCTAAAAATATTATCCAAAATACTATCCCAGAAAATGTCACGCTGGCTGCACTGGCAGCCTACCAGCTTGGTAGCTGGAGGGCTTGCAATGCGAGCTGTGATGGCACGGCACATCTGTATTCCTGTCCGTCCCATGACAGCGCTGCATGACACCGCCACATGTGAGCAGCTCCACAGGGCTCCAGGAATGCCCAGTTCCTCTTCCCAAAGCGCTGTTGAAATGTCAATGGAAGATATGATTTACGTACTTGTACATTTGTAAGACATCCCAGCCTCATTCCATAGGGGGTGAAAAAAACCTTGGGAGGTGGCAACTGAGGCTTACGTTGCACTGAGATCGCAGAATAAAGTGTGAGATCATCTCTGAGCTGAATGGCAACTCTCTGGAGTACACCCAAGAAACATGAGCCCTAGCACTGCACTGATAACCTACATGGTTCATTTATTGACATTTTGAAGCATATCAACTACTTTGGGGAGGCTAGAGGGAACTTTCTCCTGTTAAAATAAAAAAAGCTTGGACAATTAGCTCTGGGGTAGTAAATCATACTGATAGAAGGAGCTATTTTTGGAGTTCTTGACTAATGTTCATGAACAGTATAGGAGAGCCTAGCCTTTAAACAACAACTATTTCTGTTCGCTCTGGCAAATCACATATTTGCTTCCTTCTCTGGCTGGGAGGAAGAGCTCTCCCCCTGTTCATCCGGGTGTATCTAGCCAAGCTCGTCACAACAGCAGCTGACCACAGTAATATCCAACCACAGGATAACAGTCTATTGGCATCCCTACCAATTACATCTCTCAGATGCATGAAAGCAAACGATCCCATCAAATAAACAGCCTCATCTTTAAATACTGCACCTGGAAATGCATGTTAAAATTTAGCATGAGATAATATTAACAAATTCCCAGTATTGCGCTTATCCCTTATTTAAAAGGCTTAAGATATTATATCCCCTTCCCCTTGTATAAACCTATTCAAGTTATATAACGTATGTGGATTTGCTTTGACCCGATTCCAGATGGCAATATAGTATTAAGCCAAGGCTGTACAATTGCAATTTGGTGGAAAACAGGTCAGGATTTTATTACATGTCAAAACTCTCAAACTGTTCTGAATATTTCAAATTAAAAAGGCAAGTAGAAAATAACCCTTGTATTGAAATGATCCTATTGCATTACCTTGCTCATGAATTTATATTGGGTGAATATTATGTCAGTTCTTTTGCTACTTTTCAACATCCGTGTGTGCAGTTTGTTATGACAAACCGTGGGACAAACCAGGTCAGGGATTGTACAGATACAAGATGAGGACACCAGCAGCCCGGCAGCTCCAGCTCTCCCCACCAAGCGGAAGAGCTTCAGCTCAGATCACACAGTGTAATGACAGTTTCAGGTGAAGGAGGAGCAGAAAGGCAAAGGGCGGCTGCAGAGCAAGATCTTACATGCAATGGGTTTGAAGGTTTGCTGGTACTGACCTCGTCTCCTGGCAGGACATTGAAGTCTGACTGTCAGGCGGATGTACGGTTCTCAAAGTTCATTAAAAAAAGAAAAGAGATCTCTGGAGCAAAACAGGCTTCCTTCCAGCAATCTGAGGAACATAGTTGCCTTTTCATTCTCTATCAACATCTCCTTTGAACCACAAAGCATGCAGAAAGTCAGACTGCTAATTTCCCCTGCCAACTCAGGGCCAGTCCCCAAGAAACCCATTAAATCCATTAATTTCCAGTCTCATCCTTCTCTCAACGCATGGTTCCAGTGCCGCCTGTGAACTGTATTAGTGGGCTGTTTGTTTGGACAGATTTAGTTTGTCTGATGCTATTACACTGCTCAACTACTTCCTGGCCTATAATAATCCTCTCTATTATTTTTCTGGTTTAATTAATGCTGTTAACTAATTTGTTGTTAACAGTTGTTTCCAAGTTCATTGAAGGAGAAATCAGAACCACAAAGAGTCTCTTTGATTCTCCACTGCCAATTTTAACATATATCAAAGAACATCTAATAAGCCATGTTAGTCATTGAAATCAATCAGCATATTGGTGGTTCTCTAATTTTTTTCTCTTTTGGAGAAAATACCATCATAATTACATAGATCTTAAACTATATACAGATCTTAAATTACATGACTGTCTTTCACCAAACAATATGTCCCCAAACTATATATGGTAGCTGACATTTATGTTCTCATATGCAATATCCATTAGTTTTGGTACTTTAGGAGCCACTTAAAAACAATTAGTGCTGTAAACAGCTAGACACAGGATCAGTTCCCTGGGGTGGTTCTTCGTACTCCACTGCATTATGCTACGGGGCTGAACACACTTGGCACAAGCCAGTTTTCGCATGCCAGGCTCCTTGGACAAAATACAGCATCTGATAGCACACAGATAAAATCTGTAAGGTCACGTTTAGAGTCCCTTCCAACTCTAACCATTCTATGATTCTATGTTCACAGATCAAACTGCAAAGGAAAGAGAAATCCAGATGGACCACTTACAAAATGAAAGTCTTTTATATGTCTGATTCATACTCCTTCACACAAACAGTATCTTAAATACAAATAATAGTATGTGACAGCATAAGTAGTTCCACAGAATATAAACAACTAGTGTTTCTGAACTATCCCTTACAATATCATTTTACCTTTGTGTTATTATATACTGTTATGCATATTGATTTCATAAACAGTAGCTGCTCCAGGGGGAAGAAAAAATAACCCACCAACAAAAACCCAAACCAAAACCAGATCATTTCCTTCCTTATTAAATCTCTTTCCCAACTTGTCTTCTGAATTATTCTTAATAGCCTATTTTTGAATGATTCCTCTACACATTTTGATACATCCTGCACTTGTGAATGCTCCCCCACAGCATTTGTAGTATTGCTTTTTTAAGGACAAAAACAGGACATTTTTTTTTCAGTACACTGCAAGACTGATCACCTAATGTAAAAAAAAATAAATAATGAAAGCATGTAAAATCTGGAATGCTGTCATTCCTGGTCCCAGTAGGCAGTGGAATGTATTACAAGTACCACCACATTATCTCATATTATCTAATGAGGTAAGAAGATGCCAAACACCATATACCCTGTTTTATGAAAGCTGACAGCTTCGCTGCAGCTAATTTTCATGTCTTCTCTCAAAAGCTCCAGTGGGTGAGCCCTGGGCCCTGGTGTCAGGGGCAGGAAAGGGAAGTTACTGCTGTGTCACATTTTAGGGGAACGCAGAGACTGAGCTGCTCTGCTAAAGAAACCACCTGAAAGTACATTTCTATCCAAAACAGAAGGAAAGACAAGGCTGTTCAGAATCAAAGGGGTTCTGGGTACATACTGTTTTGGGCTGAGTTCTGTGGGAAGGAAGAAAGACAAAGCTCAGCAGGGAACAGAGGCAGATGCAGAGACAAGAAGCAGCCAGAGGAGCAGCCGTGCTTGGCCTGGCGGGAGAAGACTCTGCAGGAGAAGGGCTGGATGAAAGAGTGATGAGTTAAGAATTGTTTGCCACTTACTTTGTGCATTCTGGTTAACAGAGAAATGGCGCTGCACAAAAGATGCATCAACATAACCTGATACCATCACTGATTTTTATTTTTTAGGGGAATAGACTGCTAAACCTGCTTCCCCCAGTTTTGGCTAGTTACCCAGCTCAGAAAAGAGATATCACTGTCCCAAGCAGGAGTGAAACAGCACCAACCAACACCTGGCCACTTTGCAGGACAGGGCAAGAATAGTTCTTCCACACAGTTTGTGTCTTCTCAGCAATGGTGGGGTGCTCAACTCCCACACTGAGGTTATGTCAGGCACAAGAAAGTGCAAAATACCTCAATGTAGCAAAAGAAAGGGTTTAGTAGCTCTACCAAAAATACCTTAAACAGTAAGAGCTGACCTGGGACAAGACTGCTGAAGTGAAGCAGGTAGGTCGCTACAGAGAAGAGAAGTGGTGGTAGCACTTCACGTTTTTGTTCAGTTGTAATGAACTATACTTGAAACTGTATAATCAGGCTACTTCCAGTGCAGTATCCTGACTTATTTTCAAGTACTGCCAGTGGTTCCTTGGCTTTATAAAAAAAAAAAAAAGCATTCATAAAACCATACCCTCTGCAATTAAAATGCTTGTAGAGTAAGTGTGGCTCAAGTCTGTCTAAACAGTTGTTATCTATTAACTTATGTTTTATGGCAATAGCACTACTGCTACAATGAATTAGTCATTTATTCCTAACACGCTGTCACAAAATTCAGTATTCTGTATAATACAGAGAAAAACAGAACAATTCTCCCATACCTACTAAAACTTGATATCTAACAATTTTCAGAACTAGATGATGATTGTGTAGGCTGAAATCATACAGAACTGTAGCACTGCAGCAGCATTGATGATAGTTTCCAAAGAACTTTAAAAATCCTATTCAAATTCACCCATATGCATCACATTCAGTATTTGTGTCTCCTGATAAGTGAAAACTCATTGCATCACAACTTAGTGGATTTTTATTGCCAAAACCACATTTCCCCCAGCACAAGTATGCCTGGAGCATCTTTGCATACATCGCTACAGCAAGGAATTGATTTCTTATCCCTCCCAGCTAGTTAAGGACTGTTGCCACCATTAAGGTGTTGTACACAGTCTTTCTACACACAAGTCAGACTTGTACATTCTCTGTTTTTTATGCACCATCAAATCACCTTCTCAAGGGAAAATGGATTTAATATACAAAGTCAGTAAAACATGCTTTGCTGCATAATCTCTCATTTCCTGGCTGGCACAGGGGAAAGGTGCTGCTGCATTTCCAATGAAGCACAGGAAGGAGTGAGCCAGTTGCTGGACAAATCAAACTAAGGACTAGGAGCAGGAATTCTCCTGTGGGCTATCCTTACAGGACAGATCCCACTGCTGTTTCAAAGAGACTATTTGCTCCACATCCAGGAAATATTTTCTCTTCACTCTGCTTTTCCCACAGCCACCTCAGCTACCTGCCAGGCTCCTGCCGTACCTTTCCCCCAGAAAGGGAAGGCCAGGACAGCCCGAGATGAGCAATCCTGCTGGGACCTCCAGTCAGAGCAGCTCCGCTCCCTCAAAGACTTACCCTGGAGACTAAAATTACTGACTGCACAGATTCCCAGCTCTTGAGAGGACTCATCAGCGACTGCCTTGCCTGTTTCACAAGGACAGAATTGAAACTGAGCTTTTAGTTTAAATTAGGAAAAATAACAAAAACCACCAAACATTTTTCTCTGCTGCCATATCTCAAGATTAAACACATTAAAACCCCCTAAAGCAAATGCTGAGGAAATAAATTATCCTCTCTGATTCAGTAGTACTTGAACGTGTAGGTAGGGAATCAAGGACTGTAACAAAGTTGCTGATCACCTAACAAAACTAAAGCAGGACTGTACATGGTATGTTTGGCAAAATTCTTAGCTTGAGACACACGAATGCTTAACAAAGTGAGGCTTCACTGCATTTATCCATCAAAGCTGTTGCCTTCAAATGGGGCTCGGCACACTGCAATCCTATCACAATAGTAGTATTTAATCATGGGAAGGTAGACGATACAGACTTTTCTATCCCTGTCCAACAATTCATTGATTCAAATGTATATATGACAAACAAGACATTTTCCACCATCTTTTTCCACCTCCTCAGTTACTATCATTTCCAGGTACAGGTCCTCCTGCTTTTGTTTTAAAAAGAAGCAGGTGCCTGTCTGACAAAAGAGCTGCCATACCTGCTGCTTTTATTGGCACATACCTTTCACATTCAGAGCAGCGGCTGTTGGAAAGGGGCTTTTTAGAGTTAGCCTTTGTTTTCAAATGCAGATTCATTCATGTTTATTCCACTGAATTTTAATCTAAAGTGTAATATTCTGCATATGCCACTCTGATTCTTTTTTTCCAGTTTCTAGAAAGTTAAAAGATTTGACAAGGGGCCAAAAGAGACAGAAATGCCTGAGCAAGTCCCAACTGCACCTAGAGAGCTTCTGCTTTGCTTTACAAAGCTCCTGGTCTCCATAGTTACACAAAAGTTGAAAAATAATGATCAAGTGTTACCTTAAATGCTCCCATCCAGAATGAAAAAGTAAAATTGCTCAGAAACTCCCGGTCTGACAGCCCGCTGGAGCGTGACTACGCTTCTTTCTGCTCCTGCAGGCTGAGTCCATTCCTCTCTGGATTAGGTGATGCTGGACACTCCCCACCTTGCTCTGGGTAGAGCCAGGAATCGACACATCTCTGTTGCAGCCCAGGATGCAGATCACACTCCCATGCATGCACTGATCTTATTAGGATTTCATAGACATTGTTTGCTTCCTTTGTCTGCCTCAAAGCACGCAGCTGGCAGCTTTGACTTCACACCTACCCTAGCAGCTTTTGCTAGCAATGGGCATGCAGGAATCCTGCCCAGGCATCTGCACTCCCTGCTCTCCTTGCTCAAATCAACAACCTGCGGCAGCCACCAACACCACCCCAGGCAACCCCAAACCCGGGGCAGCCTGCACACTCCTTCTGTGCTCCAGTGGAATTAAAAGCTCAGACAATTCACACCTCTCTAAGCAGCAAAAAGTGACATAAGCTAACGGACCAGTTTCAAAGCTCCAATAAAGCCCTCTGACAAAACCAGAACTGGAGGCTGTAATCTGTTAGTAGGCTAATCAAAGAGAAGGTAAAAATACATGCCATGAAAAGCTAAAGCCACCCTACAGCTTGCTCCAAAACAGATGAGGTTTTGTTTTCATTTATAAAAGGGCAAAGAACAAAGTCTCTGAGTCAGACTAATAAAAAAACCCAACAAAACAACACACTAACCACACAAACCAAACCAAAACCACCAAAAAACCCCACACAAAACAAAACAACAACAAGCCCCAAATCCAAAAACATTTCAGAGACCGCAGTTGTGCCCCACAACCATGCTTGCTCTCCCAGCTGTCCTGGAGCAGTGGAAGCAGGGATGAAGACCAGAGAAGAGACAATCACCGCAGCAAGGGCTGACCACACACTCCTGGTTTGACACACGGCTCATCTGTACTATCAAGCGTTCAAGCCCTCTTTGGCTCTTTCTGCCTGCACCCTAGGGTGTGAAGACAAGCAGGAGAGATGTGCTTCACCCAGAGTGGAGGGAGGATTGTCACCAGAATTCTCCTGCCAGAAGCCAGTAGCTTCACATGTACCACCAAGCAGAGCACACATTTGGTCTCTCGCTCTTAAAGCTGCTAGCTGAATGCCTTAGTGGATCATTTTTGTTTTCCTACTAGCAACACAACTTGCTGATGAACAGGTGTATTAAGTTTTGACAACATAATAAATTCACCAGTGCAAAGTGACATATGCCAGGGCTGCCACATGGAGAGACCATATGGATAGGCCAGTGTCAAAAAAAAAAAAAAAAAAAAAAGAGTCCTCGGATGTGGTCTTTGCCAGCAGGATGTTTGCTGGCTGAATGGGAAACTTGACTGGAAAACAGCTTGCTGTATTATTTTTCTAAAAATCAAATAGAAGTTGTTCAATAACTGGGTCTTTTTGTTGTTTTTGTTGGGTTTTTTTCAGCTTAGTAGCCTGTTTCACAACAAAAATATTACAAAACACTTTCTACAACTACTCGTCTATAGTGTACAACAGCAAAAAGGAGAGGAACTATGCACAACAGACAATGGAGGAGAAATTCTGAACAAATTTTGATACTAGAGAATATGCGACTTTGCTAAATCTTCCAAACCTGACACCCGTAAGTATCTCCAAATAGATCTATTAAATATGGTGAGGTTTGAACCAGTCCTATCGATGAAAAGATCCATTTCAGTTTAGAGTAGCTGAGATTATTATTCAGGCTTGCACTGACAGGCAAGTAAAAAGGCACAAGAACGACAATATAGTTGCTGACAGATATCTGTTCAGCAAGCATGTGAGAGTCCCTGCCAGCATCTGCAGCAAAGAAATTTGAAATTGACATAACTTAAATTTGCTGCACAAAAGTCACAAAGCTGGATCTATCCTTAATGTGTGAGCAAACAACTTATTAAACTTTAATGAATGTATGTTTGGCAGCTGCAGCTATTTAGTTATTCTCCCCAGTTCCATAAAGGTGTTAGCGCTGCTCAGGGAGCCAGGTTAGAACTCCAAACAATTTCTGCCCACATCCTACCACGCTTGTGTCACTTCATCCCATTCCACTGCCGGTCCTTTCAGCAGGGCCTTTGAATACCTGTTAAGCTCATTTGTGTCCAAGAAGCATGCAAATGGATTTGACCCCGATGGGAGATGGCTTCGCCACTATGGAAGAGAGCAGCAACAGGATTCATTTTTTACTGAATTGGTTTTAGAATTTGCCAAATCATTATTTATTTATTTATTGATGATGACCAAAATATAACAACCAGTTTGGATTTCCAAATTATTTTTCCAGAGAAGGTCTCTCCTCTGCAGGAGGAACAGGAACACAACTTCTTACCAGCTCTCAGTTTTCACACACCCCAGCAGCATCTGATGGAGACCTTTTGGTTTTGTTGAAGAGACCATTCAATCAACTGTTCTCTTGCCCAGCCACTTTTCTTCAACCTCCTTGATCGAATAGGATAAACAAATAGGATATTTTTATGGATATATATTTATCCCTTGAATTTTCTCTAGCATTTGTTAATTTTTCCATACCAGTGCTTCTGAGCAAGGTACTCCCACATTACACCAGCAGTGATTTTTATGGCAAGGGATCAGGTTAATTTGTCTATTTTTGAAAAAAAAAATGTTTAAATTGATACCTTCTTACATGCCTTTCTTTCATGGCTTTTCCCAGCAATGTTCTCTCTTCTGCCTCCTCTCCACATCATTTTGTGATGAACCAAGCTGCAGTAACATTTGATCTGTGCAGACTACAACAAATCGTGTTTGTATTGGGCCAGATCGCCGGATTTTTCATCATTATACAAAACATAACATAATCTGGCTGCTCTCGGCCAGTCAATTATCTAAATTGAGATCTAACTATTTATTAACAGATCTTCTATTCATCTTTCATTCTCAGTTTCAGATTTCTCCAAAATCTTTCCCCATGTGTGAGACGAGGTGATTTGTATGCACAGGCTGTGCAATGGAACAGATGGATCTGACAGCAGTGGCATATTCTTCCACAAAAATGACAGGATAATAAGTGGAGATCTTGTTAAACTTGGCTACTGTTAACATAACTGCTTGTTTACTAATATTTCACAGCAAGTCAGACTTACTGACAGTGCTTTACTTGCCAGTTGCTGAATGTACTGGCAGCTGCTTTTTTGTAGGCTTAAAGAAATAAAAGAAATAATAAGACTTTCTAGAGGTAGTCTGGCTTTTTTTTTTTTTTTTTTTTTAAATATTTCAACTGTCATTGATCAGTATTTGGAATCAAATATATACAGAGAAGCAAAGCAATTCAGAGCAAAATCACAAGACCAATCAATCTCTTCGAAGTGAAAAAACAGCTTAAGTTCGTGTTTGGTTTTGTTTTTTTTTTTGAAGAAAAGTATCAACTGTTTTAGTATGTGTTTGTTTTCAAGAGGAGACCAGACTTCTATTTAAAAAAGAGTAGCAATGACAAGTCCAAAAATAGAGGGATTTAGAGGACTTGGAGTCTGATAAACACCACAGTTGAAGCTGTTCCTCCTGACTTGCGCTTTCTCTGGTCTTCAGAGGAATTGTGTCCAAGGTAGTCCAAAAGGAGTTTTAAAACATTTTGGAATGTTCTCCCTGTTTGTTTACTGGAATGGCATAAGCGAACACAAATCCATTTGGATTCTTTAGTGATTCTGGGTCTAGGCTGAACGTTGCTATCCCTTGTCTGTTACTACCCATCTAAGAATATCCCAGCCTCTCCCTTCCTCTAGACCCACCACTCAAGCCGTCATCATCATACACACACAATCCAGGTGTAAGAACTCAGTCACTTATCTGAGTGCAGTAGAGCTGTGGCTGCAAAACAGGAAAATTTCTTTGTAATTTAATGAGATATTGGAGTACTAGAAGAACATTGAGGCAATACATTGTCACAAAAGAATGAAGATAAGGATGTAACCTGTTTGTTGGCACTCTGTGCATAAGTGCTATAGCAGGTAACTCCTGCCCTTAGAGTTTCAGTTCTAGCTTTAAAAGTTCAGTTCACTTTGAGAGGAAGCCATAAAGGATTTAATGGACTTACACACTGAGTAATCCTGCTTAGTTCAGTATAATGTGATAAAAATATCAAGTGTGCTTTCTGTTAGGATTTTTTTTTTTTTTTTTTTTTTTTACATCCAAGTACCAGTCTGTTGTACTCCTGTAATGATAAAAACCAGTTGCTCTAAAACAACGTGCATCTTAAGTATAGGCAAGAAGCAAATTTCCTTCTGTCAACATCCTGAGAGTACAGGAAGATACAGATGAGCTTTCCCAAGCCTTTCCACACTACTCCATCTCTGGAAATGATAAAATTCCAGAACATAGGGCCTGCATTTCAGGGACCTCACAGGGAATGTGAGTGAGTCAGGGCCAAGCTGGCATTAGAGGGCAGAGCTGGAAGGATCTGCCTCCTCCTTGCTAGGGTTCAGCTCCTAGAAAAAGACATTCATGTCTTCTAATAAACTTGCTCTCCATGCTTATCAGAAACAAAGAAGTCTTCCCCCCATCAAATCCCTTCTTTCTTCTCCTTTGCCCACAGAGGCTAACCTGGCTCTCTAGTACTTGTATCATTTCTGCTTGACTAATCTGACTCTGCATCCCGAGCATTTTGGGGCATGCACAGGGGAACAAATACCTTTTGAGTGTCTAGATCCAAGGTGGCTAGAGATCACCCAGCAAGCAGAGACTTTTCCAAAGATGCTGCTTAATTACAAGTCATTAGAGAGGTGATCAGCCTGCAGCATCTCAACAACAGTTTTCTTGCCACTGTTGCATCCTTCTCCTTTACTTTATAGGGATAATTACCTATAACCTTTCTTTTTGGGAATGCCTTCTTCAGGCATTATCTTCCAGCATGGCCTGCTTTGATAAGAACCAGCCCTAAACCCACTGGAGTTTAGCACCAAGCACGCATCATCATCCTCCCTCTCTTCTTTTAACAATACCTGGAACAGAAATTCATACCATTCAGTTTGTATCACACTAGTTTGTATTACCAACATGCTGACCACATATCACTGGACTTGCTTTGGTGCCTTGGCTCTGGAAGGCAAAAAGGTAGGATTTGCCTGATCTTATTCCTGCTGCACAGGTGATTGCATTCATTCCTTTTACTAGTCTCATTTCATTCACCTAACAAGAACAAACATCTCCAGCTGCCCCCTTCTACAGTCATAAGGGAGGAAGAAATTGTTGGAGACTTCACCAACACCTATCCAGAATACCATGAGAAACCTTGGAGGCTGATGGAGCCTGGGGCTGCCAGTCTGATATGAAACCGACCCTCTTGACAAAGGATTTTGCATACATGCAGCATCTGAGCTACTGAACTACTCGGAATTAGACAGCAAAGTTTTGCTTGGCAGAAACTGTCAGTGTTTGTAGAACCTATATCCATTCAGCAACTGCAGTCTCTGGACTGTTGAGCCTGGCAAGGCTTTAATAGATCAGAAACCCAGAACTGCCATGTTTACAACATTGTTTTCTACAAGTCATATCAGCACTTTCCCCACAATTCTTTCTCTTTAAAACAAATGAAAATACATTTTATGTGTATTACCAACAACTACAAATTTTAGTCTAATTTATACTGCTATAGAGCTCAAACAAAACACATGAAGTTATTCCTTGTTTAAAGCTTCGCATTCAGAAGTAGAAGTTGGCTGCTGCTTGTATTTATTCATCCTGCTAAGCATTTAGCAGCTCTATTAAATACAACAGAAGGTGCTGCCAAAACCGTTGAAGAGATAGAAACCATTTCATTTGGCACTGGGCTGAAATCCCTCTGCACGACTCCTAGCAAAGACCTACAGCACAGAAGGGCTTGCATCCTACTGGCCTGATAACGTATGAACTTGAATTACTGGCAAAAGAAACACACGCTTTCACATCTTTTGACTAAAGAAAGAAGTGCTTTTCAGCAAGGAAATAAAAGGGACAATTTACTGGACATGTGTGCATAAGGTCTTTTCCCTTCACTCCTGCTGTCAAGTATAGCAGTATTCCTGCTGCAAAGCTGGCTCAGTAGTGTGCTTGGCACAGAGAGGCTGAGCATGGAGACCACAGGCAGAGGAGACTGCTGAGGACTTATCTTTCAAATTAAAAACTATTAATGCGTAAATCTTTTTATCTCATGAAGGCGCATATTGGCTTCATGGAAATCCAGAAATATGAATTTCTCTGCAACCTTCTCTCACACCATTGTGGATGGGGAAGAATTCCACTGCAACAAAGGTCTCATGGCTGCAGTGCTGCCACAACTCGAACATGGGGTAAATCAAAACAACAGTTTTAACTCCCAATCGCCTGGCTTTACTTACTTGGCCCTGAGATATTTTTGTCTTTGTCTCCTTTACCCCTTGAAGGATGCTGGGTGCTTGAACTGCTCTCAGATTTGTTTTTTTTATTCCATTAGCAGATTCCCTGTGTTCACTTCAAGCTTTCTAGTTGAGGACAAGATCTCTGGAGAACAGCAGATGCTTTCTGGTGGCATTACATTTCTTCATCTGGTGAGATAACATGACAACAAGTTCTCTGTTCATGCTTCATAAATACCCTCAAGCACCATGCACTTTGAGTGTGTGTGTGTGTGCGTGCGTGCAGGACTAACAGAGCCAGCACTGTGACTACTGGCTCTGCACTCCACCTTTAGAAAGCTAATGAGTACCCAATTAAAAACAGGCACTTCATGCACCCTGTGCATATAGCTGAGACCGAAGTCTCCTCCAGAGGACAATACACATTCGAGTGGGCTGAGTCTTTGCCCACTGACTACACAGATTAAACCAGAAAATTGTAATGATTATCTTCCAGGGTTAGGAATGCAGCTGATTAATGCAAAAGCCTCATTTTATGCAAATGCCAGGTGTAACTATGTTCTCATTCAGGCTATAGGAAAAAAGTGGGAGTGCAGGTCAAGATAGCTACTATTTATTTAAATTAATTCAAAACAGCATGTGTGCCCTCACCCTTATGAAGGCTAGATATATATTGTAAATATTTAATATCCAAGTCCCAAGGCAATATATATACAACGGTATTAATTACTATCATCTTTACTCAGCATCACCTCAATTTGAAGATCAGATATGGAAAAGTAAAGAAGCCGCAAACATGTTTTAAATCAAACTTCCATCTCCAGTGTTAGCCTTTCAAACACCTTTAAATGGACTGACTTGGGGTACGTAGTCAAGAAACTGACTCCCATCCTACCATATATCTATGAAAACTCCATCAACTTCAGTTGTTACACCCTGTATCCGCACTGACTTAAAGAACCCAAATTTAGCACTTGATTGTATTCACTTATTCTGCTGAATGCTGCCCTGAAAGAGGATCCACTTGGATGCAATTAAGTTTTCATTTTACTGAAAAAAATATTAGTAGCGCTGAAAATAAATAAACAAAATAAAATTAACATCAGTTGCAGACACTCTGCACCTCTCTATATTCTATTTTCTCAGCCCTGTTAATTTTCAGAAGAACCGCTCCACACTCCAATTTAAAAGTGTCACTTTAGACTCATACATCTTGAGCTGAAATAAGATTTGGCTATAAATGTTTAAGATGTGAAGCTCTAAATTAAAAGGAAGAATCCACTTTTAAAAGCCTGTAAGGCAAACGAGTGCTTGAAAATTAAGCATGAATTAATCATCTACTTCAAGACATCTGTTTCCCTTAAAAATGGGCTTCCTTAAGACTATTAT
The DNA here is from genome assembly GCF_963924245.1 of Chroicocephalus ridibundus. Taxonomy (NCBI): domain Eukaryota; kingdom Metazoa; phylum Chordata; class Aves; order Charadriiformes; family Laridae; genus Chroicocephalus; species Chroicocephalus ridibundus. The sequence goes on from NC_086289.1 coordinate 66,724,538, forward strand.
TCCTTAAAACAGGATCACATAAATACTGTCTACTGACAAACTTAAGTCTATATCCAGATGTACTTAAATTAACCATCCAACTAATGCCATTGCAGAATATTGCATGGATCAGGAACAACTGAGCTTCAGGGAAATAACTGTGACACAAAGGTGATAAAGCAGATCTAATTTGGTGTTTTATCTCCAGCCCTGGTCATACCAGGGAAATAACAAAGTCCCATGCAATGCTGCATGAGTGTTTTGTCTAAGCTGGGGGAAATTCCCTCCTGAAACCATTTGCTCTCTTGTACCACTGCACAGTGGAAGTGGGAACCAGCAAGGTGCCCTTGACCATCTGTGGCACAGCCTCCAGGATGTGTGTCACACCGCTCAGGGAGTACAAAGATGTTCCAGAGCCCTGCACTGACCCAATGGTTTGGGATATTGGACACCAGAGTTCCCCCTCATGACGTCATTTTGTACAAGGCCATGTTCCTTCCATGCCAGGATTAGATCTTACTGTTTTGAGTATGAAGTAACTATTACCACATCATTACAAAGTCTGAAATGGAAGTTCATACCACTTTTAAATGCGCCCACCAGGAAAAACAGGATCTGTCTTTATTTTCAAGTGCTTAGCAAAGCAACTTGTACAAATTTAGTCAATTCAGAATCTCAAGCTCTCTTTAGACCATTTTCACCATTCCTTACCCCTGTGTCTTTGCTGTACATGCATACACATTTAAAGCAAAGCAGCAAAGGCAGGCATTCCATCGACATAATCCACTTGCACAAGAGGCTGACCATATTCCTCAGGCTGGATCTGGACCCTACTAATACTATTATGGCTGCAGCAGCGATTGAGTCAAGTTATATGTGAAGACAAGTCTCTGCTGCAAAGGGTTTACATATTAAAAACCCAGCTGTTCCTTAAGCAGAGGACTAATAAAGCCACTACAATAGCTGTAGCTGCCTACCTTCCCTCCCTCCCCTTCCATGATGCCTTCTTATACATACAAACACATATGTGTACATCTGATATGAAATTATTTGCAAACAGACAGCAAAAGAAGGCAAGGTAATTCAGTTGTAAGCTGTACCTGGACTGCAAATTCTCCCAGTTGGTCCACAGCCATACCACATACTAAATCCACACACTAAAGAACACATTTCAACTCCCATGTTTCTTTACAATGGAAAAAAAAAAAACCCAAAACAAAACAACCCATGCTCAACCAGGCCAATTCAAGCACTGCCCACTTTCATTTATTTCTGTCTCAATCAACACGGGACTTTAAAAGATAATCTGATAGAAATTCAATTTATTTCTCCTTCTGCATGTCTGAGTAGATCTGTAATCGGCGTAATCACTTTGCCACACTGTCTCATACGTGTGGATTGAGGGTCTGGGACATTGTTTTTTCTGTTGCAAATAAGAACTGCATTAAAATCTTATCAAACCAAATCCAAATGAGCACCAGTCCAAGAATAAAACTGAACCAACATGCTTCTGGGGAAAATTCTGGCTGTTCTTCCTACAGTTTTCACTTTTTCAAAATGAAATGTTTTATTCTTTTACAACTTAATCTTATTTAAGATGAGAATGGGAAACTAACAAAGAAAGCTCTCTGATCAAAACATGTTAGGATACAAAATATGTTTCTTACTAGGAGGACTTATGTCCTGTACAGGATTTACAGATCCTGTAAGCAGTAAAGCTTGCATAGATGCCTGTTCAGAGTGAGATCAGAAAGATAAACTCAAGGATGAAGTAGGTGCCTCAGCCAAGGGATCTGACCTGCCATTTGAGCCCCCGGTCTGCCTCAAGCCAGGCTCTGGCACGCAGCACGGCCTGGGACATAAGGATACCTCCTCAGCTGCTGGTGCACCCCCTGCGTGCCCCACTTTCCCTCCATCACCCACAGTGTGCCCCAGAGCCATGGGCACACTCAGGGAAGAAAGTGCCCAGAGGTGCTGTTATGGGTTTGGTTTGTTGTTTGTTTGGGGTTTTTTTTTTAAACTATGTTGGAAAATCTGAGGCTTCTCTGGACACCAGTAATGCCACCTCGAGCACTGGGCGGCTTTGCCATCCTCTCAGAGCTGTACAGGCAGACTTTACAAAATGTGATCTTGAAAATACAGAATTAAAATGTTACTCCTGAACAATGAAAGTGATTTACCACCTCATCCGATCAACGATATCAGTAACATCACACCACCTCAGCACTGCTGAAATGCAAAGTAAAACAAATGCTTTAAAAAAACACTGTTCAATATATTTACTTCTGTTTCTCACACGTTCTAATGCCTGAAGTGAACACCTTTCTCGTCCCATTGTCCACACATAAATCACTCCTCTGGCTACTGCTTCACTTCTTGTTTGATACACCAGTGGTGAATCTGGCTGGGCAATAAACACCTCCTCTGCCTGTCAGGATTAATAGAAAAACAGAAAAACTTCTTATCAGATCTTTTCACCTCTTTGCAATGTGTTTCTATCAGAACATAGGCTCCTTTGCCAAGAGTGAAGCATGTGAAATTGGATCCCTAACACTAGGAGTATTTTGTACTGCTCTTAAAAGCAGGGACAATAGATACTCTGGTAAACAATCATACCTAGTTAACTAACTAGAGACTCGTTTTGCTTTTGAATTAAAAAATACAATTTCTTAAAAAGTAATATTGCAGTCTTATCTTTGGTGCTATTAACTGTTCTCTGCAAATTCTTGAACAGATTACTTTATGCATTCTTTCATAAAATAGAAAAGTAATTTAGGCCTCCTAACCCAGGATGTGAACCACTAGCCTTTACAAGATGAAAACAATTGCTTATTCCCCTCTTCTGATTTTTCCTCCTAGGCAATAAATGCATGCATTAGATGAGAAAGGGTAAAAACACCTTCAGCATTCATAACATATTCTTACTTTTAAAAATATTTGCAAGACATACTAGAATAGTACGGACCCTTAGTGAAGAAAACAAACTGTTTCTTCCAGCTAATTTATACTTACATGCAGTTAGGATGGAAGACAGCTTGAAAAGGAAGCTTTAGAGGAAAATAATCAATTTTCAATTGCTATTGAAGGTACAGGAAACAAAATACCACAGAAGTTAGGAATCTGTTAAAAATTTGCTTGTTTTTTTTCTTTGAAGAGAAAGAATTTGAACTGAATAATAACTTTTTTTGGTTTTGTGTTCTGTTACTACACAACCGAGCTTCTGAAATATAAGTATGAAATAATCTAAAGAGTTATCATTTGCATCATTCTCTGTGCACTGGCTTTTCATTTTCATAAAGGTCATTTACTCTCTTGCAAAAGAGATAAGTATCACCCCCTTTCAGAAAATGCATAATCCTAACACAGAGTTCCCAACAGCACCATGCCATTCATGCAATTTATTTATAGCCCCCTCCTTCACTGTGCAAAAGAAATCTTGACCCTGACCATTTGATTGATTGTTTAGGAACAGACATACACAAAAAAACCTTTGTCATTATTTGCAAGAGTTCCCAGCAATCAATTATTCTGAGTTAGGGAAAATAAAAAAAAAAAAAAAATTGCCATGAAAACCTATTTAAACCAACAGGCACAACTAGGAATAAAATAACTGGCTGAGGGACACATCACAATAGTTAATTTTTGAATTTTCAACTGTTCAGATAGTTGCATAGGGCTGAAATAAAACTAATATCTACCAATACTTAAATGAGTAAATGAGATAAATTTTACCTAAGAGACTGTTATAAAAATTAGGCAAAAAGTAATGAAAGTAACTTTAAAAATTAAGAAAATACTTATTTAGAAAGAATTAAAGGAGGGTAATGTAATTAAAACAACAAAAAAAATGGGATTAAAGGAACTACATTTACTGGACATCTTGCTTTTTATGAATTATAACAGTTCAGTCCACAGAGGTAAGAGTGATGATGACAATGTGTGTTTAGTCTTCCATAAAGCACTTAATCAGATGCTTCATGATGTTTTCATCAAGAGACTTGAATGATACGTGATCATTATGACACTTGCTAGAATAGCACAATGCTGGTTAGCAGCTGGACCTCCAAATGGAGCTACAGACAGTGAATGGGTGGTGAGCAAAAGCATTTGTGTTGGTGTCCTGTAAGACTTAGACATTGGCCCTGTGCTATATCAATGACCTGAAAAAAAAATGTGTTAAATTGGCAATGATTAAGGTTTGCAGAAGATACAAAAATTTGAGGAATGCAAAATAATAAACAGCACATTTCTGAGCTGGAGAGAAAGGTAAGATGGTAGCAAGGAAAAACACTATATACATCTCAATGTATCTCAGAGGGAGAAAAATGCAAATTGTATTTACAAAATTAGAACTCCACCCTCTAAAGTATTAAAAAAAAAAAGTAGTTGGGAGACATGACAGATACTCACTGAACAGATGCTTCAATATTGCAGCCGAAAAGAATAAATACCCTCGCATTATAAATATAAACACAATCTGGTACAAATCATGTTATCTCCGTGCTTTCCATTGACATAACTGGCCTGACATGCTGCAACTGATCCTGGTGCCTACAGTTCTTGAATAATGCTGGAAACTTTATGACCTTCACAGGAGACCTCCAGGAATGAATTAAATATTTTAAAGAGAGAGACTTCAGGGGTTTGATCTATGTAGGAAGTGACTACATGTTTAGTAGAAGTCCAGAAGGCTGTGACTTCATGTTTATGAGACAGAAACTTGCGTGGTAAGAGCCCTTTCAAGTGAGCAGTCAGATAAAACATAATTTCATGCTGGGAAGTGAAGCTAGACAAACATCAACCAGAAATATTTGGTTTTAAGCACTGAGAGTAATCAGTGTTAGAATAAGTTGAAGTCTGCAACATATTCTGCACCCAAAAAAGGCTTCACTAGATGGATTTTCAAAAAGCTGCAGCTTTGTTCATACACAGTTTAATTAATTTTGGGACAGAACTGAAAAATGAATGGCCTTATCAATGTCTGAATTGCGGACTGCTGGTCTGTTCTAGCCATATATCTAAAAATCCTGGCTCTATATCATGCTGTTTGTAATCTATGTACCAGATGCTCACAGAAGTTTGAAGACTGAAACGAGTTCAGCTACAGTGGCCCTTCATTTTATTATCCAACACACAAGACTACTGAAGCAAGCATTCTTAGTTTTCCAAAATTGTACCATTCCTACTGTTATTCAGCATCATGTTTCAGCATCACTGTATAAAGCATATTACCTCCGGTTAGACTTTCTTTGACGCTGCAATAATTTCTGCAGCACAAATTCACAGTGAGATAAACCGCTTTCTATCATTTAGAGAGTATCACTACAACTATGTCACATCACACCAGTTCTGGGCTCATATTACTAATATCCACCAGTGAGACCACATCGTCCTCCAGATACGGGAAGATCAGGGGGTTTCAGATGTGCCAGCCATCTTCATGATGGGAACATTACCACCAGAGCAGCTGGATTGGGAGCATGCTTCCAGGCTCATAAAAGCATCCCAACGAGGCTGATGTTTCCTTCTGGAAATTGGCAGTTACAGAATTAGCCTGATCCCTGGACCATCGTGCGGCACTCAGCGAGCCCGGCCTCAGCATCAGTTTGCCCGTGCATGCTCACACAGCTGCTTTCTGGTGCACACACAGCAGCAGCAATTCCCAGAGGCATGCATGGACCAAGTATGCCATATTTTCAAGTTTAATGTCCACGATCAGAATTTCACAGAAAAAGTGGGTGGTATTCAACCAAAACATGCTGCTCTAACATGCCAAAAAGTTTATATCTAATAAAGCAAATTTATCCCTAGTGTAACTCCCCTGATGAGATCTCATAGTTATACCAGAGATGTGTTTGGCCCAGTACTTAGAAATGACATACGGCCTGCAACAGACTGGTATCATACACTAATTACAGTTCTCATCACCAAAGGAATGTACTTTTGTTTATATTCCTTCCATTCCATGAAAGAAAAATGAAGCTTACTCCGTTTAACTAGAAACTGAAGAAATAATAGAAATCTTGAATAGATACAAAATCCATTGGACATGAGAATACAACCTGGCACAGAAAGCAGTACATCTCCTTTAAAATAATGGGCTTACACACCAAGTGACTTCACTGAAGAGTAACGTCTGCCCATCTCCAATTTATCTTCACCTCCTACTTAGCACACAAAAAAGTACTAGCTTATAGTTTACCAGATAAATGATGTCTTTAACTTTCTGTTCCATCTTTTGTCCTTGCCCTACATTACTATTTGTAAATTCCAGATTCAGAAGCAACATGGACAGCTTTAAACAAAGGATAAATTGTTATTTATAAACACTCATCTGGAAAAGAAACAGAAATTTAACTTGATGTTTCAAGCATATTTGACATCTGCTTATAGAACAGTTCCTAATTCTGTGAAGACCTTGATGAGACACAACAGTAAGCACAGGAATAGCCTGATTGGCTTTGGGGATTAGACATGCTTTCTGACCTGGTATACAAAGAGAAACAGGGCTGCACTTGGACGGGACCCTACGCCAGCTGGCAGGAAAACAGAAGGTAGGTCAGTCCTGGGGAGAATTCTTCACCTGCCTATTCTGCAAGGTTAATATGGATCCTGCTCCTCTGGATCTCAAGCTCTTCCTTCTAGAGTCTGCATGCTCTCCATTTCTAGTAAATTAAGAGAGAGATAGTCTAATGGTTATCTCATAAAGACACCTGGTGCACATGCTTTAATACAAATTACTATATTTAATCCAAATGTATTTCATGCACAAAACAATACCATTGACTTTTTAGTACTTTATGTTTCCTACTAATCTTTTTTTCTTTTATAATTATGAACATAAAAGCAAGAGCTAATGTCTCTGACTTTGGCTTAGATCTCTCTCCGATTCAAACATTTTATACAGAATGCTTGTTTCCAATATTCAAAATACTTTATCACATCATCAAACTTCTCTGATGCAGGCTGATAACGCAGGTATCTTTATGCTCCTATACTCATCACTTGTGATTTCATGCATTCTTCATGCATTGAAGACATAGATTTAAAGACCAAATCCATTTCTGAATACAACCTATCAAAATTAAAGTTCTGAAAACTTCTCTCTTGTAATATCAGCTCTGCAAACAGACATAATAATAGTTTTTCTTATCCGTTTTCCATGTCCAAGCCTACGAACTGCCCTACAGATTACCCAAGAACAGAAATTAATGGCAGTTGACGTAAACACTCTCTGCCTTCTCACCTGTGCTAGATCACAAGACCTCTGAACATCTTGAATACTCCAACTCAAGTTCTTCAAGGCTCAGAGTATTCCCACACTGAGAAGTTAGAAGGTTTTGGCACACCCCAATGCTACACCCCCAAAAAGAAACTTGCGCCAACAAAATATAATTTGAATATGAGTGAAACAGAAAAAACAACACTAAGCCCAGTGAGACAGGAAAAACTACTGAGACAGATCTGTCTTCGGCTTGAGTCTATGCTATAGAAATCCTGCCCTGTATTCAGATTTCACTTTCACACAAAGATCTGTCCCCATCTGAATTAACTTCTAAATTAAGAGGAAAGCGTAAAAGATTAAGTCATGAGAGACCACTGTAATAATCTATTCTGACCTCCTGCGCACACCATACAATTTTTCTAAATTAATTCCAATTAAAGCTAGAAACAACCTTCAAGTCAAGATTAGTTTTGTTCGTTTCCTGTGATGGAGATTGTATTGTTTGCTTAATTACAAAGCACTTTTAATGGCAGTTATTTCTAAAGAATGCATAGGTTCTACTAATACAAATAAATAGATCCTGATGCAGTGTGTGAGCATCTGTGGCACGCAGCATTCCACAGAGCTGATCACAGCCTGTACACATCCACTCCTTCACTTGGCAACAGTCTCTAAACTACCACAGCAGACAAACTACCAACAAGTCAGAAGTTGAAACTATCTCTCTTGGGAAGTACTGTCCCAAGTTCCGACACTCCAAGGCACAGAGGTTCTGAACTTCAGTGAAGTTAGAGATGGCTTCAGTCGCGTCTTCCAAATTGTATCATGAGTACTGAGATATAAATTCCAGTCCAAAGCTTAAGGGATTAATCCAGTATCTGGTTCTGTTCCTCCACGGAAAAATGCTTTTTTATTTAGAAAACACCCTGTTCTCTCCCAGGAGATCAAAACAGCAGCCAGTTACATCTGCTAGGTCCTTAATGGAGCAAAATGAGAATATGCAGGCAGTTAGACATACTCAATAAACATGGCTTCCTATCCAGAAAAGAGAAAGAGCTCAGCTGCAGATTTCTAGCTAAGAACCATTTACCATCATGTGAAATGATGGAATTTTTCCCTTTCTAATACCATATTGCGTGCTTATGCCAAGACAGATGCCTGCAATCACTAAGTACTGTTAACTTAATCATAATTGTGTTTGCTACAGTTTCAGTAATCATGTCACCAAGTGCTTAAAAATCTATTTTAATGATGTTTTCAAGAATAATAATACTCTGCATTCCAAAAGAAAGAGGTAAGAGGTACGTCTTTTACAAATAAGAAAAAACTTACAGCAAAGGCAAAGAATATCTTAAAACCAAAATAAAGCTATGTTGCTCCCTACAGGGAAGCTCCAGGTGTTTGAGATTACTCACTCAATTCACTTTCAGCATTCATAGAAAAAGATGAAGGACAGTCAAAATAGTTACTGTACCATGTCAGCTTTAAACATTCCACTGACTGTCAACAATTTAGCAATAAAATTACAAATATACAGAAACAGATCTGCTACTGTACGGAAGCTACACACACAACCAATAACAAAAATACCTAACAAAATATGCAGAAATTAAGTGTTTTCCATTCATAAATGCAGAATTACTCCCACATTCCACTCTGTCCTGAAATGAGCACTCCACATGGTGACAAAAAGGAAGACAACCGTTATCGTACTTGATAGAGTGCACAGAAGACAAGTCTACACATTACTCACAAATTTAGACTGACCTTAATGCAACAAATTTTTTGCTATAGAATGATAGTTCATACATGGAAACATGTAAAATTAATATTAACCATTAAGTATAAGTCACAGTGAAAACAGTGATGCTAATGAAGGGTCTCATTCTGAGACTGCTGCTTGTTGGGCAGAATGAGTCCTAGTTCAGCAGTCTAACCCCAAGGACGTTACCAATAACAGAAAGCACTATGCTTAGCAGAATTTGCACGAAAGGCCAAAAGTGATCACTAAAAATGTTTTTCCAAACAGCAGGATGGGAAATCAGGAAAACAGAAATTGTATTCATTGCAATGTTAGGCTCTTGAGCACAGATGTGCTTGACATAAAAATGACATGCATTACAAATACAAAATGCTACAAATGCTTACTGCATGCAAATAGTCCCCAGACTATTTCACTTCATAATTCCTAAATCAAAATAATACATACATAAGGATGGAACATGGTTTCTATTTACATAAGCCTTGACAGGAAAGGGCACGTTAAATCATGACTGAATCACTAGCATGAAATTGCATTTCTAAATAATTTAAACCCTCAAAACAGTATTTCTTGCTAAAAATCCTTCATTTCAATGAAGTAGTTTGTAAACATTGAAGATGTACATTTATACAATCTACAGTCTCAGCAGGAAGTAAATTTCAGGCCTATCATCGCTACTGGATTCCAGCTGCAGAACAGAATCGTGTGTATACAACTGGTCCCTACAGCCATAGTGCAAAGCAGCACATGCACCCTCTGGTATTCCTCGGCCCTCCATGTCCTCCCCAGGGAAGCCATTCAGGTACCTGGCTATGTATGAGCCTGTTGAATGCCTGTTGATAACGTGAGGAGATGCCAAAGTCTTGTTCCGAAGGACAACCCCTGCTATGCTACTTGTGTTAGAAGATTTCTGCTTGCTGGCAGCCTCTTGCCTCTCCTTGGCACGGCTGGCTATATTTCGCACCCTGCTCTGGCTTCTGGACGAGAGTTTTCTGACCAGCGCCTTCGGACAATCTTCATCAATCTGCCTGGAGTACAGTGTTTGATGGCTGTCCTCCTGGTCCAGGGACACCAGCTTCCTCAGCTGTTCTGTCAGAGCATCTGTAGAATGTGGTCTCATATTCTTCATAGCAGCAAGTTTCTTGTCTCTCATGCCTGATGAGATAAAGCTCTTACTTATGTATTGATACTTACTTTCAAAATTGCAGGAAATATCCTCTGATGTCAAGTCCCCGAGACTCTTGGATTTGCAAGGGCTAGTCTGCTTGATGGCTGAATGAGGTGGGAAAGCCAAAGCATTTTTGAGCACCGGTGAGTGTATCTTGAGCTGGGGTCTCTCAGAGGTACACGTTACATTTTTCAACTTGTCTGAATGCTGATGATACAAAAAGCCAACATTTTCACACATTGGAAAAGGGAGCTGACTCCCTGCAGTCCTGAATTTACCCGAGCAGTCCAAGGCAGCAGCACAGAGCTCAACAGTTGTGCTGCTCCCAGGGGTTTTCTCACCACCATGCCCAGTGTCCTGCTTTTGCCTCAGTTTCAAAGGGGAAGCCAACTGGCTCATGTCTTCCCTTTTGTACTCACACGCAGTTACCAAGAGATCTTGACAATCCTCATCTACTTCTACAAGACTGCTGCTTTCTGAATTTTCACCAGTGGGCAGGTCAACAAGTGTCTCCTCAAAGATGAAGCTATTGGAAGCAAAAGAACTGGCAGACTTGGGGGCTTCCCAGCTTGTTCCAGATTTTGTTCCACAATCCCTTTTGGGATTTGCATGTAGCAAAGAGAGAGGCAAAGGACAAGGAGAGCTAGGCAAGTTGTTTTCTATACTATTTAACTTTTTCTTGCAAACTAATTCACTGTGGGTCTTACATTCAGAAGCTGGTGTAAGGGTTGCTTCATGGATAATTGTGTACACAGAATACTCTGCAGTCTCAGGGCTGGAGAACACAGTAGTATCCGGAGTCGAGAATAAAGGGGATTTGACAGATTTTGTGGTAGTAAAGCTGTGCTTACAGGGACTGTTATGATCCGCAGTAAACATGTGTGGGTGTGTAGCCATCACACTGAAGGTCTGGCTGCTAGCGCTATGGAGGCTTGAGACTGCAGTAAGATTAGTTTGGTCATCTGTGACATCAAACTGTCCGATGAGAGCTGAGACAGCGCTATCCATCTCACTCTCATTCACTAAAGAAACTTCATCTATAAGGCGAGAAATGTCACTGTCTTGCATGGTTAAAGTGGAGTGCAAATCAGGAACATCGCAGCAAGTGGTAGAAGAAATATCTGTCAAAGAAAGAGGTGCTCCAGTGCTTTTCTCAATTATGTCATATTTGTGATTTTCCATCTCTACTTTTCGAGAAAGCGAAGCGCCCACAAGAGTTATTTTCTCCTCGGACCCTTTTGTGTCATCTTCCCTTTTATTGTCTGCATCGTTTTTGCCATTTGTTTTTTCTGTGGAAATTTCAAAATCAGAGTCCTGCATTAGAGGGACAGTTTCATCAGAAAGGTTATTTTCCTGATAGCCTATGAGGTGATTTGTTTCAGCCACACCACTTGCAAAAACTAAATTTTCAGGTTGCTTCTGGAGAGGTGGTACTGAAGAGTCAATTGTAGTCTCCTTCTGGTCACTCTTCTTAAATTGAGATGCCAAATTTGAAGTATTTGCTGTTTTCTCAGAACATGTGAAAACAGATACTTTCAAGTTTGTTTCCTCCTCATTTGTATTGTCATCACTGTTGGCTAAATAAAATAAGAAACATATTAGTTGCATACAATATTGTATTCTCTTTATTAACAATTATTTTGCCCTTAGACAGACAAATGGAGAATGCAAAATTAGGTAGTTGTGACAGAATTTAATTATGGGGTTGTGCAGGTTTAGTACAAATTATCTGTGTGATATGAATAAATGGAAAAATACAACTGCAGGCACTTCATTGAAACTTCCTTTGAATGTCTATTACATCAAGCACGTGATGTAATATTTGTTGCAAATAATGTTAATGAGGTACCATATCGTAGCTTGCACATAGTATTACCTTCAGCTGTGTTCCTATTCAGATTTGTACTATAAAGAAGCATGGCAATAAAGACAGAACAGAACAGCTCTGTTAAAAACCGTAATATTTTGAAACAAGATGCATGCTTAAAAGAGCTGAGTAAAAAGCATCAAGTAGATGGATGAATTTTACATGTAGTTATTGTAAAATATTACAATTTAAGGATTTAATTTTTAATCTACAAGCATAATGCATTCACAAGAGCAAGATTTTGAATTCCATGAAAATACACATTAGATATTTCCTCCACCAAATCTTGTTATTTGTCTTTATATGCCAAATCCAAGTCCATGACTCATTCTTTTGGAGCTTTTAATTAAGCAGGGACTATAGAAGTAAGCTTGGCATGATATATACTGTTTCTAACAATTGCTAGAAATCAGGTACCCTAGGAAGGAACAAGAGAAGCCCTGATCATTACGTAACAGTGACTGAACACCCACCCCCCAGTACAGTAAGAGCTATTTTTAACAAACATGGCATTAAAGGCTGATCTCCAAAATCTGAAAGTTCCCCAAGCTTTCTAGTGCTCCCACATAAGGATGGAAGAGATGTACATTTCTTTGATTTGTAGATATATTTTTTTTCTATAAAGAGAAGGGGAGAAAATGGACAGCGCACTGTCCACTTGGTGTAATTCCAACTGAGACAGTAGAGATGTTCAGCCACAGTGTTTTAGCAAGAAAGATCTCTGTTGGACAGACAGCCTTTTCCATTCTTCACAGCATCCTGCAATAACGAACACTTCATCTGACTAGTATGTCCCCGAGGGTGAAGACAGCTCCCAGCCTGAAATATTTGGGCTGAACTTACTTTCTGAGAATACCCAAGCCTATGTCTGCATGTGCATGAGGCTGCGTTGTACCTTTTCTTACCATGATTCAAGGTAAGTGCTTCCACAAAAAATGGAGCCTGAGCTGCTTTTCTCTATGTCCACTACTAAGACACGGATGGCCCTGCAGCACAGAAGGGAGAAGGTCCCTTGGGGACAGAAGGGGACTCCATCTGGAGTTTCATCTTCTTTCTGTCTCATTTCTTTCTGCCTAAGGTGGCCAGTGCTGCTCCATAAAGATTACAGAGCAAGGCCTACAGAAACTCCAACAGACAGGATCTAGTCCTCTCATAGTTAGAAGGGGCAGCGTTCATTCCCCATCACAACTTTTTAAGTCAGGGGCTTGCGTTTTCTGTAAAGGTTATTTTGCTATAAATGAATAACTGTGACCTCCAAACAGTGTGGCAGGTTCTTCTAAAAGAATTTTCTGTCTTTGTCTGTATCCTTACAGCATCCTTAAAAAGAAATATCTAAGAAATAATTACATCTGTTGCAAAGAATGGCTGAGCTGTATCATCTCACAGGCTTACCTAGAGGATCTCTCAATTCAAAATACAGCATTTCAGAGTTAGCTTCCTTTACTAGGAGTATCCTTTTCCCTGTTTATGCTTTCTTCTCAGGATGGTAAAAAAAGAATTGGTTTGATTTTTCTTGCTGTTTCCCCTAACTAACTTCTTTTACAAGATGATGTCCACATTATCTGTTCCTTCAAAGCCTGTAATACGGGCAAGTAGAACAAAGGTAGCTTAACAACACATTCCCATGTGTGCCTGGTGGTTCTCCTATTTTAGGGTGGCTCCTGTAGCTGGTGGAAGCTGCTACTCCGCAGCTGAGAATATCCAGAGCTGAGCACCACTGCCATCACCCCCCCGGCCAAGAGACATTCTCTGTACGCTCTCTGCGTCTTACCAAAGACGACAGATGGTGCTTCTGGCTGTCCTGTGCCAACTAAGGAAGAGCCCTCAGGGACTAAGTGCAGAAACGCTGCGCTGTCAGAAGTCACCAGAAGCTGAGGATCTGGCTAGCCCTACGGTATCAGGGGGACAGCCTGTATGAGTGCACACATTCTTCCCAAACAAACAAAAAACAGCCCCAAAAAGCAGCATAAACACCCTAGACTAGGGCAAGCTCCGGGTGGAGACAGCAAGTCTAATGAATTACAGCCATTGTATTCAAAGCTTCCTAGACTTATTTAAATATTCAAGTAAATCAAATATTAGGCAGGTCAAACACACTAACTTTGTTGTTGTCATGGGCATAACTGGATTTCAAAACCAGGACTATTATTGCTTGAAGACACTTAGAAAAAAAGCTATTTTAAGAATTAAATTGTATTTTGTATCAATAAAATAAGACCAAAATTTTATCCTAACACATGCTTTCCATATGACCTAGATTACTTTCCATATAATCTAGGTTATATGGAAAGCATGTGTTAGGATTCATTTAGGAGAATAGTTCGATTAATTAGTTCGATTAATTTAGGACAATATCAAGACTGACGGATACAAAGTTTGACCTACTTTTACCCCTTTTACATCTATTTGAAAGTCTGCATTAGTCTTCACACACACTATTTCCAAAAACATATGCTGCATGCTGTTCTTCCTCCTTGAAAACGGACAGAGGAAACCCACCGTGCCAGTACTTCTATTTCTATAAGTGAAGGGACAGTAGCAAACCAGAAATAGATGAGGCACAATTGAAGGCTGGTTCTTAAATTACAAAAAGAAATTTGGCAAGTGTCCTTTTAGGAGCACTTCTAGAAATTATTGTAATTCATTTGCCTAGTTTGCAGAGTAGACAGCTTTCCAGGGTGTCACTTATCAAAGATTTAAGTAGCTATTAAAATACTACAATCTTAAGCATGTATAATTTTGCCCAGTAACTCTTATTTGAGTTAAGAAAACTACTTGCAGAGACTACGGAACTAAGCCTTTTAATAGACTATTTCAATTTACTACATCAAAAGTAATTTTGGAAGCATCTTACCGGATGCATTTTCTTTTCCTTTGGCATCTTCGGTGGTTTCATCTTCTGGGCATGGCAGTCCGACAAGAAGATATTTGTCCACAGGCATAGAAGCAGGACGTGCTTGCAAACTCCGGCTTGTACGCCTTACAACTCCTTCTTTGTCTTTCAAGTCTACTGGTTCAGATGCGCTGTCTTTAATCTCAGTAGCTTCCAGAAAACCCATTTTACTTTTCTTTCTACCTTTTGCTGGTGCACTGGCTGTGCGCCGGAGAATTCGATCACCAATAGATCGCTTCCGTACATAGTGCCCACTGGTTTCAGCAGAATTGTGCTTAGAGTTCTTGTTAAACAACCCTCTGAGTCCTATCAGCTGCTTATTCTGAAAGGATAAGAATAACCACAGTTTCGAGTGAGTTCATACTATTATATAATGAGCACAATGAAAAGGGCTGCTTTTGGAGTATTTATGAATGATGAAGAAAAAATTCAAAATGCAGCAAAGCAAAAATTCACACCAAGCAATTCACATCTACTCTGACCAAGGAACTATCAGCATAGATCTCCATGAATTCATGCATGTCTGTATTTCTCCTCATTAGGATGGCAGCTTGCCACAATTACAAGAGAGGTTTACTCAAAGTCTCCTAATCAGAGATGACAAGACTGTAAGTAGCGTACCGCAGTGACAGGCTACACATTAACTTGGAGTTTTATGCACGGGCTTCATCAAAGCAATATTCAAATGTTTCAGAGTCTGAATGAAGAATGATGTAAGTTTGGTAGTTGCAGATCATGCGATTAGGAACCATTTGAAAAATCTGTGCCCAGCAAGTGCAAAGTGCATGCTAATGAAGTCTACCTTTGTGGCTCCTAGAAAGTGCAATATTGTGTAACTGGGATTGAGGATTAAAGGGCTCCACTGAAAGGCAAAAAAATGCAAATACATTTGGCTAATGTTTTCAAGACTGTGATACAAGCAAATAAGGTAATAGTACATCAGCTGTAAATATAACCCCTCTACAGCAAAAAATTTAAAACTATTTATTAGTCTAATGTCAGTCTCTCTCAAACTTGACCAGATATCCTCACTTACAAGGATGCAAGTGTGCACTCAGCCTTTGTTTCTACATTAGAAGTGATAATATAGCCCATCATTAAGGCAAGCAGTAGATGAATAGACTAAGCGATACAGAGATCAAATCTCAATGTGTCTCTCCCCCCTCTCCTCCCTTCTTTTGTCTTCCCTATGAAGCTACTCTTTACTATTTTTCTTGGGTATTTTTCTTCTTTGAAGAGCACATGAGCCAAGAGCAATAGCCAAACAGGCCCCCCATCACAAAAACCGTATGTGATTTCACACACGTACTCAGATGTGTATAGATCTAGGTATCTATTGCAGATGCATTCCTATCTGTTTACTACTGCTTTTCTTTTTACACTGATTTAGGAGTAACGAAGTCTACCTTGAATACTAGAAGTTTCTCTTTGTGCACAGAAGACGCACAGATCTGGTATGGTCAGTGCCATTCCCTCCACCACCTTGCTGCTGTCCTCCCTGGCAGGAGAAACACTTGCAGAGACAAGAGCAGATGAGAACATTGAAACACTGGTCCCTGGGCTGAGACAAGGATGCCAAGAATGAGACAGACATCTAAGTGGTTTACAGAGCCATGATTAGATCGTTCGGTGATCTAATGGGATCAGTGAGGATAAAGGTAGTGGAGTTCAGTGAGGATCTGGACTATATCACATGTCAGCCCCGAGGCCTTGTCTATGTTATTTTCTATCTCTGTTCCACTGAGCTTTCCTTGGGTGCTCGCAGAGCTGTGGGCTTACATATCTAACATGACATTTTCTCTGCAGCCACTCTCAGAAAGGAGAAACACTAAGGGCTTTTCAACCTATACCCTTCATAAAGGTGGGGTTTTTTTGCTTGTGGTTTTTGTGTGCTTTTTTTTTTTAATCACTACAAAGGTCTATTTTATTTTAGCATTCTGTTGAATAAGACCTTAGTTTCTTTGTGCTAGCTATCTACAATGACCTCTTGTAAACGGTTCATAAATGCAGCTGAAGCAGAAATGCAGAGAAAAAGCACTGTGCTTTTACTTTCATTTTTAAAGTGTTTTAAAATTAGTAATCTTGCAGAAAAGCAAGATGTATGCACTAAAACCTAAAAGATTTAAAGCTTAAATTAGCTGCTAAAAATAGCTTGGCAAATACCATGCTCTGCTGCAGTTACAGTTCTCAACATTTACTTTAAAATAAAATTAAACACACTGAAGAAATGTACTTACTGTATCTAGATGTGATAATTATTAGGTGCTAACAGTAAGAACATTCATAAGTACATGCACGCTAAGACTGGAGTAGTATGTTATGCTTTTCTTGCTGATCACCTGCAAGGAACCTCCCTCACACTATGAGCTACGTCCCTCTGCTTCCTGAGCACTCTGGCAGGGCGTGCCTGGGCTGTTAACTGGGGTGTCTCAGCTGGAGAGAGCCAAGTGTTTTACTGGACACGGGTGTGCTGTGAGCGGGTGCCCTGGCTCAGTGCTCCTCAGAGAAAACACTCTGAATAAGGAATTGCAGTTTGCTTCCTTGAGCATGCCTTAGCAGTATATGTAGATACCTATACCGATACGAGTATAAATGAAGACATCAAGTTGAGGGCAACAGAGAATTCGATGTTGTGCTTTTTCATTGCTGTATGATCTGAATAATTTGTTTAAACTTTATTACTGATTAGTGCCAGAGAGAGCTAGGTACTACTAATCCAGTGTACAAAATGCCATGAATCTAAGCTGTAAGAATCATTTAGAAACCTCTCAAATCCTGTGAGGCTCTGTGGTATATTTAAATATATATATTTAAAATATATATATTTTATCAGAAGAATTCAAACAACAAAAAAAGTCATAAAAGATGTACATTTCCAGATATACCTACCTTTCCATAGATCTCATTAATGGTTATATGAACAAATATGGACGCTTCTGTCAGTCCTTCTAAATACACATGACGATAGCCTAGTAAAACAAAAATATTGCACCACAAATAATCCACAGTTTGCATTTTATGCACAACTGGCAATGACTGTCTATAAAACTGAAATATATAAGGTAAGCCACATTATGCCTTTAGTAAAACTTCTTATGTTCTCACAGGTTTTCCAAGCCCCCCAGTACAAATTGCCTCCAAGTTACAAATAAGACACCAGCAGTAAATTTCTAAAAGCACAGACACCCAAAGTCCTTCAAGTAATGCTGAATATACCACCAGGAGAATTGTCCAAGCTCACGTATGAAGTCTCAGAGGTATGAGCATATTTCTTTTGCTGATAACCTCATCTTAAACTTTAAGTTCAAAGGTGTTTGTTCTTCAGCTAGATTCTTAAGTCAAGGAGAACAAGTGGGACTAACCAGGCACAAGACTGCTAAAGGCCAGAGTTCTTTGTCCAACAAAGTCTCGCCCAATAGGGTCATGGTCCCAAACAAGAAATCGCACCAAAGCTATTTCGGGCATGTGGATGGTAAAAGTGAGTGTTTCCTCCCAAACAGGATTAAACCCTGTAAAACAAACAGAACAGAAATTCTGTGAAACAAGTCCATAGCAAGCGCTAGACTCAATTTTCATGATGCATAGATAGCAAGAGGCATAAGAAACAGGCAGACTAAATACACAAATGAATACTCATTGCTCATCTAGATCTAGGCGCTCTCAATCTCCATTATGTAAGTAATTTAAAGTGAGAGATCTGTCTCTTGGACTGCTTTTACAAACAAAATGGCTCTGGTTGGGTAGCTGGAAAGGATTACCAAGGCAAGCTGTTGTTTTGCAGAACTATGGTACGCTAAAGATAGACCAAAACCAACTAAACTACCTTTTCCCCGCATGGCTTTGCAACTGCCTTTGAGAACTGATGGCCACTTCTCCTGCTGCAACAGGCTATTACACTGTTATTCATCTCCTTCCTATGAAGGACGTGATCTGTTTTCATTGCATTCGAAGTTATACATGTATTTTATATACATTAAATATATATATACACATATTTGGAACTTCTGCATAAAGGAGATTTAAGAACAACCCAGGAAAATGATATTGTGGTGAACAGTTCTTGTCCTTCACCTCTAGCTTGTCTGTCCCCCCACACCAGAAATTCTGTCTAGAAAGCAGAATTGGTTAAAATATGAACATTTGATTTCATCAGGTAAGAAGCTTTGCAATTTATAAGTAATAATAGACACTGAATCATTTATAATTACTTAACGTTTTACTCTAAGAAAAGGAAATCAGCTAGATTATCTTACCATTGTCGTCAACCACCCTGGTCTGATCTTTACAGCAGTCAACAGGTAACCCAATAATTTCCACCTCAACAAAGGGATCTATTATCTATTTTTCAAAAACAAAGTATTTTAAAAGCAAGCCAATCATACAAGTGATGTTCAATTTTTAAAACAAATCACGCAGAGACTTAAATTAAATTCATATGAGAATCCAAAACCCTTTGATTCACATGAATTTTCAAACAGCACAATCATGGGAAATGGCTTCATGGAGTATAAGTTGATGTATGGTTTCTAGTCTCAAGAGCTATGGCCAGCTGTGGAATAATTACTAAATTGGCCAAGAATACAAAAATACAGCATTGTTCACACATTAAGGAAAGTCATAAAATCAAGAGGCTTCTGAGGTAGAATACAGCCGCAGCTAGCACACGAAGAATGCAGCATCTGTGATTCCCTGTACAAGGTTGTTTGCGAAACTACACGAGGGATGGAACAGAACACGCTTGTTCCGTGGCCTTCCCTTGTGACGAATAGCAGATATGGGGACGAGATGGTACTACGGAACTGATAAGCGGCCTACACGCTACCCGAGCCAACATTTCGTCTAATGTTGATGAAATGCTGTCCTTTTGTGCGAACTTTGCTCACCACAATGTACCAAAACACACCTCCATCCCGGAGGCTATCCGCCCCCGAGGTGTGAACACTCCTCCTTGAATACATTAATCATAATAAAAGTACGTATGACTAAAGTCACTCAAACTCCACTTTGAAGATTAAAAAAAAAAAATATAAAAATAGCCCAAGAGAGAGGGGATGTCAGGGAAGACACCATCGCGAAGAATTCCACCGCTGATTTCCGGGATCAGTCGACGGGCTGAGCCTCTCTTCCCCCCCATAGGGACGCCTTTGGGTAAGACTTCGATTACACCGAGCGCTTTCTCGGGGACTTAGAAATTTCTCTAGAGAATCTCTACCCTACATTTATAGCCAGGCTGTATCGTTTATAATTTTGTCGCGCGTTTGTATACTTAGCAATATCTTTATTTGCACGTGCTTTGCAGACAGTGTATTTATCACCGGCAATCCAAAAGAACCTGTATATCTGTTGTTTAAATAAACTGCACTGTTTAAGTAGCTAGCCGTTTCGCTTTCTCACTGAACGCGACCAAAACTTGAGAGAGGCCGTGCTAGTTCAGGAGTACGACTAGACTGAAGGTGCAGTCCACTATTAGTGTATCCAAATTGTAATAGTTTAATACACATTAAACGCGATTGGACTGATAGTGCTGAATTGGGCATCACTCAGAATTTAAACCTAGCCGCACCTAGCCTCCCACCTCGGTGAGGAGTGTTAGAACGCAAGGGGGTTTATCTTCTGCCAAAACCGCTTGGCCCCGTTTCACGCGACACCAGCTATGATTAATTGTAAAAAAAGTGAAGTGTCACCCTCAAAACAGAAAACAAATCAGTTCCTGAACATCATGTGTAAGGGACAGACTCTCTGGGAAAACATAATATTTAGTGACCAAAAGCTTGACAATAGCTGAAATTTATTGGTGTATTTAAAGGAAGGATGAAGTTTCTTTGAGTCGCATGCTGACATGTCACTCCAGGACCTCTCATGGAAGCATTTGCTGGTATCAGAGTATCTTACCTCTCCTCTGTCTCCTAACATTGAGTCAGGAGGCTTAGGTAGCTGCTGTCCACTAATGATTTTCAGAATAAGCTGCTTTTTAGGACTGGCAGGGAGTGGATCAGCAGAGTAGGGGTTGAATGTGCCTAAAAGATGGCAAGGAATACGAAGTGTAAGGAAAAAGATACATAGAATAAGTATCACCCCCCAAGATCCATACATATAGCCAAAATTCAGTCATAAGCAAGTAACTTAGAGAGTATGAAGCAGCTGTTAATGAATTTTAAAATTCTATTCCACTTTCTTACAACCTTTACTGAGCAGCCCTCATTTACACAATTACAAGACGTAGAGGGGTCCTTTCTTAGTAGGGTTTTGCAAGATTAAGACTCCCTTGGAAAAAAAAACCAAAACAAAACAATAAATCTTTCTTCTGTAAAGTAGCAGCTTCAAAAAAACCTCAATAGTTATAGCTCAGTTCAGCACTCTGATCATGTTTCTTGCACAGCTGCCCAAATGTTGACGTGAAGCAGCAACTAGTAAGCTGCTTCCCGCAGCAGCAGCGCCTGCTTCAAGTACCCACACTCCCTCTACCATTTCTCAAGTAACTTTCAATCAATGCCACTGCTTCTAATGGTCACATTAAGAAAATAACTTAGAGATATAGGGGCACAATCAGACCTCAAGTCCTCAAAATATGGAAGGATTGTCATTGCATAACACTGAAAAACACTGGCTCCTGTTCTAACAGCATTTTGAGGACTGAACCAATTCCTTTTAAAGGGAACACAATTCCACTGACTTGCTTGAGAGCTGGACCAAGTCCTGGATATTTGATCTTGGGCACCACGGCGTACCGTGTTCTTCTTGCTTGCAGTTGGCTATGCTAGGACGCCCTGTTCTTTTTTTAGACACATATTAAGATGGAGTCCTCAAAATATATCTATAGCAACAGCAAGAGATTGTATGCTGGTACTTACAGAGTCTGAGAGTTAAACACCATTTTTTGAGGATAAAGAAAAAAGAATTCTGAAGTAAAATAAGCTTATGAATTTATGAAAATATGAAAGATTCTACATATGTTCTTATTTTTCTTTCTTGCGTCTTGGAAGCTTCACCATAAAGACATTTTCTGAAAAGCTTGACATTTACAGTTAATAAATGTATAGTGAGACATTACCTTTGCACATCTGCTGAGGTTTGAGGACATAACCACAGTTGCCATTTACCCTAAATTTTGCATCATTTAATTGCATCACACGTCCCTCAGATTGGTAGTTTAGTGCCACTGTTGAAAGAGAAGACTCAGGTGTAAGATATTTACTTAGCACATATCCAAGAAGTGGGAAGTAAGTTATTCATGCAACACTCACCTAACTGGCAACCGACATTCCAGTAAGGTAAAGGATTGAAATTGCTGGAGTCAATCCGATAGGCTGATGGATAGACCCTTGTAAGCTGTTTCTGATTGTAAAGCATAAACTGTTCGGCCTTTTGCTGCACTGCTTGGTGGGCTCTTGTTTCACTGAATGATAGCACATTCCCTGTTGATCCTGTGTGTATCGTTAACCAACAAACAAATTACAAAGCAATCCCAGGAGAAAGGGGGCTGAACTCAGACCTCAGCTGCACTGGTATTAATCAAGGGGAACATTAGATTTAGTCCAAAGTTACACTGATAAGTTGTCTTGTCACATGCAAATCATGTACACTGCGTAACTGAAGGGCACCAGTTTCCCCTTCCAGGGGATGGTCTTTTCTTCTACCCTCAAGTTTCCAGACTTACAAGGAAAGCCAAGCAAGAACTTATGCAAATTGCTAGGACCTTTTCTCCTGCAGAACCCCAGACACGATTGCTATAAAGAATCTACAGAGAAATCTACTAATGGCAGCATGATCAAAACTATCTTACTGAAGAGCTTACAGCCGGGGGAAAGATGGGCCCAGCAGGGTTGTGATTTTGCTCTTCTCCTTGTAACACATGGAGCTGCACTCAACCCATTTCTCTCTCACAGAGGTTTCTGCAAACTCATCCTTTCTCTAAATAATCCAAGCAATCTTTTTTTAACTCATAAGTTTTCTCTCTGATCATTTTACCCCCTTAGGCAGACCCCTTTGATCATCTCTGCCCTCTGGGAAAGACTGACCAAAAGAATTTCCTAGGCGAGAGTGCCCAACTTCAAGGGAGCAGTTAGACCAACTCAACTGTACCATCTCTCCATGCCCATCTCTTCAGCTAGCATCAGGAAAGCACAAGATCTAGATGAAAGGCAGCTGCAGTATTGTGCTCTGATGAGCAGGCCCTCCTTTCCAGAGGGCCATGAGCCATCAGATGGATTCAGTAGTACCACCTAATTGCAGCCAGATAATGTTAAAAGATGATGAGAATTTCCGTGAAACTGTGAAATCAGGAAAGGGTCCACCTGAAAAAGCCTCTTTTTTAAAATTGCTATTAAAACATGAATGTCATAAGAAACCAAGGGGAAGGATATTTCCTAGGGAAGGAAAGGGTGGTGCTTTACTCTTTCTCCATATTTAAGTAAATGGGACAGGTAACTAACTATTCTGCTTTTAAAAACAAGGGAAATCTTGAGAACACAGACACGTTTCCTATCTGAACAGAAAAGTGAAAAAGGCATGTGTAAGTCTTGTGCCTGCAGCCTTACCATCATCTACTATATCCTGGGCAGCCACAGAGTTCGTGTACACCACGAGGTCAGACAGAGCTCGGCACAGCTTCACCGTTTTTCTTCGACGAGCCAGTCTGCCAAGTTATATTTGATATACAAAACAAAATGGGAATATTTCAATATTTAAAGCCTATTTCAATGCCCCTTTCTGTTCTTTTCACCAATAAGGAAATAAAGAACTGCGAACAGGGAGCCACGTGTTGCAAACCTCCTTAGAGAGGGCTCCAAGATGACTGCTCCCCTTGTCACGCCACACAAACAAAATTTTTCATTTAACACATAATGAAATAGCTGCACCGTGGCTTTCTCAACAAAAACAAGGCAGACAGGTTTGAGCTGTCTGAAAACAATGTTTCGCTGACAACAAATGCATTCTCAATGGCACTTTTTGGATTGCTTTTTCTTTACATTCTCAGATGTAATAAGGTTGGCTGGGCTGTGATGTACCCTTGTTTAGCCTAAACAGTTTTCTTTGAGCACTATTTACAGCATGCAAAATGTAGATTGGCATTTTTCCATTAGAAGAGTATTGCTATCACATTTCTTTTCAGTTTAAGGGTAATTGCTATTTGTAACCTATGAAAACCTACACAATCAAAATACCAGGCTACAGCAGTCACTGCAAAATATACCCCAACAGTAGTGTCATAAATGACCTGCTCTTAAGAACAGACTTCTCTGAGGCAGTGACATGTACATACTGATAGTAGTAACATGCCTCTAGGTGTAACTAAGCTGTAAAACTATGGTGATTCATAGCTCACCTATGGAGCTGTCCTGTTTCCTTCCCAGAAGAGTTTTGCTGGCATTCTTCATCATCTGATGCACTATGGTATTTAGATGCTGCCTTCACACCTTTCTGTTGGGAAAGAATCAAGCAGAGCTCTGTCAGTTTATAGGGTGGCTCTATAAATTCACATTACTGTAATTAACGTCAGGTGGGTGGGTGAGCTGCAGCAGGTTTACAGCACAGGACCAGCGTCCCACAGGGATGCAGAATGAATCTGGGGGTTTGACAGCAGAAATCCCCAAGTCATATGTCAAATGTTTCCATACGTGCAGAGGAGGAAAGCCAACACAAAGCATCTGTGCCCTCATCTCACTCCATCTGACTGGAAGGATCCAAGCCTGCAGCCACAGGGCAGGTTTATCTGCTGGCTAGCAGACAAATCCAAGCCTGAAGAAAATTATTTCTGCAAACTGGCCAACACATTGCAGGCTTCCCTCCCCTGCTCTCTCTCTTTCCCCCCTGACCTGAGAGGATAACTTTGCTCCACTGTCTCCAGTACACTGGCACTGGTCCTGATGAAATTCTAATGTATCATATAATATTTAATAAACAGTAACACATAGTTTACAGTGCACTGTTTACACCTACCTGTGCTTTCCCCTCACTTTAGAAAATTTAACGAATTCATTCATGAAATTGAGAACAGAGTCCGGGCAAAATTTTCAAGCATCATCTTTCTGCTGCCTTTTGAGGCACACATATAAGCATTCAAGTTAATCTAAATTATTACAGTATATCGTAAAGAAAATAGCTATGATAAAGAGATTAAAATCTCAAAAGCACTTTTTTTGTTAAGCACCTATTATTAAGTACAGTTTCCAATTCCTACATTACATCTTTTGCAACACTAACTATAGCTTCTAATGAGAGTTTCTTTAATTCCCTTCTCATCAAGAGGTAATTAACAGTATAACCGAGAGCTCCTTATCCTTTTGCTCATATGGCTAATTGAACACAGATTTCTTTTCTCCTGCTGTGCACCAATAATGCACATAATTTAGTTTGCTGTGTTTAGCGCTGAAATAAAGTTGACTACACTGTAAATCATTTGCATGGTTCAGTTTTGGAATCCAAAGGTCTGGACTGTGGATGTTTCCTGCAGTTAACTTGCAGGAATTACAAGCCTTACTGTCTTTTTCCCTCCATGGGCAGTTTTTAAAGAGTTTATACGTGGATACATTTGGCACAAGAGCTGGCTGAAAACATCACAAGTCAATAACTCTGGGTAGATAATTCTGTGCCTTCAAAAATATCAATAGTAACCACCCTTCCCAGGCATCCCTTTAGCTGGAAAGGGATAATGGGGAGGTTACTGGATGTCCCTGTTGCCTCAGTCTACAATATAATCATTATTTTAAAAAAAAAAAAAAGTAATCTATATATACACTGTCTTATTTTGTTCAGCAGAGATGAAACAAATGGGCTTTCCAACCTGATATATCCATTAGGATAACTAGTTGAAGTAATTAAGTAATTAAGTTACTGACATACTTTCCAGCCTTCAGTATTACCAGCAGTTTTTAGTGGCTGACTTTTCTCTGTGACATCTCATTCCACTGCATTTGTTTTCCCATCAGCAAGCACAAGTTGCAATGTGAAATGTCCACTATCATGCACAACAGGTACTTGCAGATACCACCACATACTGAGTCAATAATACACACTTAGCTAAAGCTGCTGAAAGAAATATGACCACTTTAAACTGATGTAAACTTATAATCAAAGAGTAAATATGAGTCCTGGTATTGTCTGCCTAGAGAATTTTTGATGGCTCCTAGCTGGCTTCAGGGCAGATGAGCTGCTGGCTGATTAAATTCTATGAAGTATTTCATAATTGCTGTTTTTCCTAAACTGCTGCTCATATTATCAATTACAGGGTGTGCACCCTGCTCAGCTGCAGCATTCACCACAGATAGCACTGAAGAAGAACACAGGTGCCTAGCAGGATTGGAGCAGAGGCACCGCTGGTGGCACAGTGACTCGGCTGCAGACGTGCCACATGCCTCTCATGACGAGCCTATCTGCTGATTTAATTACTTGGTATCTGCTAATTGACTCTGTGAGGAAGGAAGCTTTCAGCTGAATCGGCTCATGCTGAGGCTACATGTTCAATAAATCGAAGCCTCGAGGCACCAAGGGAGTGTGGGAATAGGGGAGGCAGATGACAGGAACACATTTGTCAGGATATGGGAATGGGGCGCACTGTCCTTTTTGGTGGCTGCTATCTGTCCAGCTGCAAAATGAAACCTCACACTCATTTGATTTTTATTAGCTCTTGCTCAGTTCAATAGAGTTGCCACAGTGAACACCCAGTGGAGCAGACAATTTGACCTAGCAGCTACACAAATATATGAACACTACATGAAAAACTATGAAGAGATCAGAAATAAGCCACATTTTTACAAAGCAGGAGCCCAGAGCCAGTACTCAGACACAACAGTCCCTTAAAGCAAGTGGAAAGACAGTAATGGCATGGCCTGCATGGCACTGCTCAGGGTTTCAAACTGGACCCTGATTGAGAGAAACATTGTCAGTTGTGTGGACAGAGGTCTGGAAAATGAGAATATGCCAAGACATTTATCTACATTGCTCTTCTGCTGCTGCAAGTTTGATCAGAATATCAGCATTTCCACATCACCAGTGAAGATGATCGTTTTGGTCGGGAAAGATATTTTGAGTTTGTGTGATCGTTTTTAAAGGGTTCTCCATGCTGCTAGCAGCTATATTCTTCTGAACAGCAATAAATATACCAACTGTAATCACATAGTCTCTCCTCACTGCTCCCATACACACCATGCTTGTCTCAAGCAATGAAACTTACCTGGTGTCTCCAGAATGCTGACAGACCTAGGACAGCAAACCGAGTCTCTCATTTTACTTACTTTATGTTTACCAAAGTTGCCCATTAATGATCGACTATGAGACTTTTTTCCACCTTCTTTTGTATCCACGTTCTGCGCAGAGAGAATGCAATAAGAAGTGTAACTAGATAGCTTCAGAAGTATCTTTAAGGAGTCTGATACAGTCTCTAAAAGACATAGTTTCAACCTAATAAGTTCTTGTACACGACCCTGATTCACTATTAGAAGAGAATAGAGATGAGAAAAAAGTCTAAACACAAGTTAAATTCTAAACACAACATACTCATCTGTGAACACAAATTGAAATCCAAAATCTCAATACAGGACTTTTCTAACTTCTTTATATGCTTGATATTTAGCAATCCTCTAACAGTAAGGAAAAATACTAACATTAACACTCAAGACAACAACCACCCATGTAGAAAAAACAGTCTAGCAAAACCAGGCAAGCAACAACAAAACACAGGAACATTTGAAAACATACTCGAAAATAGCAACAAAGGAAAAGGGGAAAAAAAAAAGTTTCCTAACAGATAAAAGTGATTTTTTTCATAGGCAACCTGAAGTCCAGGTTTCACATTTATAGCCATGCCTCTAGACGTAGGTTTGATAATTTCTGGCAGCATCTAGCTTTTTCTGTCAGAAAAGCACATTCCTTCATCTTCTAAAGAGCAAAACAAAAAAGGTACTAAAGAATATTCCCCCAGCATTTCAGCAAGTCCTATGAGCTCCAGTTACTCTCTGTTCAGTGCTGAGTTTGAATTCACTTCTGGCTATCATAACAGTAATGGCACTAGACAGTTTCTTCAGGTCCAAGAAGAAAGTCAATAACCTCTGTATCTACGTTCAGAAATTTGTTTCTAGCTCAGGCTGAAAGTCTCTGTAATACACAGAAAGAAACCTTAGCAGATAAAGTACTAGTGTCCCTCAAATAAGAAAGTTGACAGTTTCAACAGCAAATCCAAATTAGTATCAGGCCTGACTGACAGTACCATACAAATTGCCTTCCTCCCTCCCCACAAAAAACCCCAATTGGTAATTACTGAAAATTAGTGCGTAAACTTGTACTGTGAATGTTTGGGGTTTGGTTTTTTGGGGTTTTTTGGGTTTGTTTTTTTTTTGGGGGGGGGTGTTTTGTTTTTGTTTTTTTTAAATAATAGCAAGTCTTTGGGAAAATAAAACGCACATCAGTGACTAAATAAAGGAAGATCAGCTTTAACCAGCAAAAAAGTAGAAAAATTTCCCAACAGATTCCCTTTTGGTACATCAATTATACAGTAACTGCTAGAAAAGAGTTTTACAGCACCACCAAACAAAGCTAGCTAATGAGTTACAGAATTACCAAACCATCACAACATTTAACCATTTAGTTTTCTTCCATCTATGTCAACAGTTGATATAAA
Source organism: Chroicocephalus ridibundus (assembly GCF_963924245.1). Classification (NCBI taxonomy): domain Eukaryota; kingdom Metazoa; phylum Chordata; class Aves; order Charadriiformes; family Laridae; genus Chroicocephalus; species Chroicocephalus ridibundus. The sequence continues at coordinate 66,753,047 of NC_086289.1, forward strand.
TTAATCTTCCAGTAGTTTTAACTTATTATTACTAATTGTTCAGCTCTGTATTGCTTTAAGACCCTTGAAAACAACAGTCATATGCAATCAGTCTTCATACAGGATTGTTGCAGCAAGGGAAGAGATCTCTAAATGTCCCTTAATAATTTAAAATAGGTAATTCAAAAAATCTATCACTTTATATTATTACCTGACAAATGTTTGAATAATGCAGTTGCAGTACTCAAGTATTTTCAGTATCCTGGTCATGTCAAAGACATGTAATGGGTAATCTCAGGCATCATATCCAACACAAACACCTTACGGAAATTTGCGTTCTTTACACAAAACTTCCTGCCCCCTCAAATGCTAGCTAGGGGCCAATCATTTTTCCAGATTCCAGAGAACATACCAAGTGTAATTATTCTATCAAGATAGTATTGAAATGGCTCATATCTGATTGTATTTACTAACACGGGGAGTTTGCTCTCTGAAATCCCACTTTTCCGACCTCATGAAGGCCAAAGGGAACACGCAGGCTGACTGTTCGCACACTGCAAAGCCACAGTCTAAAAATAACCCTTATCTGTCAGGTCAGATGGCTTCGTCCTGTGTATTCTTACAGCCTCTTCCCACCACAACTCAGCTTTGACCAGAGGTCTCAGGCATCAGCACAAGCCGAGTATGTTTTCTGTAGTCAAGCCTGGCTTCAGGCAAAAGTCTCATAGGTCCGGCCTCAGAGATTGACAAGAACGAGATAAACCCTACAGAGCAGGAAGATGTGCAGAAGGCAGATCTACACATACCTGACCTTTAAGACTGCAGCAGCTACAGAGCAGGCACATCCTCCACAGAACAATTTACTCTGTATTTAACATAACTGGGCTTGCATCTGGTTGAGGTGAAAGTATGGGAACCATGGATTCAGGGTACTAATTGCATATTGATGTATTCAAAATTCCAATACATTTAGCTGTTTTTAAAAAATAGTTTGATGTCAAACAGGAAAAAACCCATACCATTTTTGATATAAAACAGTCTGGGCATGAAAAACTAGAACCTTGTTTAGGGCATTAAAAGCACATCCCTGTGTTTTAGTGCTGTACAAAACAGCCATCAGCATTGCAGGCAGACAATGCTTTCAGTTATCACGGCCAGTCTTGATAGGACTAAAGCAATAGAAATGGGGTCTTTCCCCAGTAACTTCGACACAAACCAAATTACTTGACACATGCTTGCAATATTGGTACTTACTAAGTTGCTTTCAAGCCTTACAAGTAATAAATCAGACCATATTGAAACATACTCTTCACATTTGACCATTCAAATTCTCTCATTAGATATCTTCCTGAAATAGTTCCAAGTTTTTATTTTGGCTAAAACAAACTCTCAGAAGTTTTTCATAATTTATCAGCTTTCTCATCTGAAAAGTGTGTAATACACGTTGCATTGTCTAATATGCAACAGAGCATGCAAAGGGGAAAAACCCACATACCTGTTTCAGGTTAACATTTAAACCCTCATGAGTTGCCTTTAGCAGGGCTCTCACAGTGAAGCTGTCAGGGTCTTCTTTGTCCCTGATTTGGGATTCTTTTATCAGGGATTCCAGTTTTGTTCTTATAAAAGATTCCACCTGGTGCTCAGTTGCACCATTACTCTGAAAGACATTAAGAAATGCAGTTGAAGTAGATTATTATGTCCATCACTTCTGGGACAGCCTGAGGGAGCATCACACACACTTCTGGCCACACAGCGCTCCCAACATTTCCTCTCTCTGTACAAGAAAAAGCTTCTTGCATAATCCTGGCAAAACCAGGCAGGTGGCTTTTACTGCCATTTCCATTTTCCTTTTTCCTCTTTAGTCTTCCTGACACGTAATTTACCCTGCCTCACCAAAGCACAGCCCACCACATAGATCACCCCAGAACCTGGCCCTAGCGCTAGCTCTTTGATTCAAAACTGTCACAGGTCTGAACACCTCTTTCAGAAGATGGCATGAATTTTCAAGCTAATACAGTTAATACGTTTCATCCAAAATATCAGACAACCTAAGCATCATTAGATTCCTGCTCCAAATGGAAAGAAAGAGGAAGCAATTACTGTTAACAATAGTCATATGGACACACAAACCAGTTTCTTACGCAATGTGCTTAAAATAAAAATGGATCCTATAAAACTGTCCATGGGGTGCAAGACCTCTCCTGAAACAGGAGAGGAAAGCAATTGTTCTGTCCTAACGTGTTCCATTTCTAGTCCAAAACGATATACTGTGTTTTGCATTGGCTTTAAGGATTGCCAAATTTTGTCCCAGGTCTTTCTGTTAAAGAAAGCATCATCTCATCAGAATTCCTCAAGCCACCCTAGAAAAGCATATGTCGATTACATAGATCACTCCTATTGAACAGGAAGTAACAACAAATCAGGCGTTATGTTGGTTCAAAACTGGTTGAGCAAACTTATCTCATCCTACTACACCCATAATTAGTTATGCTCATTCAATACATACTCTTCCCCCTGAACTTACATCTGTGGAAGCTTATACGTGTACTTAAATCTTTAGCAATATGATTGCTTTATGGGATTCAGAGTCTCCCAGGATGGAAGGATGGGGAGGGAGTCTTTATCAGGTAGTGTAATGATAGGACATGGGGTAATGGTTTCAAGCTGACTAGAAAAAAAAAAAGCAAAACAAACACCTGCTGGATGACGTGTGTCAGCATTTGCACACCCGTTTCAGTTTGTAGCAAAAAAATGCGTTAATAAAATTAACAGCTGGAAAATAAACAAGGAGTTAACAAATAAATGGAACAGAAAGCAAACTCCAGTGTCAAAAAATTAGAAACAGAAGGACTGAAAATAAAAGTCTTCCACACCTCTTTTTTTTATTTGTATGTCTTTTCATAATTTTCATCTAGAAATTGTGTAGCAATTTGTATCTGAAAAAAAGTCTAGCATGCTTATAGTGCTGGCATCAATGTTTTCAGTATAGCATACCTAAAGTACTTTAATCTGTTATTCATATGATTTAAATGAAAAAGTGTGCATCTCTGAACAACATGACTCCGTATCTAACTGTGGAATTATATAAATTCTGTATCTTAAGGACCTGATTTAGAAATCAAAGTTAACAACTCTAATCTGCTAACAACTGCAATTAGGATTATGGAATATGCACATAAGAAATGTAGAGATGTAACAGTTCTGGGAATTGTGTATATGCACATACATAGCAGGACTTTAATTTGCAGTCATCTTCAATTTCATCGGCACTATCCTCATCTGAAACTTCCCCTTCCTCAGCATCTGCTCCAAGGCTGTATGGCAACTTTTTACCCTAAAATGAAGAAAAAACATTCACAACAAATGCACACGTAGTCAGTGTTATTTAGTGCAAAGACCAAAATAGCCCATTCCTCAACTATTCCTTATGTAAATTGCCACAAGAGTTTAGAATTCGTTTTCAGAGAGTCTCATGCAAAGTGGTTCAAAGACCTAGATTATCACAGATGATAATTTAAGTATTTCTGGAAGAATTTGTTACTGAAGGATCTTTGCAAGCTCTTTCAAAGAAAGTATACCACCTCCCATCTCTGGAGCAAACTAGCAAGTGTCCAAAAGATTTTTTTTTGAGTTGACTCGCAGATTTTTCAGGCTTACCCCTAGCAAGCAGACTATTGTATACTTAAAATAAAACCCTAAATATCAGGAACTCAGATTTTGTTATAGGCTCTGCATCAGAATGGAAAATGCAGACACAAGAGAACTCACTGCAAGCAGCCATCAACACGCAGAAGCAAAGCCTATTTTACTATGGCATGCTCATGCAAGAGTGTAGTCAGCAACCTAAAATTAGTTGCTAACACAGTATTATGAATGTCATATACCTACATTAGAAAGAAACTACTTTATTTCCATGTCTAGTTTCCAACATCTTATTAGAGTAGTGAGCAAACAGAGGTTATTGGCCAATTCTGGTAAAAAATAAAACAAATAATAAAAAAAAAAAAAAAGAGGCTCCAACAGATAAATTATCCTTTTCAGAGCATTCATCTTTAATTCTCTTGTATGATCACTTATAGCAAAGCCCAATCACAGAACCTTATAAATTTTGTCTACGGGACCTCTGAAGGTCTCTGGTCCAAATCTCGCACTAAAGGAGGACAGTTGCCAGCCCTAGATGAGCTTTGTTTAGCCAAGTTTTGCAAACTTTCAAGGCTGGAGAGTCACCCAGCCTACTGGGCAGCCTCTTTCCATGCTGCACTTCCCACAGCTGAAAAAGCTTTTCCTGTCATCCAATCTGCACCTCCCAAGCTGTAACTTGGGGCCAGTGCCTCTTGCTTTACCATCTGCCACTTAATAAATCACCTATTAAACGTCTGTGTAATTACTTCTGTGTCTTCCTCACTGATAGCAGAAATGTTCACAGTCTACCTGTTTCATCAGCGACAGAGGCAGATAAGAATTACATCCAGATTTCTGCAGAAATGGATTGATTTACAAACTGCATTTTGAAATTAATAAGGCTGCCCTGCTAATGAGTGGGTCAAGTTAACTTCACACTTACACCTTTATACTGGCTTAAATCCATGAGTATTACTGGAATTACTCTTTATATACACTAGCAAGATTAAAATTATGCTAATTACTTGAAATTGTTTAGCTAATGAATCAATACTGCCTTTCAAAGGAAAATGTATAGAACATAGCAAAAATAATAGCAAAAAGATGAGAAACTGGCTTACTTCTCAAAAAGACACTGATTCCTAAATATGATGTTATCTTTTCTAACTGGGCTGCTTAATTTGAGCAGGAGATGAGAGATAGGTCTTTGTGAAAAGACAATGTAATGCTGAAAATAGTATTCTGCATTCTAAAAATGTTAGCTCAGCTGCACATCATTCTGTAACTACTCACAGATTTCAGCACTGTTAGCTGAAGAATCAACCTAAAGTTATGAACTCAAATGTGCTAGGAAGACAAGCTCGCTCAAAAGTTCACATTAAGAGCAGCACAGTACCAAAACTCTCTTGCCTTTTGTGCATTGACACAGTATTTCAAACCAAGCTGGCTGGGTTTTGTTGCATGTCTGACATGACACGCTATTTTGTTTGACTCCCTAAAATACCAACACTATATGCTTGCATAGTTCATTAACTAGCATTTACACAAGAAAACTGATTCAGTGAAATTCAAAATCACAGTTAAGTACTCAAAGACTTTACAATTCAGAGTCAGCTCTGTACTGTACATTGAAATATGTTCAAACTAACATCAAACCAAAACTGTGAATCCTTGTAGCCAGCTTGATACAGAGGATAGAGAGGGAAAAAAAGTCTCTCAAGAGCCCACAGCGAAGTAATTGCCCCCATGTGTCAAAGTAAATTAGATAATCTAATAAGCCACAACTCCATTAATCATCCTCTCAAAGGTCTGCCTTGCATTTATTTCTTATTATAGCCATCTTGGTCTTTGAAATCCCTTTCAGAGCAAATCCGTTTATACTGAGAGGCTCAAACAATTAATCTCGCATACAACACTAACTTCAGTGCTCCAGGGCCTCCTCCCTTGCTGTTCCTTAGAGCCACCTTCTGAAGTGCTCTTCTTTCATAAACACAGCTGATGAACCATGAAAATAGTTTCATTTCATGAACTACTGCTCATAGCAGGGTGAGGGGGAAATGCAAGAAAATGAAAGACGTTTTCAGACGATTTTATATTACTCCAAAATACTTTGTCCAAGGAGGAACTGTAGGATAATGTTTAGATACTACAGGAATACGGACCATACAGAACAATATCCACTAATAACAAATCAGAAAAATTTCAAAAAAAGATAAAATACCGAGTCGATGTAACTGTATCACAGTTGCTTCTATTCATAACAATGAATTTTACATAATTTTTCTGCTCTCCTGACTTGATGCTAAGATTTAAAAATAAACACCTCTGACTTCAAGACTTGCAGATAAGATGCTTAAGAAGTTGAAAGAATTCTCTTTCCACTGCTGTGGATATCACCTCCCTGGTGAAACACTTACAGAAGTACTCTGGGACACTACCCAAGTCCAAGGTAAACTCTGTTTCAATGTCTCTGAAAAGCTCAGAATTTTAACTCACTGTACTATTCCACATGGTACTGCTGAACTGGTTCTCCAAAGCCAAAGAAAAGTGTAAGACAAATATTACATGCTGACTTTTGTTGCATTTTGAACAGGCTGCCAATAGCAAGTTACCTTCACTAGGATTTTCCCTTTCAAATTTTGAGGGCTAGGAAGCTGTCTGGAATCTCCAGTGGTTACAGATGACAAGTCCAGTTTGTCACCAAATATCTCCTTCAAGTACTGAGCAATCTTCTTTTGCTGTTGAATACTGCAGTGGTTTTCAATAGACAGTATCACTGGAAACCTAGAAACAAAACCCCCAGACATTGTCATAACTACATTTTAAGAGAGAAGACTTGCACAGCTTATCATATAAACTGGTTTAAGCACTTTGCTTTTGCATTGTCAGTAGTCTGGAAACAAACTCACTTTGGGAAGAAGGACTTTGCACATGAACTCCCAAATCCCTGCTCTGTCAGAATCCCTCAGATAGTCCCTGCAGGCGTTTCTGGCCTCTCCCTCCCACCCTACCCACTAGTGCACAGGGTGACAAAGTTTGAAACCGACGATCACTACGCATGAGGCACCGTGAAACTTGCAATAAAGCTCAGAGCAACACAATTCCTTTCTGTTCTATGTAATTGAGCAGAAGGTATGTTATTCCTTTGAAGCCACATACAAAGTCATAAGCCATAAGCCATCAGCAAGCTGCTCCTGGAGAAAAGCATTTGGAAATCAACAGATGTGAAGGAACTGCTAACTCTTCTCTGTTCATCTTCCAAAGACTGACAGCTGCATGAACTATTTGCCTTTGTCTTAATAAGTGCAGCTACAGTGAATCAGACCAAATCTCTGAGGGTGCCCAGACTCTGGAGAAAGAGAAATATTTGGCAATACTTTCCAGAATACTCCCCCAGGCTCCAGGAATTTGCAGTTTAAGTTTCCTGACATAAAGACATGGATTCTTTATATAACAGCCTATTTCTTCCACAAATTTGACCTGTTGTTTTCTAAACTCTTAGCAGCCTCAGAATCCTATGGCAAGGAACCCAACATGCCAACTATGTACCAAATGAAGAACCTCCTCCTTCAGTTTTGAAACCATCACCTCCTATTTCTAATCAATAACACCAAACTTTGGGGCTCAGGTTTTTGGTGTTTGGTTTTTTTTTTCTTTATCAAAGAGAAGTAAGCATTGGAAAGGGACCTGGGAATCCTGGTGGACAACAGGATGACCATGAGCCAACAATGTGCCCTTGTGGTCAAGAAGGCCAATGGCATCCAGAGCTGCATCAAGAAGAGTGTGGCAAGCAGGTTGAGGGAAGTCATCTTCCCCCTCAGCTCTGTCTTGGTGAGGCCGTATCTGGAGTACTGTGTCCAGTTCTGGGCTCCCTGGTTCAAGAAGGACAGGGAACTGCTGGAGAGGGTACAGCAAAAGGCTACGAAGAAGACTAGGGGATTGGAACACCTCTCTTATGAAGAAAGGCTGAGGGACTTGGGTCTCTTCAGTCTGGAAAAAAGATGCCTGAGGGGGGAATCTTATCAACGTGTATAAATACTTAAAGGGTGGGTGTCAGGAGGATGGGGCCAAGCTCTTTTCAGTGGTGCCCAGCAACAGGACAAGAGGTAATGGGCACAAACTTGAGCACAGGAAGTTCCACCTAAACATGAGAAGGAACTTCTTTACTTCAAGGGTGGTAGAGCACTGGAACAGGCTGCCCAGAGAGATGGTGAAGTCTCCATCTCTGGAGACATTCAAAACCCACCTGGACGTGTTCCTGTGCAACCTGCTCTAAGTGACCCTGCGCTGGCAGGGCAGTTGGACTAGATGATCTCTTCCAACCCTACGATTCTGTGATTTTCCCTTTATTCTCTCTAAACTACTCAAAATTCTATACACCCCCTCATGATTTGAGACTGTTGTGTATATATATGGCTAAACTCCGTTATTTTCATAATAAACTGTTATAGTACCACAGCAAATTAAACACAATCTGAACATAACCACATATCTCAGTATCTCCTCATACTACATATAAGACAGCTTTTCAATTTTCCTACTGAAATAAAGTATTTCCCTTAGGTAGAGAATAGTACAGTATTGATTTTTAAGGAGAATTTCCCTGTGGATATGAATAGGAAGTTCTGTTCAAACAAAGGACCAAAAAAATCTGTAGATATTCACTAGTCTAAGACTGTTCGAAATATTACTGAGTTAACAATGCATAAAAGGTCTTCCTAATTTAGCTTGAACTTTCCAACTTGATTGATGGAAAGAGCTCATGCAGTTCAACAATAAACGTGACAAAGGTAATAAACAGGGGAACAGAATCAACTTTATAATTTCTCAATGTGTTTAAAAGAACATATGTATTTCCTGGTGTTGGTTGTTGATTTTGACACAGAAATTAACTACACAAAACAGACAGGTGTAGCTTCAAAACTGACTCTACACTTACTCATTTTTAATGAAGGCGTATTTATTGATAGTTTCTGCCACATCACGGAAGAGTATTTTAGAAGTAAGGGTATAGCCATGGTGCACTACCGGATCTCCGTCTGGACCATCCCAGCAATCCACTATTAAGACAAAAAAGCTATATGTTAAGAGATGCCCATGATCTTATACATTTCTGCTGATCTTGCTTACCAGCAGAACTCATGTACACTACTCAACTGTGCAGGTGTCAACAAGTTTCATTCAATCCACTATCACCTACCAATTGAGTTAAGACTCACAAGACAGTCTTTTCTTATATCAAATGAGAAATCTGCAATCTAAACTTCGTTTTTTCCTTGTATATTAAATTGTGGGGTTTGTCCTCATATATAAAATTACAAAGGTGTAATAGGTCAAATAATGTTAACAACTATCTCTTGGGAAAGCAGTTTCTGCTTCTGAAGACAAAATATTTAGAAACAATTTAGTCTTTTTCCACTCCCTATTAAACTTGCAGTTTTATAACTGACTACAGGAAGAGTAGCATCAAATCCACCACATGCAGAATGGACTAGGGCAGTAATACTTTTCCTAAGAAATTACTGTACCCTGAATTTACACTAAACTTGTCACTACTGTTGCCTCTACAGGAAGTTAAAAATGTCACAAAGAGAAAGCTACAGAGCTATTACCTGGGCTGCACAGTATCTACAATAGTTTTGAGGTCAAGCGAAATACCATACTACTGTGCGTTCTAGTGAACTTTCCAACAGTAGGGAAAGTACAATGATAGACCACCCAGTTTTCTCAGGTTCACTTTCTCTAATTAATTTTTAAATTCAGATTAACATATTTTTTTTTCGGAGATAAGTTTTGTAATAGTAGTCATAAAAAATTCATATTGAGTTTAAATTTGCCAAAAGACTTTATTCCACCCAGAATCTTGAAAATAAAACTACTAATCATAAAGAACTTAAATCATGCAGAGCCTAAACAGGAATCCAACAGGATCTCCAGGCTGAGACAAACAGCACCTTGTTTTCTACCCCCAGCACTCAGACAATGAAACAGCATCCTACCTCTCTATTGTGGCAGACCAAAACCAAGTTTCTCAGCTCTAAGGCGGTAACAGAAATAGATACACAGCTGTGCTGACAGAAGGCACTACTTGCTGACCTCTCCTCCTCCTACAGGCACTTTTCATCTTCCCTTTGCATCCACAGGAGGAACTGCATACACAAACACCCACTTTCCCATTCAGTTTATGAAACAAAAAGGTCTTTGCTGGCTCAGCTCCTTCTGAGCAACGTGGAGTAGGAAGCACTCCTGCAAAGTGGTAACCTCCAGCACAGGGGAACTGCAGAGCGTAACAACCAGGGCTGCTCTTTTGGAACTGCAGGGCCCCAAAAAGATGCCTGGCCTTTTTCTCACTGGGGCATATACAACAAAAAAATGCTTCACATAAACATGGGAAAATGGAAAACCTGCACTGACTAAGAAAAGCATAATAACACAGCAGCAGGCAGGAGGAAAGAGTGGTGTCTATGAAGTTTGCCCACAAAGGTCATTCCCAACAGAAAAAAAAAAATAATCTTGTTTAAACTGCTAGAAAACAGGAGTTTACCACTGAAGTTAATCAGACAGTGAAGCATTAATGCTTTGAGTTTGCCACTGACTTTGTTCTTAAAAGAAACATCCATCATACTTCGCACAACCAGCAAGTTACATTAAAACTATACCTTCGATACATCGACAACCATCTTGCAGCACTCGTGCATACATCTCCACTCTGGACTGGGAGAGCAGCTGGTCTCCTGTCAGGTATGTATTGTGAGATGAAGCAATAAAGTAGTTACAAAGGGGTTGATCCATATCCTGATGCACTTCGCAATGCAGTGGATTAAATATATCGCAAGCAGGACTGCGCATGAAGTTGGTGAAACCTTTGAAAAAAAGAAAAACAGTTTTGCCAAGGATGCAGTATGTATTACCAAGGAAGTTATTTGCACCCTAACATTTGTTTTTTCTGTTTATGCTCATCAGGGCTAACTCATGTGTCCAAAACCACTGAATCATATAGCAGGGATTAATCTTACTGTACTCCATGTTTTCAGCATATTAACTGCTGTCTGTGGCTTGCCTGGTACTCTGCAAACTGAAGAGGCTGCACAGACTCCGTCAACTGCTGGCACACACACAGGTATTTCTTTTTGAAGCCTATGGAAGTTCTGTCACCTTTGAGAAGAATACATTCCCAAGATCCAACCCTTGTCCCCAGTCAATTTTCAAATAGCTTTGAACTAGAAAAGCAAATATAATCTAGAAAGACACATTTGTGACTGACAAAAAAACCCCAAACTGATCACCAAGCATTTGCAAAGCATGGCATTGAGCTAAACCTCTTCAGAAAAAAAATTAACAACCAATAGTAAAAAAAAAAAAGAAAGTAGGATTCTAAGAGAAGCATAAAAGTAAGAAATAGTAGCTATATGAGAAGACTGAAAAAACCCACAGATTGATGCGGCCACTGCCCAACCTATTTTCAGATCCAATGTTTCATTCAGACCCTCAAAAGGGTCATATGACAAAAATGCACATGTAAAAATTCTCTGAAACCCTGGAGAAGCTCCCTACGCCAAACCCAGTGCACAGACTATGACAAGTGTATCAAACTGCCCTCTGCAGTTCAGAAAAAAACACTCCACTAATAAGCAGAACAAAAGAAGGTGTTACTGGTTTTGTTAGAATCAGTGAAAGATAATATCCTCCCTCGCAATTATCCAGTGAGATAAAAGTGATCTCTTCATCTAGATGCTACTGCAAAGAGACAGTATGCAGCTAACCCACGAGTCATTACTGTTAGAAAAAAATATCTTTTCCGCCGCCTTCTCCTCCTTAAACTGGTATCCTCTACCCCTTCTTGATTCTTGTTAAAGCATCAGCACAAGGGCAAAATTGAGTCAAATACTTAGGCAGCATTGGTCTGCATTGCCTGGGATGCTGAATCGTGCCTTGGAGGATGAGTGACCCGCTTAGAGGAATAAAGCTGGGTAGCTGGAAGGGAGGGAACATCAGCCTCACATTCAGCAAGGTGCAAAGGCTTTGAGATATTTCCCTCAAGGGACCCTCGCGATGGTAACAGGTAAGAATTATCTTGTTCTGCTCCATCACAGGTGTGATGTCTTGTAAATAAGAGGATGCAGAGGAAATCCCTCAAATACCAGGCAGCAGAAGAGAGGTAGGGTATGATGCCTGCAAGAATATAGGTTTGGTATTCTGCAGATCGTGCTGCTGTTGATGCCTCATGGGTCCCAAGTTGAGCATCAATCTTCAGAAGGTAGCAACAGTTCAAGAACAAAACAAAACGTACTGCTACCAAACTTAAAGAAAGATCTGACCATTTATACAGATCACACGGCAGAAACAGGAGCCAAAATGACATCCTGGCTTGGAAGTAAATGCTTTTTTCCACCCCCCCGAGTTTCTTGCTGACACTTAGGTTGTCCCAGTGCCACTCTTGATGTAAATAAGCACAACCCCCATGGCAGATACGGCATAGACAAGTTAGCAGCCACCCAAAGGGCTGCACTGCCGCACAAAGAGCAGGGGCTCGTGCTAGCCGATTCGCTAACCTAGCCCATTTCACTCTAGTTTACAGTTTTCTCTATGCTGCAAGTTTATGTAAGAAGATGATGTGTGATTTATATCCCTGTAAATCAGATCAGCATTGAACAGAGAAAGTTTTAAAAATAACTCCTTTGAGAATGAGAAATATAAAATATTTCCAAAGGATAGTGCAAACAATACCAACCCTGAAAGCAACTCAAACATAAAAGAAGCATCAGTAAGATTAAAAGAAACAGAAATGCTTTCAGAGGCATATTTTTAAATGTCATCACTTGTTCATTTTGCTTTCCCTATATCAGTTTAACTGCAGTGCCCAGGGTCACACCAGAAGCTTGTTTAAGATCTGGGAGGCCATATTCAGGCTTTAAGTACCACGCAGAGGAAGATTTCTTCCTCCCCCACAAAATCACCATGTAAGTTATGCTGCTTCATGAAAGCTATCTTCTGGGCAAATTAACACACCACAGCGTTTAATCTATTTTGTTCCAATTCAGATTTTTATTTGCTACTAAGCTGGATTCTGGATAAATATACCATCTACAATTGCTTTAGCAAACAAGGTGAATAAGGTATTAAAACGCAAAGAAAATGCAACTATCCATATTTTATTTCACATAAGTATAAATCAAAGGATTGTATAGGAGCAATTCCAGATCTACAGAGACAGAACAGAATGAAAACTTTGCTTTTATTACTTCAGTTAGAACAGGCTATAGTATAAAATACATGGTATAGAATGTTTTATGTTTGTGTTTTACAAATACACAGTTAGCAATAAATTCCTGCAAGCCTAAGGCATTCACATTAGCATACGATGGCTCTGATGTACTGCTGTATAACACCAGCTGCTAATTCACCCCACCTACTCTCGTCTCTCCCATGTCTCACTACAGTATATTGAGACAAAACTAAGACTGAAATCAAAAACTTTACCTTCAATCCCAAGAATATTTTGCTTCTTGTTTTCTTCTGATACTTCAAACTTCTGTATGATGTCAAGACAATATTCTGGTGTCACATTATTCATCTGTACAAAAAGAACAGTGTTGGTCCACATTTTTTTTTTTCTACCATGTCACCAGCATGTCAAAATCTACTTTAGGCTTCTGGGTCCAGTTGAAAAACCTTATGATCAAACATTGAGGTCGGACAAATATGAATATGACAGTCAGTAACACTACTGTAAAAGGACCTTAAGATTTTGATTTGATTTTTCTCAGTGCTGCACAAGCCTCATGGCTCTTACCTTCGAGGAGAAAAATAGGAGTGAGAGGTAGCAATCACTTAAAAACTGTGTTATTTTAGTTTAAAGATGAAAATTAGCTGTTTAGCACACTTAATAATGGCTGTACTGGGGAATAGTGTTGAAATGAGAACTATGAAGTTATATTCTTTAATATAATCTACTTAAACATGCAAAAAGATCTGACAGGGTTTGATTTCATTTTCATGCGTTTTCCAGTTCTGTGATTTCATTACTTCCAAGAGAGTTCACAGTAATATACAGGGTATGAGATAAATAATTAGAATCTGAAATGAAAACCAGTAGTTCTTATGAAACAAATAAGAGAGTTTTGTCATCAGCTTCAACTAGGCCACAACTGAAGTCCTACCTGACTAGTCAGGCCAGAGTATCACCATACACTTATATTTCCACTAAAATTAAAGGAAAGAAGTAGCTTCCATCACTCATCTCATCTATTCTCAGGCCCCTGCCCCCCTTAAGTTGTAGGGAACCAAAGTGAGATCTAACATGGGGCGTTTTTCATTTCCTCCACTAATAATATCACAGGATGGCAATGACAATGCTAAAACCCTTGGCAGCTTATTTGTATTTTTATCCTGTTTACTGTTTGTAGTCTGCATCCTTTGCCAAAAAGTCAGCTCTAACACCCTGACATCTTGAGCAGTCTGGAAGCAGAGGAACATGCAGTCCCCACTCTTAGTGTGTCATCTCTGTTAACATGATTGCTTCAGGCAAATGCAGGAGGTAGGTTAGTCATCTTGCAGATTACATAATATTTATTGTTTAAATCCGAAAACGGTCCCTCTTTGAACTGTTCTTTTACTAACGGAATTCTCTTTCAGATGGCAAAACCAATTCCATTTACTCTGCTCTGTCTGTAGCCTTTGATGAATTTGTGGTTTCCATTATTTGCTGTAGTTCAGTATTCCCATCATCTGCGTTGAGCTATATGGAAATCTAGAAGTAGGTTCACTCTCTTGATCTAGTCTTCTCTAAGGGCCTGATCCTGCCAAATGCTGAGTTCCTCCTAAGAAACGTGAGTGTCATGACTGACCATATCTTGTAACACCTAAATGGCTACAGCCTAAGTATGAAAAACTACCAGAGGGGAAAAAACAGACATGTGAACATTAGAAGTACAATAACAGAAGGCAAGCAAGTAAGCAGCTCAACTCATATGGTGACTTAAGCTGAAAAACTTGGAGACAGTTTGCAGCCTTTCTCCCCTTCACCCTTCCCTCTGTTTTTTCTCTTACATAGGGAAATCATGGCTCAGACTGTTTCCTTCTCCATACATTTTATTTATATCTCCTAGCTAAGCCAACAATATGAGACGCCTGCAGGAATTACACAGGATAATAGGAATGAGAACAATTCAGTAGAGAAAATAACTGATTATCCTAGCTCAAGTAGATCTTGCTGTTTGATTGCAAACACTATTCATAGCAGGCCCTTCTTCACCACAAGCTGGCTAGAATTAACTTTTTCATTATGCCACATGGCTCCTTGATGGCTGAGTGGCAGAGTACTTGCGTGCTCTACGAACAAAAAGTCTAATCTACTCCAAAGCTGCATCTGTTAGGGAAAAGTCCACTGATTTATGCTTTTTAACTGTAGCTTAAGAGACATGACTATTTCGGCTACTAATTTAAATTTGTTTTCATTAAATCTTAAAGTATTCCACTAGAAATAATATCAAATAGTAATGAACATTGTTGATGGCTGAATATTCAGATACCTGGATTACTAAAGATGGGCAATAGTGGAGGAGCTTCCAGAATCTCTTAGATAGAGGGTTACTTTCTGTATTCTGGGTTAAAAGCTTTAACTTTGAGGCAGATATGTTCTTTTAAAGATTATCAGCCTTTGAATGACTGATAAGATCTTGGTTTTTAAGTAAACGAACTAGCAAATAATTTTCCTGAAATAAGATCCTACAAAACAGGCAACATTAGCCCTAATCTTCGGTGAAGAGTTGTTTGGACAAAGAAGGGAGAAATCCCTTTTGATTTCACCTGTATCCTTGGAAGCAGGTCAGACAAATCTATTGCCAGAAATCTAAGGTCATCTGAAGCTGCAGCACACTGCTGTGTCAGGTAATAGAAGAACCCTCCTCTGTAAATGCCCATGAGCTAAGAATGGGAATTGTTCTCATTTCCCATTCTCATGGGAAAGGAAATAAGAGAAAGGAATGTAAAGTAGAAGTGAAGTTAGGAAAAAAACAAACATGAAGGAGAAGTTAGAAAAGAAGTGCAATGCTAATGACAGGTGTTCCTAAGCAGGATGCCAGCCCACCAGTGTGTCAACAGCACTTTGATGGTTTAGACTTAAGATGTTCACAGTTAATCATTCTGTAAGAAAAATCAAAACATAGATAATCAAAGCAAAAACATTCTTCCAATTTCAGTGCAAGATGTCAATGTAAAGTGTCATGACATATCGAGTCATTGCATAAATCAGTTATACTGATTATCCTCTTGTGTAAGCATGAGCGAGGGATGAAGGCATCAGCTTGCTTTCCAGTTGAGACTTTCTGTTGCCACAATAAGGGTTCTTTGCAGAAAGCAGCAAGGATTGACCAGGCATGATGATGTGGTATTGTCTTCCTTGTCTGATATTATCAAGCTCCACAGTCTCTCCTCTTTTCAAAGTCCGTGTACGAACATTGATATTCTTATAATTTCTCATTCCTTTTGGGATGTTAGCTCCTGTTATCTTTCAGCACACACTGTTTCAGATCATAGCCTAACAGATACCAATGTTCCCTGGCATATACTATCTCATTACATTCCTTTAAAATTTCTTCCAAGAGAGCAGGTATAGTTGTTTCAAAACATTCCTTTTCTAAAAGTGTACTAAATCCCCACTTACCACTTTCTGTCACATTTTCACTATTCACTGCATCACTAGTTACTCCTGTGACACTGTATAATGGGTGTAGACAAGTAATAAGAGTAAACTTACTCTTTCAAACAGGCTTAACTCAAAATGCAGTACTCCATATCGAGTAATTAAGGAAGAGCTTTACATAATTATATATGCATGTTCCAAAGGTGTAATTGTTATAAAATTTCTTCCTTTTCAGTTCAATTAAAATGAACAGGGGCATTAATTTTGCCCCCAGTTTCATTTGGGCTGCATACAGAAGCAGACCTTTTAGAAGATACTGGTTTGGTACCAATACTATAGCATAATATTAACATTTCCACCTGGTCCCTGTCACTTGGGAGTATGACAGGGCACACCATACAATATGCAGCACTTTCCCAGAGCACACAGAGAACCCTGCTGAAGGCACGATCACAGCAGGCTGTCCTTTTTCTCAGGACAGATGAAAACTGTATTGCAAAGTAACTGATCCATGGTAAGGCAGCAGGTGGCAAGCAGGCACTCGGGAAACCTCACCCTCAGAAAACCAAACTAAACATTTCAGGTTTGTGACACCAAAGCAGCCTTGTAACTGTGTCAAAGAGACAGTTATCCTATGACTGAAATTAAAGCACTTGATGCAATGTGGATACAGCAGAAAGGAGAAGGGAAGGACAGACAGCAATCAGAAAACAGCCACAGGCTGGCTGACCCACAAACACATGGCAGCATCGCTACAGGGCTCCCAAGGCCAGGGCAGAATGAGGCCATTCACTCTACAAAGGAGGTCCAGAATGGCAAGCAACCACAAAGCTGCTCCTTAACAGGGAAGATGACGTTTGTAGAGCCTATTCCACCCAAGCCTCACTACTCAAAGACAAATATGAGACAAGATCTGTCATCCAAAAAAGCCTGGAGATCCTGCTGTGGAAGTAATCTGCCATTTAGCAGGAGATCGGTTTCTGGAGAGGACCAACTCAGACATTGATACTGGTTTATTAGGAGAGGGCACTCCCAAAGGGACAACACTCAGGCATGCAGGTGTGACTGGACATCCAGGGATGTTCCTCCCTCACAGCCACTTGTGCTAAGGGGACTGAAGTCATTACAGGAAACCAGCCTATTTTCTGCTGTTCTGACATTTGAAGCCATATAATTGCAATTTCAACAGCAATGAACTGAGTTTAACTGCACCTACATGGAAATAATCTGTTTCACAAGCTCTGGGATGAAGGCAACAGGGAGCTCTCCTATAAAAAAGAAAAGGAAGCCAGCTTAGCAAATTAACAAAAAACCCAAACCCCTTTTGCTCTATCTTCAAGCTGTAGAATATTCTAAGAGTTTTGCCAAAAGAGTAGCAGATGGAGTTGGACAGACTGTCCACAGATTTCCAAGCAGCCAGACAAACAAAAGCAAAATGCTGTTTGGTTGAAGGCACTTGAGAGCTGCATTATGACTTGAACCATTAACAGCTTTTGAAGGCAATCTTGCCTTACCCAAGGACTTTGTTATCATGTCTCTGTTCTGAAAACATTAAAGGGTAAATCTGCTCTAACACTACTAATACTGGGAAGTGAGAAGACCAGAGGAAAGAGGCAAAGAAAGTGTGAGGTGCTTCTAAACTACGCTGCTGAGAGGATAATCTACAGATCATGCTTTTACTCTTTTTATTGTTTGTTTTTGGAATAATGTTAAGCAGAGCATTTATAGCCAATAGCCCTGTCCGTGTTTTGGATAGTGTAGACAAAGGAGAGGATGCAGTGTGCCAGACTTGACAGTCAACGGGTTTTTTTGCTGCATCAGTAATTTTATAATGTCCTTGTGCACCCACGAAGACAGCTCTTCTGCCTCTTTTGCATGTTTTTCTTCCTGCTCCAGGTCCCCAAGTGCCCTTCTCATACCACTGCTCTTCAGTTGTTCCTGGGCACTTCAGCATCTCCATGAACAGGTCCTCCCTGGAGCACTTCTCTGCTTTCTCCTCAGTGTCAACCTTGCTACTGCTGCTGTTGAGAGTGCTCCACTGAAGAGCACCGAAGTAGAAGGCAGTGATTAAAAAGGAAACAAAGGAAAAAGCAGTGAGCTCAGAAGACTTAGAGCACTAGCATAAAGGGAAAAGATAAAAGACATTTTGTGTTTTAAAGCTGTAATTAGCAGAATTGCAAGGACTGGATTGCTTGCAAGAATCTGGATGGTGAGGCTATCACAGCGAGATCAGTGACATGATAGTGCTCCATGTTTCAAGGGGGAAGGAAGGAAGAACCGGGGAGTCATACATGCCGGGGATTTGCCACAATGGCCAACAGGGGAAAACTCAGCAACAAAACAGCACAAACTGTTGATATTTTATGCGAGGGATAACTTGGAAAAAAGCAATCATCACAGGCAGGATCTCAGAATGGCACAGGAGATTATCCAATAATTGCAGGCAAAACGCAGCATCAATACCCAGGAAGCTCAAGTAGGTTTGGACGTTAGCATTTATTTTTGGGAGGTTGTTTTGGAACAATACTCCGCAAGGACACACAGGGTGAGCAAAGAATCCAGGATCAATTGCCAGCAGCAGACAAGAGTCCTAGAGATCACAAGGTTCCTTCTGTGCTCCTCGCTATCCAGTGTACAAGTTCTCTCCATAGCTTCTACAGACAATTTTTGCAGTAATTTTATCTCTTTCAAGATGGGAATGAAAATCTCCAACAAAGCAACATATATAGGAATAGCTAGAGATTTTTTTGTTCAGCGAGTTTGTTCATAAGCATATTGGGGGAAAATCTCTGATCTTGACCCAACTTTGCTCATTAAGTTACTTATGCTTCTTTCCATTTTTATTTTTTCTTAAATTCCTTACCAGTGTGTCTGTTCCTGTGGTTCCCTGAACCTCACCTCTCTCTCTTCCTTCTTACTGAGGAGCTGCAGATAGAAGTGCAAACTCCAGATGTGAAATTTTCTTTGTGCAAGTCCCACATATCTGTGAGGAATGCCTGGAAAACAGACTTTGCTGAAGAATAATTGGGAAAGAAGGCAGAAGGGAAAAAAAGGGAATCCTGGACATCTCTCCCTCGGACAGGTTGATGCGATACCCATCTCTGTATTACATCACAAAAGTGTAATCTTCCCTTAAAATTTTAATAAAGATTTAGTCCAAATTTAAGAGGTTGTTCTGTGTCAATATTTAAACTGCTGTCTTAGTAATAAAAGCAGTAGACCTTACAATTATTGCTACTACTGATACTTGGGAACTCCTGGGATATAAAACAGTATTGCAGGATTCAACTTCCCTTATAGGAAAGGATATGCAAACACAAAGACTCATTTTAACAGGCTACTGCCTTAAGCCATGCACAGGCAAACCATTTGCAGATAATCAGAAATAGTTTGCTCTTCCATTGTTACATGTTTCTGGCTTTAAAACTTATCAGGTATGATCCTAATTTGGAGTATATCTGCAAAGACTCATGAAAGGCATCTCCTGAAAATATAAACATCGCCCCACAGCACCAATAAAGAATCCAGACAAGCTACGCAAGAGAAAGCAACCCTGCTAAGACACAAGATAATCAGCTGTAACTAAGAAGTGTGAATGTTACCTGAATGCCATTATAAACGAACAAAAAAACGTTAACCATATTGCCTTTCCTCTACCAAAGTCTGAAAAAATTCAAACTCTTTCTAGAAGCATTTTAAAAACAATAAGGCATTTAGACTTCTTTTTTGTTACATTCTCCCTCTTGTGGTTTAACCCCAGTGAGCAACTAGAACCATGCAGCCACTTGCTCAACCCCCGCCTTTCCACCCTCCCCAGAAGGGTGGGGGCAGTGGGAAAGAAACGAAAAAAAGGGATAAGGGATGAAAAAAAACCTGTGGGTTGAGATAAAGACAGATTAATAGAAACAATAATAGAAGAGGAAAGAAATAACAACACCATCACAGGTCACTAACCGGCCAGTGAATTGGCACCATCCAGAGCAGTAATCCCAGATTCCCATCCCCCAGCTAACCCCCATTTATATACTGAGTATGATGCTTATGGTATGGAATACTTCATTGGCCATTCCATCATTCTGTCTCTGCTTCTATGGGAAGCTGAAAAAAAAAATAATCCTTGAGTAGTGTAAACATCGCTTACAACTAAAACAATTGACTTTCCCTTCACAGCAACCACTAGAAAGCAAATTAACTCTTTTCCATCTGAAACCAGGACACCCCCCTGCCCCATGCTAAACTTTTTCCATAAAATTATTTCCATATACTTGAATGCATTTATATGCGTATATATATAGGTACATAGTATTCCCATACCTTTTGTTCTACCTTTAGAAACTGAGCAAGTTCTTCAACAGTGAGGTGATCCTTCTTGTCACTGTAGCTTAAGAGCAATAAGTAGAGATCTCGACGTAAGGACATCATCTTGTAAAATACCGAAAATTCTTCAAAATTTAGGGTTCCTTGGTTCTCATCTGTGTCTGCTTCCTAGAGATAAAGAAACTCAGGTAAGCATGTGAAACACAGGTGAATTCAGAGAACAAAGCAGAACGGAATTTAAATACAGAAACAGAAATTTAATAAATTCTAGTCTGCAAGATTCTGTTCAGACTCAAATCCTAGTAGGCTAAAATAACTGCAAAATTACGATACCATCTATTGGGGTTTTTTGATGAAAATACTACACTAAAGCCACAGGTTCCATATGAAAGTCTCAATTCTATCTTTAGTTTTGAATTTGTTTCCCATGTAAAGAGGCTCACCCTGGGCTTTATTCTGATCCCTGTTACTCTCCTGTATGCTCTCCAGTTATCCTGGATTAAAACATAGCAAGGAACCCGTAGCTCCCTCTAACAGAGTCTGACATTTTAAAGCATTCAGGACAATATCACAGTCTTGAATTTACATTAACTCAAACTGCAACACTCTCAGCCCTCTGTCAGCACTCTGTAGGGTGATAAGTCTGCAGCAGCAATAAGACTCCACACCAAAATATATGCCCATTAGCCTCAGTCTTGGTGGCAGCTTTTGTTTATCCTCAGAGGTAGGAAGAGAAGAAAACAGTACTTAACCCACGTTAATGCAAGCTTTTTACTATGAACATCTGCCTAAGAGGATTGCTTTGGATTTTCAAAACAAAGAATATATTCTGGAGAACTGCTGTCAAACATTATGTAGGTCTCCATGAAAAATGAACTTCAGGGAAGGTACGGCTCTTTCTAAGTTTGAGGCTGCGAGCAGACAATGAAGAAAAAGCGCAATAAATGTGTTGCTGTTCCCATTAATAAATTCCTTTGTTCATAACTGTACATAATGTTTTTTCTCTGTAGTTATAAACCCCCTTGGCCTTTCCCATGTCACCTTCTGTTAAAAATTGTGCTTCCTTCTGTCCAGGTCAGAACATCTCATGTGCAGAGTCTTGGCTTTGAAACTGTTGGCTTGTCTCTACACTGGTACACCAAATACAAGTTCTTCTCCAGAAGGAGGGTATACTCATCTTGCTTCTCACTTTATTCTTCTCAAAAAAGCCCTTCCAGTTGGTGCCCAACCTCACTTCTATAGAAGAGGAGCTTGTCTAATAGCGGATGCAATGAACACATCTCTGGCCTGCTTTGCTTTCCAAGGATCCAGTTTTACTTTCCCTTCACATAACCCACCTCATTTAACTTTAAAGCACCTCTTAGAACAGAAATCAATCTTTACACCAGTGACTCCTAGTACGTACACACAACTGAAGTGGCAGCCCTGTACTCCATTTCCAGACGCAGGACCTGGACTGCTTCATAAGCCTGGCCACCCCGAGGGAGCCACAGCTCCCCTGGGCACGGGGGCTGTTTGCGCCAAGCCACACAAACAGAACCACCTCAGCAGATCAAGTGCAAGAACAGTGCAGAGTAGCCAGGTGTAGGGGTGAGGATTTGTCACAGAGTTACTTTGCCATTCCCTTTATCCTGCAGTAAGTCCTGGAAGTCCATAGGACTGCTGGCACAAAGCATTGCTTGTGGGGTAAGGCCTTTAGGATTGAGCCCTGAATGACTAACAGTATACAAACCTTCAACAGTCCTTTTATATTCAACCTTAATAACTTCAGCCATGCCTGTGAGGTCTAGGATATTAACTCAGGTATAGGCCGGCTGCAACTGCAGCAAAATAAAAATAAGTAAAGCAGCTTATTTTTAACCAAAAGTTGCCTCTCATTGCACAAAGGCTGGTGGTTGCTAGAGTGCCCTACTTCATTCCTAGACAGTTTAAAAAAGCAGAGTGAAGTATTTCTTTTTTTTTCCTCTTGGTAGATGGCTTCACAACTTTCTGCCTCTCCTGCAGCAGTCAGAAAAACCCAAGGATCCCGGGGAGCTGCATTTCCTTACGCCTTGTTAGTGCTACTGTCATCTGAAGCATAAACTCAGATCATAGCAATTAAGCTAAAAAAATAATTCCTAGCTATCTGGTGTCATATGGGATTTTGAATCATGTTATATCTACTATATATCTTAAATTACATTTTTAATTTGTGGGAATAATTGTGGAAACAAGTACAACCTGAATTCACCTCCGCAACACAACCCCACCAGTTTCCACACTTCTCAAGTCTTTGGGGAGTAACTTATACCCTGCATGTGTACCTCTAATGCAGATTTTACGTCAGACCAAAAAAAGCACTTTTGACCACAGAAGATTCTTCAACTTCCCCCTGTTTTATAGCAAACTAGATTTTGGCTGGTACTGTTTTTGAAGGGTTAAAAACATTTTATTTTGCTCTCCATCACATACTTGGCTTATCTTTCCTTTCCTACAGTAAACACTAGGGCTGGTGGCAAATGGTAACTGTTTTCAGACAACAGAAGTAAAAAATTGATTTTGGCTAAGTAAGAGGAAGTTGTTAAAAAAACTAATTACTTTCATAAAGCTAGTTTCTATTAAGTAATTTTACATAAAGGAAATTAAAAAAAGATTTCAGTAGAAGCAGAGTAACTTCATTGTCCATCAATGCCAGCATAGAACAATTCAGTTCATAGAGATGAAAACAATAATGCATCTAAAAAAGTAATATTAATAAGTTGTCTTCTACATGGTTCATGCTGTTAAAACAATGTTCTGATGCATCTTTGTCTACAAAGAGTAAGACTTGGAAAAAGTCCGTGAGGTGTTGGAAAAGACAGAGTTTTAAGTCCCGATTTGCAGACTCTATTCTGGATCCGTCCAGAAATAGACAGTAACTGGCACCATCTTACCACAATAATGCTGTGTGTTAGAGGCCACCAACCTGAAACATCTGCCGGACCTTCCTGCGGGGCAGGTTAACATTTAGTTTATGCATCAGCTGGTGGATCTCTTCAATATTCAGCAGACCATCCCCATTCTTGTCAGCCTCTTCAAAGGTCTGTTTAACCCAGCTACAAACATGTCAAGGAAAGGTATAAGAGGACAATTTCCTCATGGAGGAGAGAGGCAGAGCAGTTGGGCAGGTAAGGGACAAGACTCGAACTCAGG
This sequence comes from Chroicocephalus ridibundus, assembly GCF_963924245.1. Lineage (NCBI taxonomy): Eukaryota > Metazoa > Chordata > Aves > Charadriiformes > Laridae > Chroicocephalus > Chroicocephalus ridibundus. The sequence continues at coordinate 66,776,778 of NC_086289.1, forward strand.
AGAAGACCACCCTGCCCCAGTTCTTCTGGGCAGGAGGATAATCGTCCTTAGCAGAGGACCTTAACATCTTCCAGGGAGAAGAACTGAACATTATTCGATCCAGCTTCACAAACATGTCTTTTCAAATCAGCACATCTGGACAAAACATTTTAATTAAGACTTCCCACAGCCTGCATTAGAATTATTGGGATACACTGTGAAATAAAGTCATCGCTGGCAAAGATCTGGTGTTATCTACACGGTTCTCCCCATGCTGATGCAAAACCAAAGCATTTTTGCTACCATACACCTTCTGGTACAATTTGCTATTGTACCTCCTATCTGGTGCAACTAAGACTGTTGACCTCCATAAAGTTATATCTGAGGGCTATCGGTTTTGTGACACCACCCAAAGGAATCAAGATCAATAGCCATCTGTACCAGGGATGACATTAATCTAGTGCAAGAGGATGGAATAAGGAAGACTGTGAAATCAGCCCAAGTACATTACTACCAGCCTGTGGTTTCCATAAGAACCTCATTAAAAATTAACCACTCATTTTTCCATGAGCTCTCCTCCAAGACTGTCACACAGTTCTTTCATCTGTATATTTGTAACTCTTCTATCTCTGGACAACTTCTTTGTCCACCATTTTCTCTCTGGTATATCTGCCCTCACCCTGTGCCACATGTTCCACAGGGCAGCAACAACTCCACAGAATCATAAGTTGCACAGAGAAAATGGATAGTATTCAAACATTTCCTGTTTCCCCCCTCATAAGTACAAAATGGCATCAAATAGAGCTAGCAGCTGTCAAATTCAGAAAACAAGAGGCAATTCTTCACACAGCATATGGCTCATCTCTAACATAACATTTTTTGGGATGTTCTGCAGGTTTACATGGGTTTGAGGTGACACCGAACCCTTTCCTCCTCTCTTCCCCCCCCGCCCCGCCCCTTTGCTACAGTTTTGTTCAAATGCTTAAAACCGGTACCGGTTTATGACAATTATTTACAGCTAGGTTCACAGTACCAGCCCCTTTGTACTCTCATTTCGGCTACTAGCTTCTCCTCCAAGAACATACTCTAAGTTTTCAAACATTGCTGGGCTTTCTCTGATATCTTCTTCCACTTCTCCCTTCATTCTGCTTGAACCTCTCCACTTCCTAACGAGTAACTTTTACCCCCTCTTTGCACATATATCCCTTTGCAGCTTTTCTAAGTTCTTACACTAGCTGGAACTGGTACAGGGTCATTTCTTTCTGCAGTCTCCCAGCTGCCACATTTGATAACACAAACAAGACTTGAAGTGATGTTTCACTAGTAGAGAACATACAGCAGATATGTGCAGCTCAGAAAAGTCACGGATAAACATAGTCAGCTGAGTATGTGTCCATCAGAGCATGCAATATATCCCCCAAGTGGATCTGTGCCCGTCTTGTATCAGAATTAAACACTGAAAACATAAATTGAAAATACCTAAACTGTGTACATTCTCCAGAAGGAGTATTTACAAGTGACCACTGTAACTTTCCACAAGGCAGAAGAGACAGGTTACAATTTTAATCAAGTTGGGTTTGAATTTTGTCTGTCTGTTTGGTTGTTTTGGGTTTTTTTGTTTGGGGGAAGAGTGTTCTTTGTATTTTAATACACTAGTCAGCACAGTTGTGAAAGAAGGCACATCAAGAACATATTCAATGGACATGATCTTTACAGGAAGTTCCTTTCTGTTACTAGGCTACAGTGAGCATTTAAGGAGCTTTAAAGATTTGTGCTCCGACAATCAATGGAGGCTCAGCAGTACACACAGATATCTGACATAGACCAGTCAAGAGAAACAGATGGCCAGGAGTTCTAAGTCAGTTTACTGAAAGACTCCCAAAAATGTTAGGATTTCACCTGTGCAGAGGCTAACAAATTCAAATTTTCAATTAGTAATATCTTGAACACAGTGTCTTCTAATGAACTTTGCAATTTACAGCAGAAGAATAAAAGTACAGTTGGGCAAACAGGTGACAAAAATCTTGAAATCATGCTGGGGTTGGTACTTATTGAGATAACTAGAAATGACCCTTCAATAAGAATTTCACTAACAAAATGCAAGACTATTCCCTGACTTCAGTGGAGTTTAATCCAGTCCCTAAGGCATGTCTGATGTTTTATTGTACAAATAAGTGTCCATGTCAAACCCGTAAGTCCAGTTTCCATTGCAATCAATGGCAAGGTTTTTGGTCAGTTAACAGGAGGTCAAAGGACACCCTATGGTGAAGTCACTCACAATCAAGCCAGAAATACTGAATCAAAAGCTGAAGCTCAGGCTCATAAAAGGATACTGATCGTGCGTTCTCTGTCGCTTAGCGAGCGAGTCCTCATCACTTATTCCAGCCATCAAATATTTCAGTCCTGTGATCCAGGTGCGAGCTTCCTCTGGGTTAGATGTAATCAGATCCAGTGACTCCATGTGGTTACCATGGTAAATAGTAAAGCAACAGCTTGGGTCAAAGTTCCCCTCTGCATGGCGGTGGAAGATTTCAGACTGCCGGCCTTCAGTGACTTTGTAAATAGAATCGATAACAACTGGGGGGGAAAAGGGAAACCAAAAATTGACGTGCTTGGATATCCACCCCATTTCTTTCAGCTTTTGAGCAATTATGAATTATTAAGGCTAAAAATCATTAAATGTTTTTTAATATTACATCTTACATCCAAAATGGCTTTTTGATTTACAGGTTTATCCTTGCTTTGGCCATGCCATGTCCACAGCACAGCTGTCTTGAAGGCAGGCCAGCGCAGGTACAGGCAGGTTACAGCAAAGCTCCCCGAGTGCTCCCTGCAACATCAGAGGACTGTAGGTTACCCAAAGGGGAGCATGAGGAGACCAATGCCAGATGTCTTCCATCAATCAGCGAAATGCTGCATAGCTCCAAAGGGACTGCTACCACCACAGCCGTGCTTTCTATGGCAGGAAGAGAGGGATACCCATCGCTGCGCTAAGGTAACACAGCTCCCAATGCCATGGCTCCAAACAGCTACTGTTCAATGCAGCAGCTCTTAGCCACCACACACTGGCTCAAAAACATCAACTGTGACTATCTGTAGCCTTCTCAACCACCTGTTTTTAATCTCAAGCCTCTGTGACAGTTCTGTGTATTTCTAGTCCTTATTTTATTCAATAAATCACTAATGTGAATTTCCAATTTTAAACAGTACAGCAGGAACAGTATCAATGAGACATAACGCTACACAATAAATTCAAGATGTAATAATGCCTAAAGAAAATTATCACAGTTAAGATTAAGAAACCTCAATCTAAGCTTTTCTAGGTTCTGTATTTAAATTTGTGATGTATACATTGAAAAGAGTTCAGCACACTTTGTTATCAAGTCAGTTTTCAGTGTGCTCATAATTCACATAAACCTATGGAAAATGTTGACAACTGACAACTATACTCTGCTTCCTTGCATAATCCTGAACTTTTAGTAGGTGCGTAAACTCTACACATACTCTTGAAAACCTTCATGTAAGTATCACATCACATTTAAAATAAGCATTAAAAAGCATTTATTTAATCAATCAAAAAAATATTGTTCTGTTTTCTCTCTGTAATTCTAATACTGAACTACCCAAGAAATTAAAAGAAATATTCAAAGTTTACTTTTTGCCTTTTCGCTTTTTCTGGATGGTCTCCATCGGATGCAGGTCCTGTGCTCATCCAGGTAGAAGAGACGAACTAGCCCTTTGGTTCCACTCTTCAGCTTAACCATTTGAGTCCCAGACTGCATAACACTCATGCATCTTTCAACTGCAAACCAGAACAAAATAAATTCAAATGAATTACTTACTGGCTTTCCAACATCTGCCAAGCTTATAAAATTTTTGACTTGCACCTTTAATGACAGAAACTAGTTATTGTTGTGTAAGACATACTATTTCTTCTTCTTCACTACTAGCTTCTCCACATATGAAAATAAATTGTCTGTCAAAACAACTTCACAACAAAGGAGGCAAAGAAAACTTTACCATATGTTGAAGGATATTTTATAGTTTTTCAATGCTTATCTCATTTAAATATTTTTATATTATTATACACAGTACTGTAATTTTAAACCCCAGCACTCCACAAATTTTGAATGGTGAGACTATGATTCAAACTCCACATTCCTTCGGGCTCAGTAATCCTTTAGCTTATATCTTGTGCTTTTGACACTGTTAGAACTGCTGAGAGAATTATAAATACACAATCCCTCCTCCCTACCACACACATTTACACCCTCTCCATCCTGCTACCAAATTTCAAGCACACACTGTGACAACTTCCTTTTATCCACCCATCCCATCTGGGAAGATAAGGCTTTGTTTCTCTGTGCTTTGACTAAAATACACCAATCTCTTCTATTTCATCTCACATCTTCCCTCCTACAGTTTTCCAAACACTAGGATCAAGATAACATTTCCCCTTGATCTCAGTATATATCCATGCTCTTAAATTACCTTCTCCTGTTTTTATCCATTCACAGCCTCTCCTCACTTGATATCACTCCAAGTTCATCTCCCAGATGATTTGTTTACACTCTGGCTGGCTCCCAAATACTATCTGTGTCTGTCTTTATTTCTTCTTATCGCCCTTCTCTTCACCACTTCTCTCTTCAGTACTCTTCTCTCAGTATCACAACAAAGACTAATGCACCCTCCCACTCTTCTCTGCCAGAGCTAGGATTTATTTTCTCTGCTCCTGACACCTCCTTAGCTCCCACAGCAAGTGGCACAAGCAGCAGGGGACTTGGCGCCAGCTGAAACCCCACAGTGCACGTCGTGGTGGCCCTGCTCAGTTCATCTCCACAGCAGAAGCGTGGTCAGAACACATCTTCCAGCAAACCCGCACAACCCTGAGGCCATCAATGAAGGAGAACAAGCCAGCTGCTCCTTCCAAAGCGCCTCTGGGTCAGATGCAGTCAGAGTGGCACCCTAAACATTAGTCAAACATGGGACAAACAGCCGGTGCCGCTGGAACAACTTCCCCCAGCTCCCTTGCACAAAGCCCTTGTTGTTGGGAAGCCAAACTCCACATCAAATAACCGCATCAAAAGCGGTAGTTTTGCTGAGTTATTGTCTTTCTTGGAGGAATGTGAGGACTCAGGTTGAGCTGAACAGAACCAAAACTTCTGAAAGCATCACAGATGTGCATGAGTGCTATAAATTTATCCGTTAATATGTCCATAAATATATAGCCTTCACATATACCAAATGAATAGGTGGGTATGGAAGGGCTTTAAGATGAACCAGAAAAGTGACATAAATAAAGCCAGAAGTAGACGTTATACAGTATCCACACATTAACTATGGCAGTTTTAACTTGTATCTATTTGAAGATGCACAAAGTACCAGGAAGACAAGCCTTTATACCACTAGGGATGGAAAACTCAGAACCTTAAAGAAGAAAGAGTAACTGAAGCAAAAATAAGTCTCTAAAACTTACTACACACACATATATATACATACACACCCCCTTCTCTTGGGAGACTGAGCCTTTCACTTTGGAACTGAGTTTAGAGCAAGTTTGCCTTGCATTCTAACAAACAAACAAGAATTGTCCTCCAGCACAGAAATAAGGCTCTCCCATAGGAAACAGTTGTACCAGTGTGTGTGGACACACAAATCTGAACTGCTACATTAGCCAGGCACACAAACTGCATGCACATTTTTATTTCACTATTAGAGCAATCAATTGCAAGAGGGTTTTAGCTCAGGAAGAGGTTTAGCAACAAGCTAACTCAACAAAGAAAATCTGCTTCTTTGCACCTAAGCCTATCAGTTATTAATAAAAGTCTTGCAAAAATAACTAATTCTCACATAAGTCTTTCTATTTTCATCAGCTCAGCTGTCATAGAAAAAAACAAAACAAACTTGCTTCCACTATGATGTTGTTGAGGACCACTAGCAAGAGGTAGAAGACAACTACGTTTCTTTGATATAAGAAAAGCAGAAAGTGGGCCACACTCAGTAATTACAGCCAACAAAACCTTGGGGGAAGAAAAAAAAAAAAAAGAAATCATAAAAGGTGATCCAGTTTCTTCTTCATTGTTTCAATTGCCTAAAGATTTTTATATCACGTTTGCAATTGTTTTAAATGCATTTCACATACACATTTTCAGGTAGACTTCAGAATTAAAGTTATATGGAATAGATTTTAAAACACTTTTTTCACAAGTAGAGAAGCATGGAAGAAATCCAATTCCTGCCAAATATCTCAACACTCTCACTTTCTCAATGCCATCTACAATAAGTCTAGTGCCCAAGTAAGCACAATCCTTTATGCTTGCACTTTTCCAGTTCTAAGAAAATACCATCAGAATGCAGACATTTAAATAAGAATAGTAAATGTGTAAGAAAATTCATTGCATCATCCCTACTGCATAGGTGTTAATAACAGAAAGAATCCACTTTAGAGAACAGACTGCGGTAATAGAAATGCCATACCATTCAAAGGTCCATTGGATTTCAACTCTGGAAACCATTTACAAAATGCACCATCCTCTCCTTTAAGCTATTTATAAAATATAAGCACACAAAGAAACAAAGTCTTTTTCAAATCTATCCCAAATATGCTAATTTCAATCTCTATCCAGACATTCACAAGAGAGACACCGCACATTAGCATCTGAATAAATTGAAGTTATTGAACAGAGGCAATTCAGAATAAAGCTCCAGAAAAGCAATTCAAGGATGCTTTCACTAAGGAATAGGAAAACTGGTTCCAGAAAAACATTTAATCCTCTAAATAAACTATGAATACTGAGTAAATGAAGCAGCCCCTCAATGCAAACATATATTAAACTTTGAGAGAGCAAGACATGGTTTCCATTATATGTTATTTTTCTAACACAAAGACTCTGCCTTTTTTGCCCAAAGTCTGAAAATTATTTAAGTTAAACTAGAATATAGTGTAGTTTACGTGTTACAAGAACAAAGAATGTTAATTAATCACTGAAAGTCAAATAAAACATTATGTTTATGCATTGCATATTTAAAGCTTTACTTTCAAATCTGAAAACTACAAAGTCACTTCCATTTCCAGACTTACGGAAACTTTTTCTTGACAGTCTAAAATCATCTTAACAGACATCCTGCAGTTTAATGCTTTTAATAATACTGAAATATCAGTCTATTTTTTCCTCCCAAAATAACCATTTAAAGCAAGCCAGATCTGAATTCAACAAGCATTTTTTAATTTTTAGCGCAGGCAATGATAACCATTCTTAGTAGAACACACATCCCCTTTTCAGAAGGAGCTGCTTCTCTATCGAATGGTGAACCGGATACAAACCCATCTGTGCCAGCTGGACTTTTTCTGAAGTGGCCACACTCCCCAGCACATGATAGACCTCTGAAGCCAGGAGGAAAGCCATCCGAGCCCCCAGTAAGTCCAGTCGTTACTGGAAATCCTGTACGTTGGGCAGATGCTATTTATTCTACCTGACAACACTGCTCCTCGCTGCTGAATAAATCAAGCTGCTGCCTGGGAACACTAAGCTGGAACTCTGACCACTAACCATACGCAGCCTTACATTGAAAAAGCACTCTAATCCGCCCCAAATCAGCCAATGCTACCTTCCATTCAACTCTGCTCTAATCTATCCCCATGTGCAATCAGGTTTTTAATAACCAGGGAATAGTTTAGCACTGTGCCCTGCGAGAATCTGTTACAAAAAGTTATGGCTCTGTTCACAGGTTTAACAGACACTCCCCGTACGACCCCTGGTTTTCAATAGTTTGCAATTAATTCGGTTTAATTCTCAACAGTGATAGTCATGACACACTTATCTGCCTGCTGTTGTGCTTTACCACAAAGCCTTTAAGGCATGCAAGACCCTTTAGTTGATCATAGACGGAAAATACTTAGGGAATTAAAACATTATTCCTCATAGCACTTTCAGTAAAATAGAAATGCACTTTGATGTACAGGGCATATCACAGCAGTGAAACAAACATCCACTCTCCATAACACATGTTCATCCAAGATTAAATAAATATGCTGGTCACTTGTCAACTGGAGCTGAGAGGCAAGCACCATGCAGGAGCAGCACCAGCACCCCAAGGACGCTGGTGGGGATGTGGTGAGCACCAGCTGCCCCATCACCCGCAAGCAACAGCCAAGACTGCATTGAGGCTTTCTGGGTTACCCCAGCTCCTGAACTCTTGGTCTTGCTGTATCCTCTGTGGAACTAAGCTCATCCCGAGCACACTCTCACTTGCATTTCCATCAACTTCTGTGAGATAGCACAAGAAAGCCATTAGACAGCATACATAGGTCTTCAAACAATGAGTTATTAATTCAATTTTGTGACAGCAAGTAAAACCTCTTTTTGCAAGAGGCAGCATATGCAACTCCTACATGCAAACAGCTCAAGTGCTCACAGCAAACCCTTAGTAAATTAATACAGTTAGACCTTAGCAAAACAAATATAGTACAATGAGAATATATTTAATAGCTTTAGGAACAGTATCCTACAACTGAATATTAAGACTACACCGCTGAAATTGTGAGACAGTTTTTGGTTTGTTTGTGGGTTGTTTTTTTTTTTAATCAAAGATCAAAAAAAATTTTTTTACTGCTGGCCAAAGCAGTTCTTGCTTATTTTTTCCCCTGATATACTATTATATGTTAAGAAGTTAATATTTCAAAGTGCAACAAAAAGAAAAAAGGTTTGGTCTCATGTCTTGCTTTTATGGACTTAACGTTAAAGCCATCTGACAAAACAAAAAGATTAAATAATGTATAAAGAGCATTACCAAACAATGAGAAGTATAATTACGAAAGAGGATATAAACTGTGTTTCTAAATTATATGCAGCAAGCTGCATTAAGCCAACATTAAGCTTGAGATAAAAGAAACCCATAAAATGCATAAGTTACTTTTTCAACTGCAACATCAGCTTGTCTCCCCTACATTAAGTATTTTTAGTTTTACTATACACTTTGCAGGTATATTGTTTGTTCTCTCTTCAGAGAGGAAAGAAGCAAAAGACTCCCCACCATTATCACCACGTGCTGTTCCCACTCACATGACTACAGACATCTGTGATTCACTGTGCTGTGGTTCCCAAGAACCAGAACAGGATCCTATACTTCACCTTAAGGTAACTGCTCTTACACTATGGGAAGCATGGTTTATCTTACTTTATTTAAACCCCCAAATGCCACCATAGTACTTCTCTCAAATTCTCAGATTTCAAAACCTCAAAATTCCCAAAACTCAACTCTAAGTGAGGCTGTTATACAAGAAGTAGGTGGTTGATGATTGACAAAGGAGTCACAGAATGCTCCCATTACTGGAGTCGTGTATCTGGATCCAGAATGGAGTCCATTTTTTAACTGAGGGAGATGCACGTTCCCTGAAGCAGGCATTGAAGAAACGTGCACAGAAAAAAGCGCATATTCCCCTGAACTAGAGAGCAGTATGCAACTGAACTATCGTGATCTAAGTAGTGAAAATATCCAGATGCAATCACAAAAAAAACAACCCCAAAACCCCCCTAAAAACACCAAACCAAACATTTTCAGTTGTCTGAACTCTTATCACCCTGTTTTGCATCATTTATTCATCATGAGTATGCTGTAAGTTTGCCTGTGTGCTAATGCCATTAAAAGCCATTTACTTCCTACCTCCATGCCCCAGAGAGCACATTTTATCTAAATCCCATAGAACAGCACTAATATCCAGCACACCACACAGCTTACCACTAATGCCATCACATTGTTGATTGCCATTTTGTTACACAACAGCCAAAGAACCCAGGAAAGCAGAGACCACAGCTGCAGGTCCGGGGGAATCTGTGGCCCCAGTCAGGACCATTTTTAATAGTCACATCTCATATTTTATGCCAGATTTTAATTTGCTCTGCAGCAGCTCTTCCAGCCCCTCACAGAATTACATTAAGCTTCTTACAGTGGATTTAATCATAATCTCTGTGAAGTCCACAGACATGAGATGGACAATCTCTCACACTTCTGCAAATCTCAAGAAATCCTCAAGGAAGTCACACACAACCAGCAGACACACAAAAGGCCGAGGCTAGCCCTTGCAAGGCCCAGCTGAAAAGTGTGCAGATATTTCATTTCAGCCCTGAAGGAGGTAGAGAATCAAGACAAGCAGAATAACCAGCCAACACACAAACTGTGACTACTCAAAATAATTGTGAATTGTTTACAGTAAATGAAACTCTGAAAAACAACTCATGCTTGTAAATTCACTAAATAATATGCAAACAACAAAGGGGTAAAGCTTAAGAATAAAAATATATACTACCAGAAGAAAAACAAACAAAAAATCCAAAATCTGTCAGTATAGTTTTAACTTTCTGTAGGTCCGAGAACTGCCTGGTGGTGTCTTTCTTCCTTTAAAAAACAAAACAAGACACCAAACAACATCACAAAAAAACCCCACAAGAAACCACAAATCAAAAATTTAGAAGCAGTAGCACCCAGAACTTATGTTTGAGTAATACATATTTCATAGTAATTGCTGTTTCAGCCTACCATATTGGGACTGCTAGCTTAATGCTTCTAGGATGATCAATTTAACTCATCTTATTTTCATATTACCAGTGAAAGGTTTTTGCTATGTACCTTGTCCAGAGTTGATCCTTGACAGTAATTCATTAATCTTGCCATGGGAGCACCCAGAGTCCTTTCCCAGGCTGAGCCCCCCCGTCTTTTGCACTTAAGAGATCGTAAAGGAACCAGAAGCATCAAAACAAAGACCTGGCGCTACAATATAATCCCAAAAGAGTTTTAATGATCCTTAATCATAAGTTTTGTTCCGACAGTGAGACTATCTTTTACAGAGTACTGTGCAATGTAGAAAATTACTTACTAGGAAAATGCCTATTTACAGGGCCTACAATCCCCTTTTTGAGACCTCTACTTCAGTACAGCAATGAAGTCTGAGAGTAGTCCCCAGGTACAATGAATAACGCATGTTTTTCACCTCTGCTTGAGTATACCTCCCCTCTGCTATCTCAGCAAACTTCTAATTATTATCTTCAAGAAATTAGCCCAGGTTTCATTCAAGTAGCACTTTGGAAAGCAGTTGACGAACAGATCGTTCAGCAGGTGCAGCTTCACTGCATTCCTGCTGGACACTTATACTGCAGAAGCATCCTGAGGGCCTGAGAGGTCGCAAGGCTTCAGGACCCCAGCTCTAAGTCTCGTCCATAAAGAAGCACCTTCAACAGGCCACCACCTGCCAACACAGAGCCAAGAGACTCTGTGACAGCTTACAGGGGAACATTAGTGCTACTGGTTCCTGAAATACAATAAATATCCCTGACATCTCTTTTTATTTTTTTTTGTTCTTCAGAAAGAGACTGCAAAACTGTTCATTTTGAGAGCTCTGGTGCCACTGCAACCCAGCATGACTGAGGACTATAAGTTTTCCGTTAAGACTATGGAAGTAGTCCTGTATCAACACTGAAAAGCACAATCATTTAACCACAGACATGGCCAACTGCCAAAACATATTGTCACATCAATACAGTGAACAGGGAACACAGATTTATTAAGCAAACACGGTTAACAAGTTTGCACATCCTAATCCTCGTTGCATGTGGATCCCTCATCAGGGAGGGCACAGCAATTGATTACAACACTATAGAGCAAGTGGAAGAAGCAGACAACAGAAAGAAACAAAGGAGGATAGTTTCCATTACACCTGCCAAGAAGGAGGATGAGCGGGCAGGTCTGTATGTGCTGCTGTGACAGCCTCAGCAGCAGGTTTCAGGAAAAGCAAAGGGCAGAGAAGCATTTGGCTTCTTGGGCAGCATCCTCACACTGCCATAATCATTCACAGGGAGAACAATACATCATTCTGTGGGTCTGTGGTCATGTCTCTACAGGAAACCCTAGGGTCCCTCCTTAGATAGGCAAGCTTTTGCTCAAGTACCAGAAAGGATGGCAATAACTCCCTCAAAGGAGATCAGCTGAATCACCTGTGCATACTCCTAAGCACTGCTAAGACAGGAGCTCCTGTGCGGCCTCACAGCAACACATAAAAAAACAGTTTGAAAGGCATCCCAGGAGCTACACCTCTGAATGCAGAGGTCAGTGGAAAACAGTAATCCACAAGCTTTCTCTTCCAGGATCCCATATCTGCTCTCTAAAAAAATCAATAAGTACATAAATAAGGATCATACGTGCAAGAAGCAAGCATGTCTTGTTCTATGTCTGCCTTCATTGTACAGCACTAAACGTCATCCCTGTTCCTTGATCCTTTATGTCCTACCCAGGACTTCAACGAAATACAGTTCCCACCACAACATACTGAGGTGGGTCAGATCCCCTCATCCTCCCCTAAAAAAATATACCATTCCTTTATATCTCACCCCACCCTTAACTTCCCCAAAAAAGAAGCACAGAAAAACCCCACCAGAATACCCTTCATAAAGCTTGCTTCTGTCTCCACACAGGAGATGTGCTGAGGATAAACTGTCACAGCTTCAGCACAGTGAATTCTGACGTCTGCAAATTTATCAGCAAATAGCAATATGTCACAGCAACCTTGGCACCCGTACAGCATCACAGCCTGGTGAGGGCAATACAACACAAGGCACAAGAGCAGCTGTAGCTGCAGGATGAAGTGGGTGGAAAAGGGATCCAGTCCCCAGGACTGGGAGTGCGCTTGTCAGGCTGGGCTGTGACAGCGGCTGGGCTGGAGGGCGCATTGCTTCCCTTTCAGGCTGCCAAATAAATCCACATCTATGGCTTGATCAGAGAGTAGGAGGGGAAAAAGCAGAGCAGAACTGAAGGTGGAGTTAACTAACCTTTAAAATTAATGAAGACTACAGTGCAACTGATGATATGAACTAATTTATTCACACTCCTCAGAAAGTAATTTTGCTGAAGAAACATGTTTATCTATTCTATTCTCAAATTACCTTGGTGCAAGTCATCAACAGTGAGTCATCTGTGGACAAATAATGAATTGACAGTCTCAAACACCAATGTAATATTATTACCGAAAATAATGATGTTTTGTGCATCTGAGTTTCATGCTGATCAATGTTTCTATTGGTAACATGTGAAAATGCCTCCAAACCAGTTTTCTGTTATACTGCTGAGGATACCAATAACCTGACATAGAACAGGCACAAACTTCCTCACCTACAGCTGCGTTTTCTGTCACTTGTATAAAAAAAAAAAAGCCAGCTTATGGTTTCCCATAACTTTAAATTCAGTCATTCAAGAAGCACACACACCAGCACAAAATGCTGCCTGCATGCTAACAGGCTGTCCTCCAAGACATGAGCTTCTTAAGGGACTACTTCAAAATGTATGGTAAAGAGGAAGAATAAAGACACACATTTCCTCTTGCAGGTAAGCTCAGTGCTGGAAAAAGCTGTGAACTTTTCTTGAGCAAGCTCCCTTCACTAGCCTCTGGTTTCACTGAGCTAATGCATGCCAGGACACCATTAATGTTGATCCCAATATATCATTTGGCCATTTTAGTCTTCATCAAAGCAGTGAGTTATTTTACCAGTTTTAAGTTTATGCCACCTAGTTTCACAAAGGCACAATTCTGGAGGCAAACTCCAAGAACCTTTTCAGTTTCGCACAATGATGGTCTTTTGTAGATTTATTGAAACGAGTATATTCAATTCATAGGCACAAAAAAAAAAAAATACAAAGTAGTTAACAAGCACATAACCTAGTTACTTGTTGGTCTCCCGCACCCTTGGCACTGCAGAAGCAGATTAAATACCTCTCATGGAGGCAAGCAGTGTTCAGCATCCAGCTCCAGCATCCCCTAAAACTTCACCAGTGCCATGGAAAGGACCTGGCACTCCACAGTGCCACACCACAGCAAGACTCCTTTCAGGCTCACAGGGGAGGCCTTTCTCTTCACACAGGGTAACAGCCTCAGAACATATCAAACAACCCAGGGGCTTTAAACCTTTCAAAGCTCCCACGTGCAGATGCTATTTTATTGCGAGGGCATATAATGCTGTGATAGATTGAAGCTATTATCAGAATTAAACCTGTGGAAGACAAAAGTTCCTCCCAGGAGGAGGTTAATATCTTCAATATCTACTCAGAACAGCATACCGTAAAGCTAATTCCTTTATATATCCCTCACTATGCTAGAGTCTATATTTCATAGAATCACAGAATGGTTTGTGTTGGAACAGTCCTTGAAGATCATCTAGTTTTCACCCCCAGGGACACCTCCCACTAGACCAGGTTGTTTAAAGCCCCATCCAGCCTGACCTTGAACACCTCCAGGGATGGGGCAGCCACAGCTTCTCTGGGCAACCTGGGACAGGGGCTCACCACCCTCACAGTCAAGCATTCCTTCCTAATGTCTAATCTAAACCTCCCCTCTTTCAGTTTAAAACTGTTCCCCCTCATCCTATCGCTCCCCTCCCTGATCCAGAGTCCCTCCCCAGCTCTCCTGTAGCCCCTCTAGGGACTGGAAGGGGCTCCAAGGTCTCCCCGGAGCCTTCTCTTCTCCAGGCTGAACAGCCCCAACTCTCTCAGCCTGTCCTCATTGCAAGGTGCTCCAGCCCTCTGATCATCTTCGTGGCCTCCTCTGGACCTGCTCCAACAGGTCTATGTCCTTCTTATGTTGGGGACATAATACTTGTTTTATAGGTGCTTGGATGGATTTAGAGATACAACAGTCCCAAATAAGCACTAATAATGGCCTTAAAAAAGGCTGCTGAGATAGTCCCTGTGAATGAAACGCAATGTAGTTCACTGCTGTTTGTCTGCTTAGCCGTCCCAACTGCAACCCTAGTGTTCTGCTAAAGCAGTAACAAGATAACTACAAAGCACCACCACACATTAGCCAAAGACCCAGACCCATAACCAAGGGAAGCCCGTACAACTCCTCCAGTACCATGCCTGCTAACATCCCACTGCCGATACCCCTTTGAGCACAGGAGTGTTTCCCATTCAGCAGTTAGAAGTTGTGTACAACTTACGGCCAAACCGCTGGCAGGTGTGGAGCTGCTGCTTCCTGCAAGCACTCATTGCAGAGCCAAGTCAGACGGTCGGCCAGTGACAGCACCCACTTGTTCAGTTATCCCTTTATCCAGCTGCTATCATACAAGCACTCTTTGTGCTTAAATTGTGCAAGAGGTGTGATCTTGCTGTTATCAGTATCAGCGCTGGCAGGCTAAGGTAACTACCAGCCTGAATAAGGGGGAGATCAGGCACTCTGTCTTCTTCCACCATCCAAACATGTGAATATGTTCGTGCCTACAAAACACAACATCCCAAGTCTGTGCTTGCGCAGCACGGTGTCACCCCAGGAGCCCAGCATGACCCCACATGCCCTACTGCAATGCCACCAAGGTAGACAAACCTGAACACAAGGGACACCAAGTTGTACTCATTGCTTCTGCATCCTTTAACCGTCTCCACCAGACAGAGAAATGGTAATGATACTGACTGAAAGAGACTAACAGAAATTTGGCAGTTGCTATTATATCTGTCTAAGGGACTGCAAAATTACCTCAAACATAATTTCACCATCAACCGAGTACTTCAGTCTGAAATGTCTTTATCTACACATACACACACATTTACACGAGCTTTAAAATTAAAGCTGATGCTTTTCTTCTAGGACTGTTCCCAAAACCTCCTTCAAATAAGCTAGCTCTTGTAAATTATTAAATGGGGACATATCCATTACCTTCGGTGTCTCAGAAAGCAGATGGAGTAACACCTGGTCTCCTTTACCTAACCATATGCAAAGCTTAATGTAGAGTTTGTGTAACCAGAGCCTCCAAAATAAAAATACAGTGTTTGGAAATGTAGCATACCAACTCCAACATAGGAGGCCCTTCCCTGAGAGGATATAAAAATAACTGACTTTTTTCTTAAAAACATGCTTCATATTTAACATGCTTCATAGTGGGCAAAATGATATTTCAAAATATGAGCCATGACTTTTGGTGGCTTTACTTTAGACTAGTTAATTTTATAATTATAGATAATCTTGTTAGAAAAATGTCTTCTGAACTACCCAATTTTGACAAGCCAGCTTTGCTAAGTGTATTTTGTAAGTTTTTTCTTTAAAGACACATAACGCAACATTCATTAAGAATAAGCAAAATACAAGAATAAACTTTATCTACCGTGATTTCTTCTTCTCTTTACAGCATTTACTCTATATCCACTTAGAGGCTTAAGCTAATTACCACTTTCCATCCAGCGCTAACTTAAATTGAACAAAATCAGACATTCTAAACTACAAGTTACTAAACAAAGTTATTCAAGATGCCTTCCTTATTTGTATCACCCTTCTACAATTCTTGAAGAGACACATCTTTCTCATCCAATGCTGTTTGATCAGAATTGTACACATTTGTGTTATACTATTTATAAGTGCTACTAGAAAAAAAAAACAAACAAAAAACCAGAAACTCTTTTCCATAGAAAGCTATGCCACAGCAAACTGACCAATAGAGGAAAAGGTCAAGAATGTTTGTGGTTTTTTTTTTTTTTTAAAAGGCAAACATGTTTGTAATAATTTAAGATAATATATAAGTGCAGTTTGTCTATATCATAGAAGCAGTATCTCACATGCAATCCACGTGTTTTCATGGAGAAATGTACTTTCAAGTCAATACAAAAATACCAAATTTCCCTCTTAAATATTCAGGAATATATATACACACACACACACATTTTTCATACTAATAATGTCCACATAATTATTGTATGTAACTTACCAATTATAAGGATAAAAGTTACCTGATTTTTCTATAAGCACTTACAGAAATGTTATGAGCTCTTCCTACAGTAATTCTAAACTCAAACATCCTTACCTTTTTCTGGACTTAAATTTTTATATACTTCAAGGTCTGCCATTAAATTTGGAACTTGTGCATTATTGGCAAGTAGAATGGAAATTCTCACGGCAGGAAAGCCTCAATTTAATCTTCATGTCTCCAGAGCTAAAACATTTGGAAAGCAATCCTTAGAAGTACAGGAGAACATTGCCAGCACTGCTCTTTACGATGAACGACAAAATCTTCATGATCCATAACACAAAGACAGAAAAGCACAAATCCAGAGACAATACTAGGCAACTTCCTTCAAAACCAAAAAGCACAGCCCGAGAGGGCAGCTGGAAGCATCTGCTCTGTGCTGCCGCTGCGGGAATGCAGGAGGAGTGACTACTTTTGGTATGAGACATGCATGCACAGCACAGCGATTAAGACACTCCAGGCATTAAGTGTGTGTAACGCCTGGGAAGAGCAGCTCTATAGGCAAGCACAAGGAAATCCTGCTGGCACCTAGGGATGCCGGTCAGGAACGGATTACCATCCTTCAGTGAAAGAATGGGAGAGTGACGCAGGCTGAATGCAGAAGAGAAAAACCACCCTCACTCCAAAGTAACTCCCAGCATCCGCAGCCAGGGAATTCTGTGAGGTAGAAGGAGAACCTCTGTGGACTGCATTCCTTTTCCCCCAGGTCTTGTGCCCCCTTCCCCCATCTCTGTCATTAACTTGAAGAGGAACAGCCATTCTGCAGAATCAGGCCAGTTAGAGCACAAAGCATGCAAATGGTTTAGTCTGTGCATCACTGAGCATTTGATTTCATAAGAACAAGTAGTCTCCTGTGAGATGCTGAGCACTAACTCTCCCAGTAGCTATAAAGCATTACCATGCTACTGGCTAAATACCATGATTGTTTAAGCCAACTCAATGCTACTGAAATCAGTAGGATTATAGTCAGTGTGGAACAATCGGCAGAAATTTTCAGACTTGCATGAATTACACTTACTTTTGATGGAGCCCAAGGGGACACAGTGTTGGAAAACATGGCAAGAATAAAGTAGGCTCCATATATAACGCTTTGCATCTTTGATTTATGGCATTTCCTGATTATTTCACTATTCAGCTGGCTTTTACACAGTGACATTTACATCAGCACACCAAAGGAATTCCCAGCTGTATTCTCAAAGATTGTGACATCAATAAAAGAGGACAGAATTTGTCTAGCATATGCTAGGGAAAAGTTACACAGTAGACGGCATGACTGAAAAGAGGAAAAAAAACACCATAGTTCTACATGCCTGCAGAGCTTGAGATGGGAGACAAGACACAAGTGGAGGTGACACATGTTTTACTTAGTGAGAAATTATTATTTCTTAGTTATTGCTAACACAAATAGTAAGAATTCCCACAGTCACCACATGTCATGATAGATCGCAGGACACCGCAAGATGTATGTTGACTATATCTAGCAACCTATAAAGAGACACAACCCCCCAAACCCACTGTAGGATTATTCTTGGCTGCACTCAAAGTTTGTACTTCTAAACACACTCATCTGAGGATGGCAAGACACAGCAGAAATCATGCTCTGCCAAGAGATGTGTCACTCACTCTCAGTTATGACAAGGGAAATGGAACAGCTACATCATTACCCCACCACTGGTTCACACCTCAGTTCACAAGATTAATGGATGAAGTCATCACTCTGAAGCCTCTAGAAAGTTATCAATACATTTACATTCAAATGAATTGATGTCTTATAATTGCAATTCAACAACAAAAAATAAACTGTCACCACTCTACAGTTTAATTATTGATATATCAGATTACAGTTGATAAAGCATTAAGTGCAAATGACTCCACACTCCTATCATTCTATTAATTATGAGAGGAGCTATACACAAGCATCTTTGGCACCAAAACTGCTCTGTAAGAAACCCTGCCCAATCATTAATACATTCCTTATTAGTCTTCAAAATAAAGTTCAATTTAAAAACAGAAGTGCTTAAATGCTGTATGGCTTTAGAAATTGAGAGCATGCTATACGGGTTCGCAAGAACATTACAGCAAACAAATGAAGACTTCTATGTAATTCAGGAGATGTATGCCAAATGCTATGAAAATACTTGTAGGTTTATTCAACTTCAAAAAAAAAAAAATCACCACGACAACTCTCCACTGACCAGCCAGGTTTTGCATCCAACCCCTAGCCCTGTCAGTCAGTGTCAAATCTGAAACTGGTGTGTCCTTGGAAGACACTCTACATTAGAGTTTGACTGTCTTTAAAGGGAAAAGTCAAAAGGTAACTAGTTCACTTTATACCACCTGACACTGCACCTTTAAGCATTGGCCAAGTAACCCTTGCATTTTTCCAGTTTGCTTCACTTTCACATACATGCCCTGTTCTCAGAGTGGTCACAACACTCCTGCTGGGAGTGCTCTGCAGAGCCACAGCACACAAAGTTCTATCAACATCTCAGAGTTGATGGTAACAAGCAAGTTTTCTGAATATAAGACAACAGTACATATTTTCAACAGCCTGTTTCACAGGTATTGCACAATCCCAAGACAAGGTTTGGCAGGAGAGGAAACAGACTCACTTGTATGCCTGTTTTTCCTACTTGTGTTTTCTGCCCTTCCTTGGGAGACCTTTGCCAATGCCTTGCATGCTTAAAAGTGTAGGTTTTTTCAACTTTTTAAGCTGGTTTCAAGAAACACGTGAGCCGTCCTCCAACCCTCATCTCATCAATAGATTTTGACAAATCTCAGCTACAAAAGCACTCAAAATCCATCTCCCCTGGGGTAATACTATTTTCCATTCTTCTTAATTTGCCAATCAAAAAAAAAAATGTTCTGTCATTAAACCACTGGAATTATTTTGAGATAAGACAGCAAGTACCTCCAGGTATGAAGCAGACAGTGTCAAAGCACTATCCGTGACATTTCGTTAAAAAGGGGGATTTAAAGCTTTCTTGCAATACCTGTAAACTGTAATTCTTCTCTTCTATGCATATAGTTACAGATATGTTCTAATATAAAATACACTGTAGTTCAGCTGACAGGTTCTAGCTGAGATGAGGGAAACGTGGCTTGTTTTGTGCCGAAAGCAATGCCAGAGGGACAAAACAGTGCTGGCTTGTCTTGGGGTATAGTTGCTAAACCAATGTCAATATTTCTAGCTCCCTGGAAGAAAGGAGATATTAAACCCGCCACCGAGGCACTCCCAGCTCATCCATGCAAGTGAATAACCCACAGCATAACCAGCAGATATTCCCACAGCAAAATGGATGACCAACAGGACAGACAGAGAGCTACAGGAGTTGCTGCACTCAGGCCTCTCCTCCCCAGGCAGCTCAAGTCTGCTGGCCTACAAAAGCAGCTAAAAAGTCCCTCAAAAAGCACAGAAGATATATTTATGCCATGTAAACTTGAATCAGTAATTCCAGGAAAAAAATCCTGCCTCATGCTTTCTCCTATAGGTTGGAAGGGATGCGGAGGGGCCACTCAGGGCTGTATGCACACAAGCTCACATAGAGGTCCCCTTCGAGAGCCAACAGTCCTGTGCTGGCAGGGCTGAGTGGCCATGCTCCAAAGTATCTGCTGAGGAACCAGCTGCGGTACAGCCCTGCCCGTGCCCTGAGACACAGGAAATTGCCTTCTCTCCCCACAACATGGCAGCATCCGAACCTGCCTGTGGCACCATGCAGCTGCTGCAACCCCATTCACAATTAAAGAAAATTTATTAACAAAAGCATCAGCACGTGCCAAGTTGCCAAAAATGGAAGCCTGGTTTTTGAACACTAAAAACCATACACCACAAAGGGCTATGAAGATGATCAGAGGCTGGAGCCTCTCTGCTGTGAGGACAGGCTGAGAGAGTTGGGGCTGTTCAGCCTGGAGAAGAGAAGGCTCCAGTCCCTAAAGGGGCTACAGGAGAGATGGGGAGGGACTCTGGATCAGGGAGGGGAGCGATAGGACAAGGGGGAACGGTTTTAAACTGAAAGAGGGGAGATTTAGATTAGATACTGGGAAGAAATTCTTGACTGTGAGGGTGATGAAACATTGGCACAGGTTGCCCCCCTGAAGGTGTTCAAGGCCAGGCTGGATGGGACTTTGAGCAACCTGGTCTAGTAGGAGGTGTCCCTGCCCATGGCAGGGGGGTTGGAACTGGATTAAGGTACCTTCCAACCCAAACCATTCTATGATACCTCACAAGGCTTAGATTACTGGACAGAGCCACGGCAGTGCAAATTCTACTGCAAAATATTCATTTTCCAATAAATGAGAATATGATTTAACTAATAGTTTTGAATTTACAGCATCAGAAGAATATTAATTTTCTGGCTCATTGGTTTTTCCTTTTTCACTGTCAAAATAGCTGGAAACTGGTACAAAGACTAATTCTGCTAAAAAGCAAGAAAAGCTGATTAGAGAACTTCTACCTCTTACAGTAAATAGATAATGAAATAAGACGATAACAACAACTTCATATTCATCATCCAAATTTAATCTTAGACCTAAACTGTAATACAACCTCCTCATGAAAAGTCAGCTAGCAATGAATAAAACTTTATATTAGCTACATGAAAAACTTGTCATTTTTATCAGATTAAAACTTTTATCAACTCTACTCATTTGCCATTAATGAAGAGATGGTTCTTCGGAAAGCTGACAAATATACAAAGATGGAAGGGGAAATCCACTTGCCATTAGAACTCAACAGCCTGATACACTGGCTCGAGGGAGATGCCAGACATGAAACTCCTCCTTTCACCAAAGGATGCATTTAGCGATAGACATAAGGTTCTTAAAGGTAGTTACACATTCAATGGAGCACCAAGGGGCAGTTTCTTCAGGCATTTTAGTCACTTTTTTAATCTATGTAAACCTTAATAAATAAATACTTTAGTGCCCTTCTCACATACATATTTTCAGTTACACCTGGCTGTCCCAAGGAATGACTTGTGGATATTTCCCTACATAAATCGGAACATGAACCAAAATATAAATTATTGCACCATTAACTTGTCCTGCTTTCCCAATCATCATTATAAAACTTAAATTGAAGCTGACTATTAAGATACAAGCCTGAATTCTGGAGTCTACATCTGGCATGTTTAACACTGTAGCCTCAAGCATAGGGCTTGCATGAGGTTTCAGCAGAGCTAATTATAAAGCATTGCCCATCAGCAAACATCAAGCTTAACAAATACGTGCAATTCTGCAAAGATTTAATATTGTACCCCCAAAACTTTTGTGCTCTAATAACAAAAATAGACCATTTTACTGTATACAAAGCAAAACATAATGCATTTTATATTCCCTTTCATTGGGCACAAAAGTTCAAGATCACTGAAGCAAAAAAATCCTACAAGAATTTGCACAAAAGCTCAGCTTCTCAGACTGAAGTGAATGGAAAAACAGTGCAATGTCATCTGCCATAAGCAATTTCTTGTGAAGCTATCCAAAACTGGTTGTGTAACAGCAGTACATGTTCATCTAATAAAGGTGGTGCACAATTGCATCCTTTACATTTGGCAAATCTTTGAGATGATCTCTCAAAAAAAGCAATTGCCTTGGACTAAGTCTCTCTCTCCCCCTCAACTTGGGATGTAATACAAGCAGGCAATTTGGAAGAATGTTTTGAAGGATGAGCTGGATATGCCCGAAACAAGAGCCTAAGAGCACACGCAGGAATCCAGATCAGCAGTTTCCCTTGCAAGTTCACTGGTCACTGCACGTTGCCAGACAGCAAAATAATTAGTGAAAAATATTGTTTGCTTAGCGCCGGCATGAGACAAATGTTTGAGTGGCCTATCTCAAAGTGCCATTTGAAGTAAGTGGAAGTATTGATATCCATGGCAGCACCGTACCAAAGCTGTGCTGCAGTGGCTCAGGATCTCAATATTGAAGTCTAGAATGAAGTTCCCATTCTTGCCACTCTCCCTTTCCCAGGAGCAGAAGAAAGTGTTATCACCACAGTGTTCTCCATTCATTTCCTCAGTAAGACATTAGAATGCAGACATTCAAAGCTACCAAAATGCCTAACACACTTAAGTACCTATCTACCTTACAGGCTCGGCCCTCGGTTCAGTACACTCAGTCAATGGTCTTTCAAAGGTCAAGGAATCAATCACCGAAACCTGCTCCAACCATTACAGTCTGAATGTGGCACGCTTGTGTGAAATTACTGTTTCCCTTCAAGCAGAAGGGAAACCAACATGAATTTCTGAGTCAATAACCACAGATGGTCAAAAAACTTTAGAAAAACTTATCAGATGTAAAGTTAATAAATGCAATTACCTAGATGCAGCTTCTGGCTAGGGAAGTACTTCCGTTGCTGGCCAGCAGGTGCTGGGAGTATGCACCACAGGAAGGGCTGTTACTATTTTTCCCCCCCTCTTTATAGCCCCAAACATCTGCTAGCAAAGTAGAGGGATGTTTGGTCTGACAACACAGTCATTCCTAGGTTGTTATTGCCAGCAAACAAATAAAAAGTGATCCACTTTTACAGCTTGAAAACCCTGAGAAAAAAAAAAAAAAAAAGTCTTCCAAGCCAAGAGCGATGAGGTACTTTGTATTTTGGCACTGTTTGCAAGAGGAAGGAAAAGAAAGTAGGTTCATCAAGTCCTCAAGGCTATTCCAAACATTATAATTGCTTATCTGCTCTATTCTACAGAAACTGCTAAAATAGCTTAAACCCAGATCTGTCTTCAGTTTGCTATTCTCTGAGTGCACATAGTGCTGCATCTCGCTGTTACTGAAGAAAACTGACATTTTTGCTTCTAGGCAGATAAGACTCCCTGGAGTACAAGACTCAGCAGCAACCTCCACTTCTGTAACCAAAAATTTCAGACGTAAACAGATAAGAATTTTAATATCCTGCAAATGTAGCTATTAGCAGCTTTTCCTAATAAAATTAGAAAATTATGAGAAATCCTTAGGCAATTCTGATGCATATAACAGTTCAGCATTACACGTATGAACAATTCAGTCATTACTCAAAGAGAACCTGTCAAAGCCCTGTGGAAAGGCACACAGTTGTGTATCAATGCAACATGCAAGTGTCTCAAAGCATCATTATAATGTGGTAGAGTGTAGCCTCATCTGTGTACAGCAGCATTTTCCGGAATGGAATGGAAACACCGCTGTTTGTAGTTCACTGTACACAGGAATTAAACTGGGACAACTTAAGCAGTTCTCCAGCCTTATATTCACATTAGTTGATATATTGTCTTGCTACTAATTACATTTACTTCATAGCAAGAGCACAGATAGGATGCTTTAACAATTTTTGCAAAGCTTACCAATCTCCACCTCAAAGTATGTTAGTTTCTCCTGTGTCTGTCTATACTCATGGACAATTTTTGATTTGCTCTTGTGCCAACTTTCTTCTTCAGTTCAAATAAACCTTTTCTTCCCTGATCTTTCTCTTCACAGTGCATTTATAGTCAGTCACATTCCCTCTCAATCTTTGATTTTCCAAGCTAAACAAACCAGGCTCATCTTATCTCCACTTCTGTAGTTCTTTTCTCTGCCTGTTCCTCATCTCCCTTGCTCAAATACTGCTGATCAGAACTGCATTAGGCTGGGCCTCACAGCACTAACACCTTACTCCACGACACTAAAAACTGCATCTGCCTCCGAGTAATGCATCACACAAGCAAGGTGCTGTCCTCCTGTTGTCATATCTCATACGCTTTGTCCTCCACCATCCCTCGCTTGCTGCTGATAGTCTCCCACATTGGAGCAGAATTGTTCACTGCTAGTCTTCTAAGTGAAGTTACTTGACATTCATGCAGAAGCACCGTGCATTCCAACAGGCTATACCTACAGTGCTGCAGTCTTATTTGGGTGTTTTTCTGCTTGAAGTTGGGGGTTTTTTTCCCTTTGATTGGTTTTTTGGGGGGATGGGTTGGTTTGTTTGGGGGTTTGTTTGTGGGGTTTTTCTGATTTTTTTTCCACACACCCCCCCAACAAAACAAGATGTTCAAAATACCGCAAATAAAAACAGAGCTTCTGCATTCTCATTTATGGAGTCCACGGCAGATTCTTGCACTTAGACATCTCAGCTGGAGATGAACAAATTGAATACCATCTGCTCAGGTTCTTAAAGCAATGCAGGTCCCAGAAGGATATGAAGGAAACACCAGAGACAAATGCAGATGAGCAGCAAATCCTGTACCTCTGTAGATGCTTGCAGTCCTTTCTCTATGGAGAAAGATGTTCCTATGCTTTTTAAGAACACCAACAGTGGGATATTTTTATCTGGCTAGCTCGCACCTGAGGTGCAACAGTTCTTCCAGATTACAGGTTCAATTACAGATAACCATGCCACTGTAATGTGACCTTCCAAGACAAGCCTAATACAACTGAATTGCTCCATTGCTCTGAACGGAAGACTGCAGTTTAGATAAAATGAGCAAGACTGAATTAACATGACATCCTACCAATAGTGGTCAAGTCCCCATTGACACAGGTCTGGAAAGAGCTGAAGAGACCAGAAGATAAAATTAGAAAGTAAGAGAGAGAATTAATTACAATTATGGAAATGCAATTTAAACAAAAGGTTTATATTTCTGAGAGAACTTAAGATAATTGGCATAAGTAACTGACTCTAATAAGATAAGTATGAACATCTACTCTCAGAACTGCTGAGACAAAATCAGCTATTTGCTAAACATGTCACAGCTTCTTTTTGTTTAGTGATTACAGAATATTAGCATTCATAAATGTAGAAAAATAAGCTAATCAACGGCTCTGTGTGCTTGCCTCCTGAAGTGCCATGTTCTCAATGCCAGAATATGAAACTATAATAGTAATAATTTAAAAAAAATCATTAAAACACTGCATAAATTGGATTTATAAACACTAAAGCTGGACACATACAACCCAAACACTGAAACGTCAGCAAACCACTAGGGGTTGGATCGCAGTACCTTCCCTACTAACAGACAGTACATTTCCCACGTAGAGTTCACATTAGATTTTCTTTCCTAATTTCCCAGTGGTGTAAAGAAGTTTTAAACAAGTACAATTTCCTTACGTCTGCTGCAGAAAATATGGTCTTGGACACAGGTGAGTCCCAATTTAGTTGTTTGGCATTTGCTTAGTCATGCAAAGCCCAGAGTTCACACTTGGTTCCACTTGGTCTCTCCGAGAGAGACAAGGAGGATGGGTCAATCCTAACTGCGAGGCTGCCATCAGGAATGGGGGCGAACACCCAGCCCACTCACCTCCACTTGTCCCACTGTCCTTTGTCAGGACCTACACGATCAGAAGACTCACCAACAAAAAGCAAATCCTTAAAAAGCTCCATCAACTCTTTTATCTGTGTCAGCACAGTCCCATAGGAAACCAACTTCTCCCAAGCGTCAGGAGCAACATGCTAATTCCTGGGGACATGCACACTGTTGCCTTACATCATGCTGTTGGGAACTGCCACTCTGCAGCTGACCAGCGGGGACTTCAGCTCCCTCTATATACTTAGGGTGAAAGTAACTGTCACTGCAGTGTTTCACTTAGGTTGAAGAGACAAATGGGAAGCCCTGAAGCATTCTGTCAGGGAAAAATAATTAATCCTGTCTGGTCATGAATGAAGACAAATAAATTAAGCCATAGAATCTTTCTGGTCTAGGACTCCTGCTAATTAGGTCTTCTACTTTAGATGATCATCACTTTGCAGACTCATCACTCAATAGCTGTTCATGGATTACTACACTTTGTGCTAATGGCTCATTATCCAGCCTTCACAACATTAGCAGGATAAAGACATCGTGCTGCTCTACAATAAAATACCACCTCAAGTCCCCCAGTATGGACCAGACTTTTCTTTCACTTGATCTGGAATAGCAAAACTGCAAATACACATCCAAATCGTAGCTGCTCCAGTTATATGCTCATGCTAGAGAACAGACTGTTTCCTGGAGAGAAGTGTTATTAAGAAGCATTGACCAAAACACTCCAAGAGAGGTCAGACTCAGGAAAGGTGGACCTGGGTGAAGACACCTGCAAGACAACTCTTTTCTTCCACAATGGCAGAGAGAACTCAGAAGGAACATGATCCCACCACAATCAGTGGGACTGCAGGAGTGGCCTGATAAATCCCAGGAATGAATCTCAGTTTCATCTGAGAAGCAGAACAGTTGAGCATAGAGATGACAGGTTCACCAGTGACTGACCTGTGAAGCACCTTCCCTGTAATGTGTGTCCCAAATGTAACACAGAAATGAATTAATATGACAATGCCATTGTCAGACAGACTTACAGAAAATTTATTAACATTCTTCTAGTGTCCCAAATAGAACTAGCAATGACTATGGGCAAGCAAAAAGCAGTACAGGGGGAAAATGGTGTTCTCTCTGAATAGGCCTTTGTTAAGAAGATGCACAAATTGACAAATTATTAATTATCTCACTAAACAGTGACAAATATGCAAATAGTTTTATTTACAGTGGGTTGCATCATAGTTCTGTGAGATGCAAACTTCCCCAGCTTCCTGTCAAACACAGTGAAAATAGTGATGTAGGTTCTCTAGGAAAAAAAACCTGTGCTTTTGAAAAAGATGAGTATTTCTATCTTTAATTTATAGGCATTCCATGCTGCTGTCATTAATAGTGCCATAAATCTGCCCTAAAGTGACAGTTCTTAATCACTGACTTCAAAGGCAGTAAGAAATACAAAATTGGGGCCTCTCAGAAACAGCACTAGGAAGTCACTCCCCTGGTAGGACAGGTAGACTGTTAGAGGTAGACGGGTAGACTAGGTTAGACTAGACCTGCAGGGGTCCAGTCCAGGCAGGAATGGCTCCCGAATCCTGGTGGTCCCTCATCCACTGCAGGAACACGGACTGGGCTCAGTGCTGCTCCTTACCCTGTGCCCAAGGGTAAAGCTACACAGCAAAGGGAGAGAAACCTGTGTGGGGAACGCACACGCACTCTTGTTAAGTTGATATATCAAGTTTTAAGTCTTGAAAAGGAAGTATTTTATACCAAAATGTCTTGAGAGTATTTCCTGACTTTGCTATCAGAAGGATACTTCAACAACTGAAAGATCGATCCCAGCATGTGATCTATAATGGCAAGAGACTAAGATGTAGGGAGCTGATAGGGGACTAATTAGGGATCACTGTTAGGCATCTATTTTGCCCAAAATTCTGATCAATACTTGGAAGCCAAGCTCTTCCTGACACTTATATATCTTATCTGCACTGCAGATATGCACTTACCTGCATATCTGCAGATTTTCCTGGAGCCGTTCTAGAAATCCCTCAGGAGGAAAAGTTTATGTGTACAGCAGTACCAGACCGTGTGAACACAATTAATCCATTTCACTGCAAAACAATGCAATCGCTGCCTGCACCCTGAGCAACTGTGCCCTTTGCCTATGCTCCAGCCACTGCTCTTCTCCAGGCTTTCACGCCCTAGTTGGAGCTGGAGCCCTTTCCCTGCCAGCTGCATCTGCGTGTCGGTGGCCGGACCCGACGGGGAAGGGCTCTCCGCGCAGCCCCCCGCCCGCCCGGCGCCGACCCCCCGCGGCCGCCCCGGCCCCCCCGCGAACACCGGCAGCACTCGGGGGGGGCGGCGGTGCCGGAGCGCCCCCTGGCGTGCCCGCGCGGCGCCGCCGGCGGCCAGCCCGTCTCTGTCCGTGCCACCCCCCGCCATCGGCGGCGGCCCCGGCAGCCCACCCGCGGAGCGGCCACAGCCAGCTCGGCCGCCGTCGCCCCACGGTGGAGGCAGGGCCGAATGGAGACTGGTGTAGCACCGACTGCTAATGGGCCCTGGGAGGAGCGTCACCAACAAAATACACAGGCGCTGCTCGGAAGTTTCAGTGGTGTCTGACAGTACAAAACACAGGAAGGCAAAAATATAAAATAGGTTGTAACTTACCATGAAATACACCATTATCCACTAAGAAGTGCCTGCAGTACTGCAGACAGCGTCTCTTATCCAGACTCCAGTAACTCATTGTAAGATGACTTTCTGTTCACCATCAAAGGCAGCGACCCTATGAAGAGAAAGAGTATAGATAATTATGAGTTAATTTACAAGAAATGCATAACAACTACAAGCACTGTAAAAACGTATTCATTGGAGCCCTTTACACCAAATAGTTCATCAGCTTCACTCAAAGTATAGTCCTTCACTCTGCAAAGATGCCCATCTCCAAGGACAGGAGGCAAAGGGTAGATCACTTGGACGGCACTAGAGACAGGCTACCAGCCATGCTTACAACCAGCAAGGTCAAGGCTGCTGGAGCAAGCCCACCCTACCCAGCAGCGACAGCACCTGCAACGGGTGGCTGTTGTTACAGCCAGCCCCCACGCCCCTTGCAGGCTATTGTGGAGCCATGGAGAGAGGATCAATTTAATCCATTTAATGATGCTGTCCCATATTTAACAAACTACAGACACATCAGACAACACCACAAAACTATGAATTCCACCCAGTGAAGGTTATCCAAAAAAAAAAAAAAAAAAGAGTGAATCAAAGGCGATCACCTCCTGATTTTGAGACCACAGAGTAGCATTATGTGGATGCAGAGCCCCCTCAGCATTCCCCCTGCACCAGCACACCCCTGGCCCTGGCAGACATTTGTCCGTGGGAGCTCGAGATGAACTCTCCTGGGGACAGGCAGTTTGAGCAGCACCTTTGAGGAGGTGCAGCTGTGTCAGCAATGCAGAATTGGTGTCCTCCAGCCCCAAGGTATCCCAGCTTTGCACAGGGAAGAGATACTCTCAACTCGGAGCATCAATGCTACCCTGTGCTTCAGCACAGGATAAATCATCAATCTATTTTACCATCTTTTCCACTTCCCCTGCCTACTCTACTGTGTAACTAATACACAACTAATCACCAACGGGGCCAAAAAGAACAAATAAGAGCAATACCCTTCCCGGGAAATGTCACTAGCTGAGGACACCCCAGGGCAGCTGGGAACCTTGATGGCTACCTGAACCAAGCATCTTCATCAGAGGGCAGAAGCCGGCATTGCTGCATAGGAGGAAGCCTGGGATTCATCTCTGACCCACTGCACTCTTTTCAGATTTGAAAAGGCAGATTGCAATCTTTGAAAAGGCAGATTGCAGAAAACTTCCCAGGAGAACACAGCAACCCTCCACTGCAGGGGTCCATGCTGGCCCCTGCTTTCCCTGCTCGCCTGCCAGGGCTGAGGCCCTCAGCACTGTCACAGGATGAGCTTTGCCTCTAACGCCAGCAGCATCAGGCACAAGCCCATCAAAGTGTTCATGGGTAATTTGCCACGGATGCTATCACCAGTAAGTGCTGGGAGTGGGAGCACGGTCTTTTTGGACACAGGCCCCAGAGCTCTGCTAGGCCAAGCCCCTGACTGCCAGTTCTTCTTGGGTCCAGCCAGTAGTGTTTATAAACTAGTTAAAATGGAAATGCAGAGCAAGCCAGCACAAAACAAAGACCAGCCAAGTGCAGAGAAGGCGAATGGCTTCATTCGCTGACAATGAGATGAGAAACAACCCCCCTTCAGGCCCAGGACTGTTTCCATCACAGCCACTCACTGTTCCACTGCCACAATCCGGGACAATGGGAACACTCAGAACAATTATTTTCAGAGACCAAAACAGTAGAAGTTAACTCATTAATAAGCTGGTGGTTATAACTCAAGACAAGGCTGTATTTGTTTGAGTCATTTAATTGAACTTCTATTCAAAGAATTTCAGCCCATTACTTTGCAAGTCGGACCTCGCAAAAATCCATCCCACCAGCAGGACTTAATATGCACAGTGATAGTTATAGCCCCACAAACCAGCATTTCATATTTCTTTGATATTTGTTGCTAGAAAAACAAAACAAAAAGCAAAAAGCCCATGGACTCCTTGATCTCCTGTTCTGACACCAAATCCATTCACTGGTTTCTCCCTTTGCTATTGTATCAAGTTCAAGGCTCTCGTTTCAGCAATCCAGATACCCCTTCCTGTTACAAGCCTGCTTTGGTCTCCCATTTTACCTCCCTCCCACATTCACCCCGGTGAACCCAGCTGCTTTCTCGCCCACACTTGGCACAAACGTCAACTGTCTTTATCCAAGCAAACCACTAGCAGGATGCAAGGACACTGCAGCTCAAGCCTCGTCATAAAACCACTGCCAGGATGGCCTATATATTCCCCCCCGAGACAAAATACCACAGTAAAACACTAGACCGTAAATGCCCAGACTGCAACTCTGCTGAGGAACACAGATCCGTTTTGCTCAAGTGGTTTCAAAACAAAAAGGAAAATAAGACATTTTAAAATCATAGCCAACAGGACTCATATTATCCTTAACAACCAATTTAGCTACAATCATTTTGTGGGACCCAACCACAGTACAAGGGAACAGAAGAACCTGGAGAACTTTTCCCCTTCCCCACACATCAGTGCAATGAATGCTGTCTCCCACAGTGGTGAAGGCAAAAGAGGTGATCATGAAGAGCCCAGAAAACATGTTTCTGGTCCACCTGGAAACAGTCCCACTCCCATCTCTATTGCAGTCCCCTGCAATGGCTGAGCAGACCCCCTCTCCCCCACCATCATTCCTGCCACTTCTGTCAGTCACCAGGTACCTCTCAACTGATTCAACTCACAAACCCAGGGGAAAAAAAAGCAGGCTGTTCCTGGAGGGCTAGCAAGCTGAATGATCTCAGAGAAGGTTCAACAACACTGGTGCTGTGAAGGGGTAGCAGTACCCTGCCACCTGGAGGCAAGGTAGAGGGGAGCCACCTTCCCCCTATCCTGCCAGCGAGCTGTTTGATCAGATGGGCTCTCACGGACACCCCAGCCACGGCTGCTCCAGTCAGGAAGGTGGCAAGGTTTTCTTCTGCGGGAGAAGCAGCTAGCATGGGGCTGAAGCCAATAGCTTAGTGAAAAAAGTGTAGAGTAATGTTTTTGTTTACTTGCACTGTTGATCAGATGAGAGACTGATAGACAAATACTAATCTGATATCTATGATGTTTCGGTTCCAGGTTTGTGAGGCAGCTTTTCATTGCAGATGTGGGATTTGCCTCTCATTATTGCCTCTGTGGGGAGGAGAGATGGTCTGAAAGATCCACTGCAGGTGTGAACCAAAAAAGTCCGTTTCTGTTTTGCTCTATCTTAAAACTCCCAGAGTCTCCGTTACAGTACATGCTTTGGGTATGGCCTATGTATTGTTTACACTAAAGGCCTATTTTACTAAAAATTGGAACACTAAGCAATAATACTCATTATCTCTGCCAGACGTCTGCCAGATTTCTTGGACTTTTGCCCTTGCCAGCCATGAGCTTTCATTATAGCTTGCCATAACTGGGGCCACTCTTCTAGCATTAATTAGTAAGGCACAAGCTGTTAGGTATTGTAAATGTGTAGGAATAGTTTTACCATCATGGTCCAGCCTACTACCAAGCTTTTTGCTATGGCAATGAAAAATACAAGTGGCACCATATTTTAATTAAGAAAATTCTATCAAATATTCATCACTAAGAATTTACGCAAAATTGAAAGAATGCATGCCCACACAGAACTCATGTCACAAGGAGGGGAGACTTACAGCAAAAATGTTGCTATTGATATATATATGCAGTGCCTCTGAAAAGAAACCCTTCAGCCCCCTCCCCTCCCTTTCATGGCTCATGCCACTACAATGCTCCTTTGTTCTTGCACAAAGGGTTCTCCCTGCACCATGGTGGCCCCTTGGAACAAAGGTTCACTCTGGCACGTCAGGGATGGAGGCAGAATCCCAAAGTGG
Source organism: Chroicocephalus ridibundus (assembly GCF_963924245.1). Taxonomy (NCBI): domain Eukaryota; kingdom Metazoa; phylum Chordata; class Aves; order Charadriiformes; family Laridae; genus Chroicocephalus; species Chroicocephalus ridibundus. The sequence continues at coordinate 66,809,276 of NC_086289.1, forward strand.
CCACATCAGCTGACATAAACATCCTGTAAGAAAACTTTCCTAAAACCCACCAGCAGTTATTTGGATGGCCCTCGAAGTTATTTGCTTTCTCTGTTGCAGAGCTCTGGGAGAGTCCAGCCAGGATCATGCCTTACTGTATTGTACCAAAAAAAAAAAGCAAAGAAAAATGCCACCAATCACGCACTTTGGGCCAAATACCACCACCTCAAGTGAACGTGCACTTAGGAACTTAACTGTACAGAAATTTGCCCCATTTCAACAACAATGACATAGTAAAAAAAGAACATCCTGTTTATGTCATAGACCAGAATGTTATACAGGCTATATTTTATACATGTAGAATAAGCTACATGAGTGAAAAGTGCCAGTAATCATATAATTATGTTTAAACAGGAAAGGACGGTACCACCAAAACTATTCTGGCAAAAAATTACCAAAGTCCTGAACAGATATAAATTTGAGTTCAAAACTAATTTGTGTAGTTACTTGATATCGCAACCAATTCAGAGAGTTGAAATCACTCCTAACTTTTCCATTCTACAGGTTTCTCAACTTAGGGATATCACTCTTTCATAACAAGCAAAATTCCTGTAGGTTCAGCCCTAAGCACAGCACATTCATCCCAAGAGGTAAAGCAATTGGTGCTTCACTACCTGAGCAAAGAGATGTTACTCCGGTGTTCCAAGAATCCATCTACTTTGTATCTGGATAAAGCGTATTAACACGTAATTGTGCAAGGGAGTCCATTATGTGGTCTGCAGAAACACAGGAACTTGAAGGAACTGTATCTTCTATTTCTGATTTATTTCCATTAAACGCGTGTCAGCTGGGTTATTTTAGTACTTTGAGTACTGCATTCCATAAGAGATGTCCTTCCAAAGGAAGTACTTTACAAAAGTACAGTACTTTACAAAACAGTTATTAATGGAAGTAGACTGATTTTGCACAAGTTTCATACAAAAAAATAAGTTAAACTTGTGTATGCATGTGCATATACACATATCTGTGTAGATATAGATGGATAAGTTGAATATTGTTTTTTTATCAAGATAGTAGGTGAACTCACAAGCAAAGTTTTGTTATATGCATGCTTTATAAAATTATTTTATTTTAAAAGTTAGAGATGAATGTGTAAGATACTTATGAATTTAGCAGAGGATGCATATGCTCTCCCTAGGTTGTGACAGATGCTTCTTATTCCAAGAGGCTTAACACCAAGAACATAACACCTGACACCTCCTGGTTCCACAGTATTCTACAGTTTCCCCTGTTTCACAGAGAAAACCTCCATGCTTGTGAGCTGTGCAGAGAAGTAGGATGTTCATTCCAGGGAATCACAGCTGGAGGGTGAGCAGCGCTTGAGTGAAATGTTCTCAGCTCAGGCTGATTGTTATGGTTAGCACTAAACTATTTTAGAAAGTAGCAGCATAATCTAAATATTTACCTGCAATATTTAAGTTAGACACCATACAGGTCCCAAATGTGAAGAGGGTATTAAGCACACATCCATTTAGCACTAGACAGAAACAGGTCTGAGTCCTGTGCACAGCTCTCAAGAACACTCAGGTTAATTGGTAGTTAAGTGAGAAGCATACAGGGTGGCGAGACTGCTAATCTCACTTTTTCTCAGATGCCCTCTCCCCTTCTTGCTTCTGAAGTGCTTCAACAGATAACATATTAAGTCAATCAGATAGTATGAATGGTTCCTACTAACAGGAGAGATACTGCAGTTCACCAGCACTTCCCTCTGACAAAACCACACCTCCAGTTTCAGAGCTTGCTGCTCCAGTGTCTAGCCAGTGAACACATTTTGAAAGTATGATTTATAAAAAAAAATGTATTCCTTTCCCTAGCACAAAATGATGTACAGTAAAAACAAAGATTTTGTAAAGAGTTCTATCAACATTTACCAAAAAAAAAAAAAAAAAAGCAAGCAGCTGGCAATTCTGTCTTCAACAGAAAAGAAAGTCCAGAAGACACTGAATATTCAAAGGGCTCTAGATTTTGGAAGCTTGCACCTGTTAATGACAAATTTTAGAGTGAAAAGTAGTTTAGAGATACTGGATGCTACAAGTGACATAAAGGAAAGGTATAATAATGAAGAAAGAAAAAGGTTAGAAATGAGAAGAGCAATACAGAGTCAAGCAAAGGACATACCAAGTGTGTGACTGGAATAATACTGCATTAGCTCCAGATACAGACAGAAAGCACTCTTAGAAGCATTAGAGACATCTGTACGGGAAGGCAGAAAGACCATCTGGCACGCACTAAGTAGCAGGAATATACTGTCCAGAGAGAAACACTGGTCTGTAATCTGTGTTGTGTGATTGCGGTGGGGGCACCCAGAATCTCTGCTGGCTGCCGTCACGTGCATTCAGTTTGCTTCCAGTTATGGCAAACAGAAAAAATAAACACCAAGTCACAGTAGAAATACTACTTTGAACTTTCCTTGGAGAATACTGAGGTAGTATTCAAAAGCTAAGTGATTTTGCTTCACAACAGATCTACACGTATTATTAGAATAGACAGGTTAACTGATTTACCTTAAGTTTGAGAGCAAGCAAAAGATTCACTTGCACACCTCAGGAACAAGATGAGGCCTGCCCAGATGGGATCACTGATCTTTCTGTACAATTTTTTGTTTCTATAAAGATATGTTCCAGATCAAGCTCTACATCATTTCTAAAAGTGCCAACAGCACTCAGCAGCTTGGCAAGCACATTGCAAGACACTTATCCTAGAACATGCTCTCAATAGTCCAAGGGTTCAGCCCTTTGTTATACTAATACTATGAAATAACAGATACTGAAGAGAGTATGACAGTCATGAAGTCATGACTGAAGTAATTTGCAATTCTGTTTACACCACAACATGCAACCAGGAATATTTATGCTCTCACCAACTTTCTTTCCTTGGACCATGTTAAAATATGCTTCTCCTAGGTTAGTTTATCAGTAGCCATCAACAGGAACCTCATGCCAAACTTTATAAACTAGAAAGAGAGCTGCTGTTTCCGGTTGAGGTTTTTACTTTCTTCAGAAAGTATCAACAAATCCTCTGCTGGAACAACCTTCAAGCTTTCAGAGACCAGCTGCTGTACAACATGGGCTGTATTTTTATTATTTTTTTTTAACAGTATCCACAAAACAAAGTAGCCATAGGATGAAAAGCTTAGCTTTCTGTACACCAGTTAGACCTGAAAACCTAATCCAAAGAGATTAGAAAATCCTAATATGACAATATTTCATGGGGCATCCACCCACCTGCAGTCTTGGGCTTCTTATTTCACTAAGCCCTTAACAGTCATCCAAATATTGCTAAGCATTTAAACTGGTCTGAATTTATGCAGATTTAGATTTAACCGTCATACAAACCCAAGCTCTAAGCGTTCCACACATCATTTGTGCAAATCTCCATTTTAATCAGCATCAAATATCAACATTCACTCAAAATAACTTGCATAAACGTTGCTAAAGTTACACCTACAGGAGCCATGCAGAATAGGCAAGGCACGTTAGCGGCATGGGATGAAAGATCCACACTGTTGATACAAAATGACATCTCTGCCCACAAATTGATTTTGCTCTCATAACTTAAAAAACAAAGTTTCGCCTACCTATGGTGTAAACTACTTTGTAAATGTACGGATACCTTCCAGAAGTTAAAAGTATCTTGTATAAACAAAAAGCTTAAAAAATATTCCCAAAGTTACACTTCCTTTTCAACAGCAAGTATTTATCCATAAATATCACCAGCATGAAAAAAGATTATTGATAATACTTGGTAATAGAAAGGAAAAACACCCGGTAACTGATCCTTTATTTATTTCTCTAGGCACTGGTCTGGAGGAATAAGAGATGGTTTGGTTTATTTTTCTGCCAGATGAGTTCCCTGATCTAACGTGCCATGAGAACAGCTGTGCTGGTACAATGCTAGCCGTAAAGGTGTCAGAGTGTGCAAGCCAGCATGGTAGAAAAGTTTCCTGTGGATTTCCCTGGAAGCAATTGGAAACTCTTAAAGGTCAGAGTTGTCTATTCAAAGGGAAAAGGTCAGTGCACTGGATATGCACTGTCAGGAACAGAGAGTTTGGACTTGGGATACAGATGTTGCACTTGTATGCTCCTTAGACAGATGAAGCTTCCTGAAAATGCAGATTATTTTTTTTTAACCTGGTATTTTGGCTATTCCCCCATTAGAGCATTAAACACTAATCTTAGTCATACATCGTTTCACCAGACAAAGACAGGCTCTGATGTCAGTTTAAGAGTTTGAAAAAGCTGCTTCTAAATCTTTGTTCATTTTACAGCAACTAACAGCCTACATCAGCAAGCCAGAAATAGCACTATCATCACTGACATGGCTTGCCACATGAGGCCACAGCTCTCTTCTTTGCCCCCTACACTTGTTCAGTCTCTTGTCCCAGTACCAACAGTCTGCTGAGGACACTCAGAAAATGTACCCAGCTTCACTTGGCCAGTGCCAAGGTGTAAAAGGCAGGTGGCAGTGGCTGCACATCTCCCTCGTAGTGGCATTACCAATTTGTGAAGTTCAGCCTAACTCCAACAGTATCTAGCTTGGCTCATGCTGGAGTACTAACACCCCATAATTTGATCCATAAGCCACCCTTTCACTTTCCAGGACGGAAGCAGGTAAGTTTAACTGCATGGCACAGTACATGGTGTCTGGCCAACAAGTTACCCAGCACCCATTTACCACCACCCCGCCTCCCATGTAGACCACCTAGTGCAGGCAGAAGGCCAGTCAAGCTGTGTTAGCCTGTATAACAGACGACTTTCATCTGTCCACAGCTAACAAACAGCGACCCCCAATCTTCCTGCGGCTGGTAATTCTGATGGAGCTTTTGTTTCAAGTCATTTCTCTGCTCTTTCTGGGAAGTCACGAAAAGCATGTGTCAGCACAACTTGCTACTGAGGAAGGCATTAGAAAGGATTTGAACTGACTCCCCATGGCAACAGACCCTGAAAAGGAATTAGCATTTGCTCCCCATTCCTCAAGAAGCCCAAATGGAATTTGTTTTTCTCCTATTTAAATAATTATTTCCAGGAGTGCAGCATGCTGTTGCCTCTATTGCTCAGTGGGCACTGCTTCAGAAGACACCTACCTCACGCACTCTGTGTTCAGCATAAGTCATCCCACCATACATGGAACTGATAGAGATGAATTAGTGTACATTAATGTTTTCCTTACACAGCTTTCTAGTACCCTGTACACCTTCCTGCTGCTTTTGCCATCTCTCTGTACACCAAGTCACTAATCCAAATAATTTTCTGGTTTTGCTGCACAAAGGTTTTCAAACTCCAGATGTTGAACACAAGAGCCTTTCTACACCAGAGATTATCATCTACAGAGAGAGAACTCACTTCACTACATTGGCAGTGCTATTTTTTTTGTGCATCATCAACAACACATCCTCAGACTCTGTTATACTCTTTGAGATTGTTTTATATTTTCTCCATTGTCTTCTATAAACACCACCCCTCACTTCAAAATAGGCAGAGTAACACACAGCAAGCCCAGAACTGACAGCTCCAATAGGCGGAGTAACACACAGCAAGCCCAGAACTGACAGCTCCAAAAGCCATCCACCCAAATACGAATGGTTCCAAAGTTGGGGGAATTTATTAATCTCAGAGGCAGTTCATGAGCTCCCAGAGATTCCTAGCTCATGCCTCAATTCTCCAGGTAAAAATTGGAGGCTGGTGTGTGTGGCACACATGGAGTCAATCCAACTTTACCTCCCATACTGGGGATGATAAATTTTCACAGACTCCAATGAATTACACTTCTGCACATGGTCAAGAAAAGAAACTCCCATTCACAGCACTCAGTCAAGGGGTGCTGATGCTGACTAGGGTGACCTATTGAAAGTATCAGCAAAAGGACACCACTGGTCTCCCAAGAACACATCCAGTACTGCTTTTAGCTGAAGCTCTGGTTAGCACTGCTTCACTACACACGTCTCTGCCTGGAGTGTGAAACATAAAAGGCAAGTTAAGGGAGTAGATGTTCTCACGGAGATTCAACACAGCGAGAAATTCACCAAACAGCTGCTAATAACACATCTTTAAGACCTTCTGAAAATACCTGTCACAGACTTTAAGAAATTTTCCCAACAGAAAAATGATGCTTTAAAGACATGAAGTCACAATAATGAACCTGAAGTGTAAGCTTGCTTTGTTCTTACCTATCATTATTTTGGAAAATATTAATTCTGTTTCTAGAAACTAAAATAAACATTTCTTTCTCACAGATCATTTCCCAACTTTAAGAAGAACCTTTTCTTCCCCAACAGATCATCAGAAACATGCTGTGTAAAAAGCAGGTGGTATGCAGCACACCAGACCATGCCTAAAAGTATCCATCTCTCACTAGGAGTAAATATTTAATAATTCAGACCAGTCACATTCAGACACACTGTTAATATACAAGACCCTAATCTTTGAAATGGGCAACACTGCCATTTCAATAGCTGAAACAGCTATTGCCAAACTTACAACTATTGCTACACAGAATAATTCAAATAATGTGATAAAATAGGAAGATAAAATAAGATGCCTGGAAAGGACTTGTGCCAAGACAGCCAGTCACATGCATGGATAATCTGCATCTTGTATGATACTTGGCTACTTATCAATTGATGTGCAGTCCCCCAAAGAGCAGACATTTCATACCACAAGACCCTTTACATTTGTCATCAATTGACACAGTTGACAATTGTCAATATACTTCCATTTTTTTCTTGTGGGGACACTACCAACCAATGTGTCAATCACCCGCAGCCAGAACTAAGACCAGGCAAAGAATATGGGAAATATGTCAATATGAGGCTCAGCAATGCCCGATTTAGACCTATGCAGTTACAGTTGACACATCCCATACTCATCTCAGTGACATGCTTGGTCATGCTCAGTGCACATGGGTATGTGAACTTTGCGTCAGTTCCAATTAATCAGGCCTGTAATGGAGCATGGACTGCTCTACTCAACAGCTTGTCTCCACTTGAAACTTCTTACAAGCAAACTTGAGTTATTTCAAGTTGAAGAGGCTCACATGGACACCTCTTGCCAAAACTGATACACCTCTTCAACGCACGTGGCCAAATGCCCTTGAAGCAGTTTTGCACTGTTCAATAGTGAACCTGAGCCTCCACAGGGGCCCATGTTGCATCCCCAGCATCGTGTCCCTGACTTTTTTCAGCACTGCAACAGGCACCTGCTTCCAAATCACTGTCAGCAGCTCTGACCACCTCTCCCTTCCACTCCTCTGTACTCCTGCTGCCCTTGAGGAAATATCAACTACTGTGGACAGGCACTTATTAAGGTTCCCACACCTTCTGGATCTCCCAGCCTGCCTTTCCATCTCTCAAATACATGTTCCACATCACTGTCAGTTACCCAGGTACAACTAGATAGTGCTTCTGTAATGCCTGATGACCAGCAAAAGGCTTTGTGAGTCAGGAAAGCAGAGTACAAGCTCAGATCTCTGCAGTAGTGATAATGCCCTCAGTGGCTATGGGGACTAGAACAAAAAAGCCACCTTTATTACAGAAAACAATTCCAGTTTCCTAAAATAAGCAAGAAAGGAAAAAAAACAGCAACCCAAAACAAACAAACAAAAAAAAAAAAGAGTACACACACCTCTCTCCTGGTCATTAGGTCAGTCTGCACTAATGTTGGCCAACCTCAGTAGTTCTCCACTGGAAGCACCTTCTGCTTAAGGACTTGGAAGCAAAGACAGATTTATCCCTAGCACAGTCCAGACCCAGTGGCTAAAAGCAATTAATCTCTGGCATGTTGCTCAGCCCTGCTCCGCTGCCCAAGGGAACCACGCTTTGCTGGTTAGTGGCTTTAACATCCTCCCAATACAATAACCATGATGATTGCTCAGAACATACTCTGTATCCTACTATGCCAAGAGGAAAACACCATAACAACTGCATTCATAAAGACCTTTGCTTCAACACATTCAAGTAAATCTGAAGCACTGACAACAGAAGTTTCTGTAAGACCCTACAAGGCAATTATGTATGGCAATCTTACCTCCTCTGAAGAAACAGGCAGGAAAAACTTCCTATTGAAGACAATACAGGAGGTCTCTAACAGACCTCAGATTTCATAATTTGGAGTGTTTGTGATATTTTTTAACACTCAGACTTTAAACTTATTTAAAAAAAAAAAAAAGACAAAAACAAAGCAAACAATCAAAACAAAAAAAAAAAATCCACCACCACACCACCCGGTGCAGCTGTGGCCCTGGCTTTGCCATCTAGGTTATCAATTTAAATTGAATTGGATCTTGGTTAACACCTTAAAAAAAAAAAAAATCCTTATTCAGATTTCATTCAAGGAAAAACATCCTATTTATAGGAAGATTATTTTGCAGAGTCAACAGAAACACACAGCTTTGGCATTAAAGCCTTTCTCAGAAATAAGGTGAAGCTAAATATTGAATAGAGGACTAATTTTCATTCTGCGTTCTGCTGCTCATCATAAAACTGTTTTACTGCCACGGGCATTTGACAGTGTTCTAAGTTACAGATCAACTCATGCAAAACTGGGATATCTGTTAATAGCGAGTGGCCTCTCCTTTGCTTTTATGAAGTGAAAATTTTATTCTCCTTTACAAATACTGGTGATTTTGATCAAAGTCATCATGGGACACCCGCCTCAAAGGGTGAAAGGACAGAAGCATTAAATCAATTCCCTAGGCAACCTCCCAAGCAGAGCCAGTATTGTTAAAATAATGAGTTGTGCACCACTTGATCCAAAACCACCAGCTGATCCCCATTTTTATAGACAAAAGGTAGCATAAAACCAGAAAGCGTCTGCAACCAGTCAGATCATTTTTCACAAATCACGCATCTTCGACTGATAAAACACAGCATTTTTTCAGTAACAGCCTACTGGCATTTTTAAACCTAGAAAAAGCACCCTTCAAAGTTAAAAAAAAAAAGAAGAAAGTAGTGTTCTCAAACTTATTCCACGGAGCTAAGATTTAAAGACACAGGCACTCTGTTGTCTCTCACCTCACGAAAAGTCTGCGTTTTCTCTCCATATACCACATTAACTTCGCTGTCTTGTTGCGGGGTTGAATCCTGTCTATCTTTTCAGTAATGTTATGTGCAGGTATTCTTTCACATTTCAGAACAACAGACACCCAAAGTTTTCCTTTGGTTCCTCTAAGTTTTGAAACGTACAGGCCAGAAGTTCCAAGGACAAGTAAATCACGAGAGTCCACTGAAACAGGCAAACATTGTGCTTTATAACTCAGAAGCTAAAGCACACTTTAAACAAAGAGCCTATGACTAGTTCATCAGATAAGGCTTATATCTTTCTCCCTGTAATTTAATAACACTTCTTCTAAAAACACTTTTCAGTCAGCTAGAGTTGAAGTTCCCAGAATTATACAGTTGCTTAATCACAACAAAATGTGCACTGAGTCTAACTCATAGCTCGTTGTATTTTCTTTTTTTTTTTTTTTCCCCTCTTGAAAAATGGTTTCTGGAGTAGATTATCAATGCTCAAACAAGGTATTTTTAGGAAGGAGTCAATCCAGCAAAAGGCTTGACTCTTCTTGACCCCCACCTATGTCAGCATCTCACAGGATGGGGACCAAGAGTGCTCCATAAGCGTCGCACCCTGCAGCGCTCTTGGGGTCATGTCCTCCACTCCTCGCGACGGGGCCAGGATTTTACGTTTTAAGCCTCATTTCACATGGTTTGCCCTAAACCTAAGCCATGCCCAGCGGCCGCAGTTTTCTCTAGTTTTATATCGGCACCGACCCGGGTGCTACAACTTCTGACGCGACCCCACGGCAGAACCTCCCGCGCCACACGGCGAAAGCGGGTTTTACCCGCAAGAGAGGGAGCACAGAGCCCAAGAGACGCCTTAAAAGTTTACCCGGCACCATTCATTATTTTAACCGACAGAACAAATACGGTCAACGCAACCGCCGGAGCGGCTCCTTGTGACTCCGGCCGACACCAGGCACACCGAGGAAAAGCCCTCGGTACCGGCAGCACCGCGGCCGCTGACTTTTCTCTCAGGGACCCCACGACGCTGCCGAGGGTGCCCCGGGCCGGCCACGCCACAGGGACCCCCCGCGGGGGCCACCCCCCGCCCGCGCCCCAGGGAAGCTTGGGGCACCTTACCTTACCTTACCTTACCTTGCCTTGCCCCGTCCCGTCCCGTCCCGTCCCGTCCCGTCCCGTCCCACCACGGACCACCAAACTCAGCTCAGTCCCGTCCCACTCCACCACCGCCTCAACCTGCTCTCCCGTTCAAACGCACGGCGCTGCCGCCCGCACCGCCCCGGCTTGGCCCGCCCTCCGGCGCGGAGCGCCAGAGAAACCCGGAGCTGCGCCGTGCCCGGAGCGGAGCGCGGTACCGCCCGCCAGCGGAGCCCCGGCGGCGGCGGCCGAGGCCGGCGATCCAGCCCCGGTGTTGCGGCAGCCCCGCGCCCGCTCCCATTCAACCTGCTCCATTGTGTGTCCGCTGCGAGTCGGCGGGGCGCCGCGATGCCCCTCAGGGCCGCCCCGCCTCAGGGCTGCCGAGGGGCCCTTTTCCTCACTGTCCCGGGACAGGCTCCCCACGGCGGGACTCACGGAGCTCCCCGAGCCGAGCCGGGGGCAGCGGTCCGGGCTGAGGCGAGCCGCCGTCTGGCGAGGGCTGCGGGCGCGGGGCCGCCCCTCAGGCGCGGCCCCTCGGGCTCACCTTCGCCCGGCCGGCGGCGGGTGCCATGGAGACGCGCGGGACGGCGGCAACCGCCGCACCTGCCGCGCGACGGGGCGGGGCGGCACCGCCCGCCCTTTTCCTCACAGCCCCGGGGAGACCGTGAGGGACCTGCCCCCGGGGGAGGGAAATCACCGGGTTTGACTGACTTTAGGGGGTTTTTTTACCTTTAAAAATCTACGATGAACCTCCAGGGCTGTTCACCTGCATTGGCTAAGGGAACGTAGCTGCAGGAAAGCAATAACCGGTACTCGCATGGCTCTGGTTTCCCTGACTTTGGCCACTCAAAGTCCTGGCGTGAAGGAACGCACCTCTGCTGGAGGAGATGAAGTCTAAAACTCTGCTTTTGAAGTTATAACTTTTTATATCTGGTAGTCCAGTGGGCAACTGAGGAGCATTTTGTAGGGAACCAGTAGGTGTGAGGCCCGACGCACTGGTAAGAGAGTGGGCACGTTGCGATGAGGTGACCTGAGGAAGGCGACTCTGCCATCTCCCCTCTCCCAGGGAACCTGGCAGGGGGGATCCCCCGGTGCCCATGGCTGCGCGGCAGCAACGCCTCGCTCCGTGCACAGGGCCAGGCTTCCTCGTGAGCTTGTCAGGGAAGGATGCTAACAGCACCGTGCCCACCGCTTTTGGTAATGTTTACAATGACCATTTGCCTTACATGCCACACCAGCAATAAAAACCCTGTGCAACACTGAAGGTTATTTTTCTTAGTGGGCCATTTGGAGGCCTGTCACTCCCTATGATCTTTTTAAGTTGTATTGCTCACAGCGTATTCAAAGTTGCAAGGGGTGAAGGCGCTAGAGCTAAACAGTTTAATTCTTGTTCCAAATCACACAAAAAGTGCATCCTCTGCTTGGAAATACTCTTGCGTGCATTGCTGCTGTGGCTGAAGGAATGGGATAGTGCTCCTCAGAGGCAGCGTGGGGTGTTTTTATATAATGGAGAAAAGTGCTTTTTCTCCCCCTGACCTCCCAGTCAGTTCCTCAGCGCTATTTGTTTCTACTCCTGTTACCAGTTTTTCAATAGACTGGCCTCCCACAGAGACAAGATCTGCAACCTCTCAAGCCTTGCCCAGACGGAAAGCCCAGCTTTGAACTGAGTTGTGCTTTTCTGAGGGGGGAGGGTGTGGTGGTGGTGCTTTTTTTTAAACAGATAAGCCAAGCCCTGGATGATAAGGAAACCAGCATTAACAAACAATTAGAGGAGCTGACCCTCATGAAATCATTTGTCACTGCAATCTCAAATCCTGGACCGCTCAGTTACTCTCTGTGAGACTAGCGTTGTCCCTTACAGCACTGAACCCTTACACCAAGCTGCTTCCCTGGATTTCTATTCTGACCAAAACCTATAGTAAGAGCACGTCACCAAAACTTCTTGTCATGTGCAACAAACGTGAAAAAAGATCAGAGGCCTAAATTCAAAGATTTTAGATATCCCTCTCCATAGTTCCTTCTGAAATTATTTGTTAGACTACCTCATGACCACAAATACAGGGAAGGGAACTTCAAAAATTTAGTTCAGACTAAGGAGAGGCTTCCTCTACCTAAGTGATAAAACAGCTGTATTGACACCTATTAAAAATCCTTCACAAGCCACAACCTAATGGAAAGGATGATACAACAATTTGCTGTAATTTAGAAAAATCTCCGGGTTTTTTCTGAACTTCATCAAGGGTAAAATGGGCTAAGAGACAAGACTGTGAGGGAAGAAACTCGGTTCATATTCGCCCACACCACACCTCTGCTTGCTAGAAATGTAGCATGTGGTTTCCTGAGATTTTTCTCTCAGCTTTACAGTGGATTTTTGTGATAAATCCTCCTATGACTTATTTGTAACACAGAAGTGCAAAGTCCAAGTAGAATTATATTTAATTATTACAGAAAAAAAATCATAACTGTACAATTATGCCCAGTTTGGAAAAGCTCTTTCTACTTATCAGATGTAGGAACAGTTATAATCACTCATGGGTAGTGGACAATTGCTGAGACTGAATTTGTAGTTTGGGGTTAAAAGTCAACTTCGAGTTTCGCTTCGGAGGATGCCACGGCTGATCCCGAATCCCTGACCATCTGTATGACTTTTATGCGCAAGTACCACAGCAGTGGTTGGCCTAGTCCTTCCCTGTATAACGCATAAAACCAGATGCCTCACTTTTTTTTTTTTTTTTTTTTAAACAGGCAGAGGTTTCCAGCTCCGATCGAGGTCTGCCTCTGCCCAAAGAGCTGCTCCCCATTCCCCACACTGGTTTCCAACACTGAGATCTGCACTGCAGGTACTATGGCTAGCTGCTCACTGTGCTTTGCAAAAACCAGCCTCACCCCTGAGAGGACCCAGGAACAAAAGTAATAAAGAAGCACTAACATCTATTCTTACTTGAGGAAAAGCTGCTTTTTCTTTTAGGACCTTAGGATTCACAATTTTGCCCTGAAGCCAGCAGGTAAAATGATGACATAACAACTAATTGTCAGACAAGCAATGCTCAGCTATTAAGATTTTTTTTTTGTACCACACTCTTCTCCCTAGTATTTCATTGGCAAGGAATCACACAGAAAGAAAGAAAATCTGTAAAACACTTCACTTTAAATAAACATTGCGACTGTGGGATGTTAAACAAAGGTCAGGTGCTTGGTATATAAAACATGTAACAACGAACATAAGAAATTCAATCTTTATTCTGAGAATATTTACAAAATAAATAAGACATTCTCATATACTAAACACCTGTTTCATAAATAAAACAAGAACAGGAATTTAAGTTCTTAACATGGTATAGTCCACCTTTTCAAATTCCATGTTCAAGTTCTATTTTCATCTAATTTTAGGTATTTATAAATCCATGAGAAAAAACAGCATAGGGTTTTCCTCTTCAAGTGAATGTTGTCTTCTAAAAATTTGGATTACTGACATATTAATTTATATTCTTTGATATACCAAGTGATTTTTTTTTCCCTGAGAAACTTTAGTTGTTATGACCTTATGTCATATTGTTATGACCAGCTTTTTAAGATCAGCCATAACAAATTACCTTTTATATCGATAACAATGCAACCCATTATTCAGGATGAAAGATTTTTAAAACACAAGTTATGCATAAAAGAATAGAACTCAAACAAAATGCTTGTGTGTAAACACATACCACAAGCTTTGTAAAGGTCTGAAACAGAGTTTTCTAACCAATGTGGGCTACGTAGTAATGACATGTAACAGAGAAGCATTTAAGGCCATATACTGTGAACTAACTCTGTACCTCTTAAAAACTAGACTGTTGACTGCTTTCACTAGTTCATTAACACAGCTGTGTAGGTATGCAGCAGGTGGAAAAGTGGACAACTCATTCAGGACATTATTGTAGAAAAATTTTGCTTCAGAACATTTTAATTTGTGGCCTGCATACTACTACAAAATTTCAGTCCCATCTCAATTATAATACGGCATTAAGTAACTATGGGTTTTCTGTTCAGGATAGGGACCCTCAAAAATATGGCACTGTTTTTTATCATAAACTTCTACTTTACATAAAGCACATAACATTGGTAACTGGCATTGCTCCAAGCAGGTCTCCCTTTTTACCTTTTAATAGAGCCTCCTAACCAGTTCGCAAATTGTTTCACTGTCTGTACAAATTTACTGTTACTTATACGATCTCTAATTCTTTCAGAGTAGCTTTCTTCTCTCCATATTCCTTTATTTTTCTTCAAGGCCTTTAGCTCTGCTTGAAGCAGTCTTTTGTGAAGTTTCCAGTACAGGCGGGAGTCATGGTGTAGTCCTTCAATACGTGCTGTTCTGCCAAGCCCTTGTCTCAAGATCTCTTCATTTAAGCACACGCTGAGAAATTGACCCTATAAAAAAGCAAAATAAATGTGATATTCACTTCACCTTTAAAACAGTCTTGAGGGGTTTTTTGTGTGTGTGGACTCCCTCCGAGACACAAGCTTTACTACTAACCTCTGGCAGAAAGAGTTAGAAGTTAAGAGGAATTCAGATGACTGTTAAACATAATACTAATGCAAGACATTTGTGAGAGAACATATGATGGACTACACATCAGGGTCATCAGAACTACATGATATAGCCTAGAGAAATACACTCCTGTTGTGAATCAGTCTGCAAAAATACTAGTCTTGAAATGCGATTTACAAATCCAACATTTAAAATTCATATTAAGATAGATAAATTACAAATAATAACATTCCTTAAATGTACTGAGATAACTGAATTGTGTAAATACAAACTCAAAACTGCAGATAAAAGTCAATTTTTGTCAATATATTTACCTTATTTACTAAAACAAGGCACTCGAGGGACGAGTTCTCCCGTCCGAGAAGTTGGAACCATATCATTTGTTTGGGTTTTAACTCTTGCTGTAACCAGGCCATGCCACCTGGAGCCAACTTCACCCCAGCAAGCCTCACCAGCAGAAGACCTTTTGATTGCCCTGATTATAGAAAGAGGGAACTTTGTTACTAAATGCAGCAAAAGAAATTTCATGCTTTGCACTGATCCTCAGCTGTTGGTAATGAATTTATTCCCATGGATTTAAAAAAAGAAAAATAATCCATTTCAGTTCCCCAAAGCACAGCTCATTTGCAAATAAGGATTTGGTCTCATCTCTCCTTCAATAAAAAAAATAATTCAAGACTGCATAAGTGGTTTAAGCTAGGTTGGTTTATTTTGAATACAAATAGAAAGAACTGCTTTCATTATCAGTCACTATTACTTTATCTGAAGGCGCAGAAACAACAGGCAAGAAACATCAGCACCTGCAGGTATTCACAAAGCAAGTGTGTGACTCACAAGACTTGATGGACAACTTCTGCGAAGTCACTGTCCCTAAAGAATGGGTTTGTGTACGTGGCTGCCAGACCTTCATCCCTAAATAAAAGAGTAATTCCAATAGAGTCTTTTTGCCAGGAAGGAGATGAGCTATGTATGCAAATGAACTGCCCGCATGCTAGCTTTTGCTGCCAGAAAAATATCACAATAATGATGCCAATTAATACAAATACTGTAATTGGCAAGCTCTTTCTACAGGTCTCCTCGCAGTCCTTTATTCCCCAATTTCCTGCCTTGTGAAGTATGGAAAAAGACAGAGCCAGGATTGTAACTCAGCCCTTCCTCTCAAGCTTGCCCCCGCCCGTTCTCTGTGTAGCCATGTTAAGAACAACATTTCATTCATACCCTTGTTCTTCACATTGTTTTACTCACATTTTCTCTGTACTGACGTAATGAAAGGAACGCTAATGGGAATGTGTTCAACTTCCAGGCCTTTCTCAGTTATATGATGTAATTTTCCCCGCAATTTCACATTCTTTTCTACAAACGCCACAGGTATATCCGAAGCACGTGTAAACTTTGTTGTCTATTGATGGAAAGAACAAGAAAAAGTTTTTGAAAAAGCATAGAGCAGTAACAATCGCTTTAAATACAACTTCTTAAAACAGTTTGGCAAATTACAGATCTATTATTAGAAAGCATGGGCAAGAGTGTGTGTGTGTGTGTGTGTGTGTGTACACATATATAAAATTTTTTTAATAGTAATCAGCTGCAGAAGCCATTATGTGCCAGCCTTTCCAGACACTTACAGGACTTGCAATATTAGGAGAGAGCATGAAGGTAACATTTAGAGAAAGAAAAGAAACAGGCATTTTCTGAGCAGTGCATATTGAAGTTCACTTGATTCACCATGAAAAGAGCATTTCAGAAGTGGCCTGAACAGTGCTAGAATAGGAGTGAAAGGAAGCCAAGACGTGCAAAGAACAGACACGCTGAAAACAAAGGCAAAGCAGGGAGGACAGAAACAACATAGACTTCGATAAGGGAGTGAAAAAAGGAGAGAGACACAAGCAGGTGTACACCTTTGAAAAGATCACAAGAAGATTAAATTTGACACCACAGCCCTCAATTAACAGGAGGATTCAAAGGGATAGTTACGTGATCACACAGGAAAACTAAGCTTAGCAGCAGGAAGGACTTGGCCAGCAGCAAAGGAGCGAAACTGCCACCGGTTTAGGGGTCGAGGGAGAAGGACAGGCCCTGGGGATGGTGGGACACCCAGGACTTCAGACGCCGTCTGGAAGTCTCAGGGCAAGAAGCCTTTTGTAGAACACCGACCTACTTCTCTACAGCTGTGGAAAGTACTGACCTGCTTATGTGCAACTGCTGGGACACACCAGCCCTTAGGGGAAATAAACCAAAACACTATGTCTAAACTTAAAGATCTTTTTACTCTATATTATTTATTCAGTAAACCTTCCCATTTGTGCTCCATAAGGTCTCCCACTAGGAATACAGAAACTCAGGACCTTGCAGGCAGAAAGCCTGAAGGTTTTTACAAAGAGAATTTGTTCAAGTCTCATCTCATTTGCACTGGAAGCTCCAACAGCCTGGGTAACACATTCACGAACCTTGGGTTTAATGAAACAAAAAGGCAACAAACAAACAAAACAGAAAAATGAAAAAAAAAAAAAGAATTCTGGCAACTTTTGTAGTTCAGGCTTTCTGGTAAGATTTTAAAGTAAAACCTTTATACGAATGTTCTCTCATAGCAAATTGCATTTGGAGTTGTGCAGAGGGAAGATCAGAGTGACTATTATTTTTTAAAGAGCTGTATCGACACCGGAGAGCCATTGCTCCCTACCTGCATGGGCGCAGCTGCAGCTGGAGCTGGCAGGGGAGCATCAGCACATGCCACAAACCGGTCATTTGAAGAAGTGAAGGAAGATTTAGGGTCATGCTTAAAAATATTCAAAAGGCAGTTTTGTTCATGGAAGTATGGAGAACAGATGTGAGAAAACTGCTTCTATTTCAGCTTTACTCAGACTATGAGACAGTTTGGCCAAGAAGGCCAACGGTGTCCTGGGGTGCATTAAAAGGAGTGTGGCCAGCAGGTCGAGGGAGGTCATCCTCCTTCTCTTCTCTGCCCTGGTGAGGCCACATCTGGAGTACTGTGTCCAGTTCTGGGATCCCCAGTTCAAGAAGGACAGGCTACTACTGGAGAGGGCCCAGCAGAGGGCTACAAAGATGATCAGGGGAATGGAGCATCTCTAATGAGGAAAGGCTGAGAGACCTGGGTCTGTTTAGCCTGGAGAAGAGAAGACTGAGAGGGGATCTCATCAATGCTTATAAATATTTAAAGGATGGGCGTCAAGAGGATGGGGTCAGACCCTTTTCAGTGGTGCCCAGTGAGAGGACAAGTGGCAACAGGCACAAACTGGAACGTGGGAAACACGAGGAAAAACTTCTTCACTTTGAGGGTGACAGAGTGCTGGAAGAGACTGCCCAGAGAGGTTGTGGAGTCACCTCTGGAAATATTCAAAACCCGCCTGGACGCCACCCTGTGCAACCTGCTCTGGGTGACCCTGCTTTGACAGGGAGGAATGGGGCTGGACTAGATGGTCTTCAGAGGTCCCTTCCAACCCCGACCATCCTGTGGTTCTGTCTGGGCTGCACACCAGAATGGATGGTGCGTACGAAGGACTGCAGGAAGCTGCAGAGGGAGAGGCAGAACCGAGGAAAACAACACCGTAGGTTAGAAACAAACAAACAAAGGAATGGCGGGGAAGGTGCCCGGGTTCTGGCCGCGGAGATGCCGCACGAGGGGAGCCACGCCTGACACCGGCCCCCCCGCACTCACCATACGGACGCTGCGAGCCAGCACCAGCACCCCGGCCACCGCCATCCCGGTGCTCAGGTTCTGCGGGCAGAGGAGAGAGGGGCTCAGCCGGGCCCGGGCCCGTCCCCGCACCCGCTCGCCGCCGCCCCCCCGCCGCCGCCCCCCCGTCCCCGTCCCCCCGTCCCCGTCCCCCCGTCCCCGTCCCCGTCCCCGTCCCCGTTACCCGCAGCAGGCCGAGGTGCGCGTCCGCCCACTCGGAGAGGCGGGACAGGCCCTCGGCCGCCGCATTCCGCCGCTCCGCCATAGCCGCCCGCCCGGCCGGCCCACAGCGCCGCCCGCCGGCCTGGAGCGCCGGGGCGGGGACACGGGGGAGCCGGGGAGGTGCCGGGGGAGCCGGGGCGGGGACAGGAGCGCCCGACCGCTGAGGGGGGCGGAATCCAGGGCCGGGCCCCGCCTCGGACTGTGCCAAGCGTCCGCACCCAGCGGCGGTAACGCTGCGACACTCGGGCAGCTGCAAAGCAAGACTCTGGCGATCGCGGAGTCGTTCTATGAGATCTCGGTCTGGTCTCATAGAATCACAGAACGGTTTGGGTTGGAACAGTCCTTGAAGATCGTCTAGTTCCACCCCCCTGCCCTGGGCAGGGACACCTCCCACCAGACCAGGTTGCTCCAAGCCCCATCCAGCCTGGCCTTGAACACCTCCAGGGATGGGGCAGCCACAGCTCCTCTGGGCAACCTGGGCCTGGGGCTCACCACCCTCACAGTCAAGAATTTCTTCCTGATATCTCATCTAAATCTCCCCTCTTTCAGTTTAAAACCTTTCCCCCTCGTCCTATCGCTCCCCTCCCTGATCCAGAGTCCCTCCCCAGCTTTCCTGTAGCCCCTTTAGGGACTGGAAGGGGCTCTAAGGTCTCCCCAGAGCCTTCTCTTCTCCAGGCTGAACAGCCCCAACTCTCTCGGCCTGTCCTCACAGCAGAGGGGCTCCAGCCCTCTGATCATCTTCGTGGCCTCCTCTGGACCTGCTCCAACAGGTCCATGTGCTTCTTATGTTGGGGGCGCCAGAGCTGGACACAGGGGCAGTCTCACAAGAGAACTGGTGATTACCTCATCTCTTCAAACCTGCGATACACCTTCTCTGATTCTGCAAAATGCACTATGATACAGCTCCCTTGTCGCACCTTGGGGTGCTATCTTAAGAGAAAAAAACAACTTTGGAACATTCCTGTATTCATCATTGTTGTTTATTCTTTTCCCTTAGTTCAAAACTAACAAATATTTGTAATTCATTACCAAATGGCTCAAGTCAACTGTTTCCCTCAGGTGAATCAAATGCCCGTCTGTGCAATGCACCTATATGGTCTTTACAGAAATACATACGCTCTAAGAAAATAATCAGACAATGACATAAAACTGGATTTATGTTTACACAAGTCTCCCGTTTCCATTACAGCCCAATTCTAGGTTTTTACATAAACAGCCAATACATGAAACGATACTGGTAACGGTCACAACTCAGGATTTCAGGAAAAGCACAGATTTAGTTGGGAGTTTATAATCGAAGGCAGCAAAATTCATACTTGAATCAAAACTTTTTATGTAAGGTTCAAACTAAAACAATTCTTAAATTACTGGCTATGAGGTAAGTTGGACAAGTAAATATCACCCCTGTAATTTTTTTCAAAAAAAGCAGTACAGTTGTTAATTTTACTTTATTTACAAAATGTGAACATTTTAAGGTTAAGTAATAAATATAGAGATAGTGCAAACTCTTGGAAAAACATAACTTGTATCCAAACAACAATTTGGAGGCGTACAGCTGACTGCTACGAATTGGATGTTGGGTAAAATGCTAAACAAATAGCATTGTCTCCTGGTGGGGGCAAGAGTCAGACAATATTCCTGCCTGCAAAAGCCCGTCTGCTCCGTTCCCTGCTGCAGGGATATGCTCTGCTTTCCCACAGTGGACTCTACAGTGCTTAGTGACAGAACTCTCCTTCCCATTTTATCAGATCAAAAATGATCTGAACACCCTCTTTTACCAGCCAGTGTCGAACAGCATTTATCACGTGGAACTACACTGAGAACAGCCAGAAGATAATGAAACACAACAACTTTACAGAAAAAGAAGAACCTTTGACAATCGGCACCAGTGCCTGTAACAAAGATGAAATGTGGAGTTGGTATTTTAAACCAAGAACTGCTGATTGTTGCAATGGGTAGCGCACTGACAGCACTGAAGTTCACCAGGACTGGCGGGTCTGATCCTCAGCTGATTCCTGGCGGGGCCGCAGGAGCAGGGCGCAGCAGCAGCAGGTGCACAATCCTATTTTGCACAGCTTGTCAAACCTTAAACTTTGCCTTACCCATGCTCTTTCTGGGCACTAGAATTACAGAATTGAATTTTGGAGCACCAGTATTTGCCTCTTAAGGAAGTCTTGTGAAACAACAAATTACACTGGGGAGCGCAGGTGCTGATGACTTTCCTGCATGGCAAGTCCCCACAATGACGCAGCCCTGTGTATCGGGCACTGAAGAAGGGGAAAGCTGTTTTCTCCCTCTCCTCCCATGCCCTGCTGCACCGGCCCTTCGCTCCACCCTCTCCCCTGGGACCTGTCTCACTTCACAATGAGCCTGATCAGGAATTTAAATCAGGACAAACCCTTTACCTACAAAAATCTAATTTCTGCCATTTCCCTTTTGCTAGAGAGAACACACATCTGACTCCCCCCGGGCCCTCTCGGGTCACACAGGACCACACAGCCCCGCAGTAACTCAGGGATCTATAGCAGCTCCTGGTGTCACTCCTCCAGCTCCCGTTTCAATGACAGACTCTCAAGGAAGAGGTTGGGCTGCTTCTTTCTTGTCTTTTGAAAAGTTTTTTTTTTTTTTTTTTTTAATGTTAAAGATGTTTAATTCTACAATAATTTTAATATTTCAAAAGAAATTAAATTATTTCACTTTAAAATTCGTTAGGAGAAAAAAAGTAGCAAGACCAAAAGTTTACTGATTCTTTTTAGCTAATCAGCTGGTATAGCAGTAACATTTCTGACTTGTGTTACAAAATAGCAACATAGATTAAAAAACCTATTCCATCAGTTGTTTCTCCAGTGGGAGAGAGGAAACAGTTACTTGATTTAGGTCCCATCATATATAGTACTACTGATTTGGAGTGTGTGTTCAATTTTGATTTTGCCGAGTTCATCAAATGTACTGATAAGCAATTCTCAACCCATTGTTATTAATAACAAGTTTCACCGGCACCTTCAGAAATAGTGAAACAAAATTGCAAAGTAAAAGCATACCCTAAAACATCTATGAATTTGATTTCCCACATTCTGCAGATGAGAAGTTTTTCCTCAAACTCAGAAAAACTAAAAAACAAACAAACGAGAATCTCCAGGTATGGACAAGATGCGATTAAAGCAAGTGGCCCATTGTTCCAGTAAAGACACAGAACCGAAGTGCCTCATACGCAGTTAATCCAGTGGAGATGATCTGGCTAGGACTGACAGACGCATCCACCTTTGACTACAAATCTCTGAAATATTCTTGCATTCTTTGTGCTTATGCAGAGGTGAAATTGGAAAACTTCTAGTTTAGGGAGTAAAAACAATGTGCTTTTATTTAGCTTGATTGATTTTGCTGTACTTGAAACAAACGGCAAGAACGTGGTGTGGCTGGACCACAGCTCACAGCTGGAGGAAATCTACAGCTCAGGATTTGGCTTTCCACTGACTGCCAAGGGCATCCCCCTGAGAAGGGAGAGGGGAAGAGACAGAGGAAGCACTTGGTCACACTGTCCTCTTCTGGACACCTTCTTACTCCTCATGTCATGTAGACACTTTGTACACACCCATGTCCCTTCCAGTCAGTCAAAAGTTGGTATTGATTTACTTTTTTCTTAAAACATACAGCAACAAAAGATCCACAACCCGTTTTGGGAGTCTGGAACACAAAGCTCAGGAGGCAATACTTCTAATATTGACAAGGCAAAAAACACAGAATGGAAAAGAAAATCATGTACCTTTCAAAGGTATTTTTAATAGTTTTTTTTTTTTAATAACGATGTACCATATACATCCAACATTATCCAGGTGCCCTCTCTCTTGGCGTACAGTATGCTTGCTGTACACCACTAAGGCACTCAGGAAGGAATTCATTTTTGACAAATGCAACGGGAATGTTTCCACTACACAGCATCAGGAATAAGTTTCTGTAGCAGCTCTACCACAGGATTTAGCTTGTTTGATAAATGTGACAGCAAGTTGTACACCAACTCACTGGGAATTTGGCAAGTTTGTCATCACCAAATCACTTCCAAAGGCACTGATCATCTTTTCTTACCCCTAGCTGGGAATAATCATGGTTTTTTCCACTGATATTGACTCTGAATGTTCAGACATTTCAGTGACATAGAGGAAACAACACTATCAATTCATTCCCTCAAAATAACAATTGCCTTCCAAAGGCCTGCGTGCCCCCGGCCTTGGGAGCCTGCCTTTGTGTGCTAACTGCTGCTCTGTCCAATTTATATCTTCAGGACTCAAGGCCTAGAGTATTGTGCGTTACTCTTAAGTCCTACCTTACAACAATTTTTTTGTCAAGAAAGTACCTTGAACGTAAATCAAAATGCTTTGAAACAGCAGAAATAAATTAAACAAATGTAATTTGTTTATAAAAATATTTTCTTATAAATCTTTAAAGCTTATAAAAGCCAGAAAATACATTTAAAAGAATCTCTGAAATGTTCCATCCTTTGAGATGTGGTTACAGTTCAGAAAGTGAGAAGAAACAAAGCCCACAGACATTTTACATTTATCTTCCCACAAGGAATTCCATAGTAGAACACGCTTAACCTACAAGTCAAAATGCCTTTGACATCCTTCCCCGGGTCAACTCCCTGTGTCAGATCATTTCTGTTTGAAAATAAAGAGCTGGAACTTAGCTGACAATGCTGCTGTTTAGACAGACATGGCACATTAGCTTTTCCATAGTTACTATATGGAAATTCAAACGCTGGTTATACCAGCGGCCGTGACTCTGAAGCTAGAGCTCAGGGATATGTATGTAGTACATAGGTGCCATTTTTTTAACAGTTACTTTCTGAACTTACATTTTAACATTGGGAGGGCAAGTGGTATCACATACAAACATACCACGGTCTCAGCCACCCCTTTTTTCAGTGATGTGGCATTTAAAAATACCTATATTCCTGTTTATTAATTATGGGATATGTCTTTGTAATAAAACTAAAATGACCTTGCTAGTCCATCCAATATTTAAACTGCATCAGTTGGTCCTCTTGCACTTCCACGAAGACTGTCCTTCATCCTGCAGCCTTTTAAATTTTGGCCCAAGTAGGAACCACCAACCAAACCCCAGAATGACACAGATGACAGATTCCACGTAGTAACCGTCCAAGGTAGTAACACAGGAACCACCAGCTTTTGTGCAGAGCTGAAAGACAGAAGCAGAAGTTGATGCATTAAGTATTCTCTGGGAGATACAGAAACACAGACTTTTAGACAGTAGGCATTAAATATCCACTGTTTTTTTTTACTTGCTCTTGGTTATGACTAAATATATTTGTTTAATCTGCTTATGGAGTTAGTAAGAGAGGCTTCCAAGTGTACCATTGCTATGAAAAGTAACAAAACTGTTATAAAACATTTGTTAAGTGGAACATATTGGCCCAAGGGGCTAACTCTAGAAAACAGAAACTGTCCAGCTGTCTCATCCTGGCCTGGAGGTACAGGCACTGTTCTTAATCCCATGAAGATTTTTTTTTCCCTCTGAGCCATGCAAATGACTTCCTTAGAAATTATAACCTTGCATCTCACCACACTGAGTCTGCAAACGGACAGTACAAAATGCCACGTATCTCTGGGAAAAACATGCCCAGGATGTTTTCTAGTTGCAGAACTGGAAGACAAAAACTCCAGAATTTAAAAGGTACATGTATAGCACATGATCATTTCTGCTATTGTTCAGCTTTCAATACTGCTATAATCCAAATCAATCCTCCGACTTGAGGTTCTGCCAGCATTTTCATTATTCTGAGACATGTCAAGATCAGATTAGGAGTAAGGGAGTGGTGGTGGAACATTACCAACTGGGAGGATGCAAAAAAAGATCAGGGGAGTGAGGTGAAGGTGGAAGGACTTAAGCTCACTAGAGGCCCAGGCCCAGGGAACCTAATTAGTGGCAAGCCCATGACAGGCAGAAAAAGCACACATTAGGGGGAAGCAGTTTCCTGTCTGTAACTAGTAAAAGCTGCAACTCAAGTTCAAACAAGTCACATTTGACTCCTAGAACACTTTGTTTATTTAGAACCTCCACATCCCAAAGAGTCCTGGCATTCAAGAGTGAAATCTCAGACACGAGTACGAAATAAAAATCCCCCAAACCCCTAAAACATTTCCACCCTTCCAAACACCTAATTTGCTCATGAGGAGATCAATTTGAAACCTTGCTTTCCAAGCAGTTTTGCATCGTGTTGTTTGATCTGTGTACAGTAGCACAGCACGTTCTTTGTTCTCTTCCACAGGGCTCCCCAAAACTGGGAAGGCAGCCAGTGACACCGCTCAATTTCACATAGAAAGTGAAGATCAAAGACAAGAGAGCAAAGTAACATCATGGGAGAAGGTTTAAAGGTATTCAGATAGGAAGCCTCCAGAAAGACAGACGGAACAAAAACCTATCACAAAACTTAAAGGACTTGGGGAACAGACAGCCTGACAAGAACAGAGCTCCTAATTACAAAACTCTGAACTTAGCAGGGTTTACTCTCAAAAATATAACAACAGCCTCCTCACACTCCAGAAAACGTAGCACCAATGTAGTGCTTCTACCACCAGGCTTTCCTGCCAGCCCAAAAAGAAATGGACAACTACTCTGCAACAGCAAATCTTTGGTAAGATGTTAGTTATTAAAAGTGCAAAGATAAAAACAGACTTAATTTTATCAGACAGGAAAATTAGCTCAATTGGTGGGAATTTTTAAGCATAAGCTATGCACTATGAAGGTTTTCAATGGCAAAAAAATACCAAGAGAACCAATTTCATTGAAAATAATGGAACAAAGACCTTTACAGCCTCCAAACTTACTTCTGCAGCAACTGTAGTTCCGCAGGTCTGTTCCTGGGCCCCTGCACACTCTTTCACCGTAAGTGGGTCCACAAGCCAGAGTGCAACAGTGGAAGGCCAGTTCCCTCCCAGATTCGACACAGTATTTAGGAGTGTCATGTAGGTTCCTCCAATCAGTGGATCGCTGACTTTGGCGTTGAAAGCCATTACTGCAACATACATGCTATACAGCGTAATCTATAGAAGAAGGAAGAAAACCCACAGGACAGTAAGGTCTCCCCAGTTACGGACAATGACAACTAAAAACCCCAAGATAAAAACTGCTTTAAGAGATTACTTGAAGCTAGCAACATTGACTGAAAAGTAATCCCAACAGCTTAAAATTGCATGAGAGAGAAATTACTTTGTCAGTCTGTCTCTCTTGTCATACCAAGAAGTTAGCCTTGCCATTTGTCTCAAGTCATGCTGAAATGGACCCAGCCTCACATGCATCGGAATGATTGAGGTTATCAAACTGAACTATAAGGCCAGCTAAAATAGCACATAAAAATAAGAGTCTTGCATTTAAAATAAACTCTCAAGGCATTGCATACACTTTAGTTCTGATCCAAAGCCCAGTTTTTATCAGGAGTTTGTTTTCCAGGCCTTTGGATCAGATCCATTATGATGTTCCTTCAAAATCAGTAATGCAGTTTTTTCTAGGACGAAGACCATATAACTTTACAGATCTGCACAACAAGCACAATCATCACGTCTGCGAAACTCTGACAGAATGCTGGGATTTCTCCAACATCACCCTGCTTTTGAGCTTCTGGTTGGGGGGGATGGGGGGGGAAATCTATGAAACAAAAGCAGATCTGACCAACTAAAAGTAACTTCATAGAAGACGTCTAATGTACCACATGGAAGAAAGAGAAATCATATTGGCAAGGGTATCAAAACAAAATATAGCCACACAGCACAACAGGTCAGACTTAGATGAATTCTAGTGTAAGTAAGAAAAGCAGATAACAGCATTTATAGTCCTCTTGTCGATTGATATAAATACCCTCCCATCCCTCTCCCCTTCCCACATACAGTATACATTACCTGATGTAAAGCATAACTCAACAATACTACAACATAGTAGTAAACAGGAAATCCTCCTTCATGTTTTACTTTAGGAGTCCACCATACCAAAAAAGCAAATTCCAGACCAAGCAGTAATCTGGAAGAATATGAAAGATAATACATAATTCATGTAATTCTCTTCCCCTTGTGTTTCCTTGATACAAAGCTACTCTCAAATATTTATACATACAGAATACATTAAAACAGTTTATATGTAAATACTTAAAGGTATTTCTGCCTTAGATAGAATTAGATATTAAATATCTGACAAGCACTGAAATTGTAAACGTTTTATACCTAAACAATTCTATCATCCATATAAACATAATTGACTACCAGATCTCCTATACTAGCTTTCTCCCCTGCCCCTCCAACAGACACGTATTTTTTGTGGAAAGCAACACACAAGACATCTAACCAAATTCAGCTGGAGGAAAACTTACTCTTTTTTTTTTTTTTGCAAAAACATATATAGTTGCATAAGAACATGTTAAAGTAGCATCTACCCATTACAGACATGTTACATGATTTACCCAGTCACAGTATTAGGTAATTTGCTGGATTCACTGGTTTTAGAACTCCATAAGCAAACTCCTATATAAAACATGTAACAGAGAAATTAAATGTTTCCTTGTCCATATCAGCCTTATTCAGCTTCTTTCACCCTCAGTTACTTCAGTAAAGCACACACCCAGTAGATGCACCAAATGACTTGTCAATGCGTTCTGCCACTCTTACATTGGGAAGCATGCGTAATTTTACAGCTAGAGTCCCGGATCTAGTCAGAATGGTTCATGAATAAGGAACTAACAACATTGAGTAAGAGCAGGAGAGTACTGCTCTAATGTTGTTGCATATGTACCTTAAAAACACCTCATGTTCCACTTGCTTACACGTGTTACTACATGAATCAAGGCACAAGACACAGAGTTCTACTTACTATGAGAATTCTGACATACTTTCTTGTATCTGGAAGTTTAAGAGTTACACAAGAAATCCTATACTTGATCTGAATACACAAATTACTAAGTTTCTGTCAAACAAGATTTGTTTGTTTTTACCTGAAAGGCATAGCTTTGTAAAATGTGTTCAGCGGCTGGGGGCCTGCTGTGTATTTGCTGATAATCAGAGGCAATATTATCTGTAAAGGAACCATTGGAACCGCTAGCAGAGCTAAGTGCTCTTTCGGGACTCCCTCTTCCACTAATTTGAGTCCTGTTACAGCATCTGCCGCTGAAAATCCAACCTGCAATATAAGTTAGAAAAAATAAATTGAGGAAAGCAGTGATAGTTTGACTAGAAATTCAGGTTACTCAGTATTAAGTAAATTGAGAAATGTGATAGAGTACAATTCTTTTGTGTCTCATTTGATTTCCAAATCCGTTCTGAACCATGTTCTACACTTGCATACTCTTCTTGTCATCAGTGCCAAAACTATACCAAGAACATTAAACAGAGCAATGACATTCATGCTTGTGCCTTAATTGCTGTCAGTATCTACGATGGCCAACAAGAAGCCATGGAAACCTAGTTTGCACAGAGTTGCAGATTCTGGGAACAAGATTTAGGTTAAAAGAAACATTTTCTGTCCTTTTAACTGCAGACTACACAAAAACCATAACTGTTTAAAAAATGTTTAAGAACAAATTAATACTAGATTGCAATCAAACTTCTCTTTAATGCTTGTGTAAACACTTAAAAAAGCTCAAACAAATGTTTTCTGTTGTATAACCCTGCTTAGCACGATGATATAAACAATTCTGTTTCAAATTTTATGTGAAAATTTGTAACTCTGATGATAACCACTAGCAAAACTAACATATAAGTTACATTGCAAGGATTCAACTACCTTTCAGACTGATATCAGCAGCATCCAACTGTTCATACATGTATTTACTTACTTTTGCTGTGAGAATCAAGAGACAGAAAGTAAGAACTGCTGGCATCTTGATTATTGAGAATAGCAGCCTGTATGTATCAGTGATGCCTTTTGTTTCTTCTTTTGTTGGTGTTAGTTCCTTGTTTTCCTTTTTCAAAAGGGCAACCAGTGTAGTGGTAATTAAAAAGACAGTTCCCCAGAAAAACAGGAAATCTGGAGGGGAAAAAATAGTTACAAGACAGGGAAAAAACTTCAGAGGAAGAAGTCATTCACAACTCCCCAGCTGATTTACTGTGTAGTCATGTAACTATTCCATGCCTCGGTTCTATTCTCCCTATATAGTATCTATCTACCATCTGAAGGAAACAAAAGATTTATACCTATGAGTGTAAAGATGGCCTGGTGAAAGTTCTTACACAGTCATCAAGTAGCGCGTCACTCAAATATGGCTGTTTTAAGTAGCTATTATACTTGCTAACCCTCAAGCACTCTATTTTAAGCAGATATAATATTTTCTAAATTGGGGATTTGAAGGCAGCAATAGTAAAAACCCACCAATATTTTATGGCAAGTACTTTTTGAGTTAGTGAATGGATTAATCTAAATTAATCCTATCCTCTACCTTTATGAAAGAGGCAAGAAAGAACTCAGTAACATGCAGAGGGTAAGACAGAAGTAGCCTTTTATCTTCCTGGTCACGAGCAACTTCAGAAGCCTCACGGTGACTTGAAAGAAAGCAGCAAGGGCTGGTGAAAGGGCAAAGACAGTGCAAAAGTTTAGTCAATTATTAGCTGCTTCTTATGCACAGGAAGAGCGACAAGCACAACAAGCATGTAAGAAAACACAGAAAGACTACTTTAGCTATATCCCAGCATTCTCAGTGTAAAAGGAAAAAAAGGCATTTCAAACCATTTTCTGCTGCTTCCACACCAGCTACTTCTCCCTTTCCTAAAGTAAAGAAGATCCCATAACCAATGCTGTCTGATTGCTCTCTTCTCTGTTAAAAAAGGTACCCTGAATATGTATTTTTAAGTAAAAGATGAATTTTCAGGGAGTCGTGCTAATCACAGCTACTGTTTACAAAAGACATACAGCAGTGGTACTCTAATAATAGCACTAAGCATTATCACTGCAGTGAGACTTACAGTGTGAGGACAGGAATAGAAATAGCTTTGAGCATCATCGCATGAATACTCCTGATCAGGTCAGCCCTGTCAGATGCAATACAGTAATGGCTGGATTACCAAAAAGAAAAAAAAAAAAAAAAAGAAAGGCAGCCATATAGTCCACTAAAAGGCTACAAGCAAAAGAACTTTTTAAAATTATAGTTTACACAACAAGTTTCTAGCATAAAGTTTTTGGTGCCACCAGTGCTGCTTAGCCCCATCCCTATTTTGTCTCTGCCTCTACACTATTATGAGCAAAATAAACTGTTGTGCTGGGGGCAAAGCAAACCTTTGAACTAGACTGGGGACAGACCAGGCTTGAAAATAACCATCAACGAGGTGTCCATGGGGGGACTGGTGTTTGATCACAACAGCTTTAGTTAATCCTACAGCTACACATCTCTTCCCAGGAAAAAAGGTGCTCCACAGTCACCAGTCCAGGTAAGTTTGCGCTGCCTTGAAGGGGTACCTTCTTCCTGCACTTGCGCTTTACCTCTCTCCCATCATGCTGGGACAGGCATTCATGTGACTGCATGGCAAACAACTAACGCTGTTGCTGCTGCACAACTTGAAGTTGACTTGGGATCACAAAGTGTTGACTTGTTCTTTCCCTCGCATCGGCACACAGCCTACAAAAGCCTTCAGAGATCTGAATGGGCAAAAAGCTATTATTTTAAAACTATTTTCTGCTCCTTTAACTGCCTGAACAGGCTTATCACAAGCCCCATTACAACCTGTGCTAGGACCAGAGAGCCACTCTCCTCATTTCAGTGAGCTGGTTTTCAGTACTGCTCTACAGCTGCTTCAGGAGAAATGTGGACACAGCAAACTGTGGCAGTCACATGAACAAGGGATGAGAAACTTCTTGCAGCCAGTTTTACCACCCAAAAAAACATATCCTGCAACTACAGTATCAGAGCTATTTGCTTTTCTTACTCCACCCAGGTTAGTACTCCAGGACAAGTTATACAGGTTGCATTGGTGTTTTTTGATTTTGGGATATTTTTATTTTTTTTCAAAGACAGCACTCTTTCAATAGTAACAAATCCATTTATGCAAACAGTACTGAGAGAAAAAAAACGAAGACAAGAAAAAACCTGGACATTGGAGGTAAGAATAGACAAACCAAGCTCTCTTAACTACACTAGTGATTTGCAGGTTGCATCAGCAGTAAAAGACATCAGTCTGCCGCTGGAGCAAGAGGGAAGAGACACACCAGCACTTATGAACTACACAGTAAGGGAAAACAAAGGAAAGCAATAAACTAGCAGGGTTACTTTGAGGGCTACTCTACATAGGGTTATCAACTGGAAGGAAAGTGGAAGACTACTTAGCAATTGTGATAGCTGCACAGACAAAATAAGTACAGCAGTCTTGGAAACTGATATCCTGATTTATCAATAAGATAGGTACAGGACAGAAAGCGAAAACTAGCCTGTAAACAACAATTCACTCAGTTTTGGCATACCTTTTCTCTTACATGATACAGGAAGAGCATCAATGTAAGAGACAGAAAAGAAACTAAAACCATGAGAATTTACTCTTCATTGCTAGCCATGGTCACTTTGAGACTGCAGCCAGAAGCCGTGCCAGTTTTTCTTGTCCTCCCATAAGCTGAGCTGGCTAAATTCAACCTTGCAAACAAAACATGTATTTAAACATCTTCCAGGCAATATGCCAAATATCAACCACTACATATAACCTTTCTGAAAAAAAATCAAAACCAAACAAAATCCCACCCCAAACCAATGCCAAAACCATCAAACAGAAAACATCCCTACACTAACAGCTAGGTATGGTGGTATTACCAGACACTATTAATTCATTAAAGAGAAAACAAAATCCCCCTTAATTTACTAAAATAAGGCCTTCCTTGAGAAATTGGCTACGTGGTCAATCCTGAACACTTGTCATTTCTATTTCTGTGAACAACACCACTTTGGAATAATCAATTATTTTTTTTTAATTTCCCCTTTCCTTCCTCCCAGATGGAGATGTTCTTAAAAGGCCTCCTTAATAAGAGGCAAAGCATTTGGTTTGTTTGGGT
Organism: Chroicocephalus ridibundus; assembly: GCF_963924245.1. Classification (NCBI taxonomy): domain Eukaryota; kingdom Metazoa; phylum Chordata; class Aves; order Charadriiformes; family Laridae; genus Chroicocephalus; species Chroicocephalus ridibundus. The sequence goes on from NC_086289.1 coordinate 66,840,932, forward strand.
CGTTTTAAACAATAACCTATTCCACGGTCATTACAGCGGGGGGTGGGGTGGGGGGGGTGGGTGGGGAGGTGAAGTCTCTAAAGTGCTTAGATCAGCCAAGATAATGACAAGGCAAGTTTCCCACACTCATAAGGCCAGAGAAGCCTGGAAGTTCAGTGCATGCAGCAGTGGACTCTACCAGCCTCCTGGCAGGCTGTGCTTTCTCATGGGCAGGGGAGAACCCAAAGCTGCTCAGTTCACAGCGCCAAACCACCGCCCTCTCTGAATGGAGCTTTGGTCTAGGTTCAGGGAAGAATCATCCCCATCCCAGCATCATCAGGCCAGCAGTACCTGAGAGGGTAACAATCCCCTGGGGCTGGGGCTGGAACCGCAGGTACTTGTTGCAGAAGGAGGCCGACTCCAGGGCCAGGAAGAGGACGTTGCCCAGGAAGTAGCCAGCCGTCTGGCCCACGGAGTTGCAGGTGGAGGCGTAGCCCACATTCTCCCTGGACAACATGGTCAGGGCCCAACCGTCCACTGCAATGTCCTGAGTCGCTGCCAGGAACTCGAAGAAGAAGAAAGTCCCAGTGAGGGCCACCACGTTGGGGCCCCGGCCCTCCCCGTCGCCCAGCAGCAGGTCCACCTGGGTGGACATGTAGATCATGAAGAGCCCCAGGATGTACTGCGTGGGCACCAGCCACGACTTGCGGCGGCCGAAGCTCCGCAGGTAGACGGCGTCCACCAAAGGGGCCCAGAGCAGCTTGAGGCTGAAGGGCCAGAAGACGAAGCTGAAGAAGGCCTGGTCGGTGTAGCTGGCGCTCTTGCTCTGCAGGATGAGGGGGACGCTGCCCGCCAGTCCCAGCGGGATACCCTGCAGCACGTACAGCACCAACAGCAGCAGGATACTGCCCAGCTCCGCCCGGCACCCCCGCGCCCCCCGGGAGCTTGCCTCCGGCGGCGGCGGCGGCGGAGGCAACAGCAGCGCCTCAGCCTCGCCACCCGGCAGTCCATCCCCACAGAGCACCAGGCCAGGCGGCGCCTCACTCCTCACGTCCAGGTAGTGGTGGTGGCTCCCGGCCCGGCGTTGCCGGCCGCCCTCCTTGGCCGCAATAGCAGGCGACATGTCGGCGGCAGCGCCGCGGGACCGCACTGGGGGCCGAGGCGGGAGCGGACGCCGCCGCTGAGGAGAAACCGCGCACCGGCCCGTCCACCACCAGCCACCGCCGCCCCGCCCCTTCCGGGCACGCGGGGCCAACAGCAGGCGTGGCTGCTCCTCATTGGTGCGCTGCGCGCTTACGTCAGGTAGTCGCCCCGGCTCCTCCTCCTTCTCCCCCTCCCCGCGGCGGCGCGGCGCAGCCAGGCGGCATTAGCTCATCGCGGCGCGGCGGTGGCGGCTTCTCGCCGCCCTTTCTTTCCCCTCCCCGCCTCGGGGCTGCCCGTCTGCCGCTCCCCGCCCTGGCAGCCCTCATGGCCCTCTGCAACGGAGACGCCAAGGTCAGTGCTGCCGCGCTCCCCTCCGCCGTGGCCCGGGGTGCTGCCCGCCGCCCGCCCGGGCCTGACGGGCGCTTTGTGCCGCTGGGGCCTGGCCTGGCTGTCGCATACGGCGTGGTGGGGTCCGGCCTTTCCCCGCAGAGCAGGCCGGAATCTGCGGCGGGGAGCGGGGCCAGACGGCTGCAGGGGCTGCGGGGGGCCGGTGCCTGCCTGCCCGCTGCCGGTAGCTGCCCGCCTCCCCTGTCCCCTGCGCCGCTCTGCCCGCTCGGTCACGCAAGGGGCTGTTCGGAAAAAATCAATTAGTTTTACAATCCAGTTTTTTTGGTAGGGTTTTTTTAAGCGTTGGCTCGCGGTGTGGCCCAGCTCATGGCCGCCCAGTGCCTCGCACGGCCTGCGCTGCCTGCGGGCTGAAACCGAAACGGGGGCATGGCCAGCACCTCCCCTAGCAGCTAGCCACGTTCTTTTTTTTTGGCGTTACGTCCTAATAAGCACGGCAACTTATTCAGCCAACCTAAGAGAAAAATTGGTTTGCTTAATTGCTGCGGGTTTGCCTGCGCAGGGCCCTCTGCCCCGTCCCGGTGACCCCCGGGACCGTGCTGCTCCCTCACCATCGCCCCAGGTCCCGTGTGCAGCGACAGTGATGAAAAAGCTGTGTGTCGGCGTGGCTCCTGCATGGCGGGGGGACAAAACGACTTATGCGCCTTTATGAAATAGAAGTTTTTTTCTTGACAATGCAACTTCTGAACCAAAGCCCTGTAAGCTGTCTCAAGTCGCTTCTGTAGTAGGATAGAAGCCATGTTTTAGACGTTTTATCTAATTTGCAAGAAAACATGACTCTGAGGGTTTCTTTAAAGCGCTTAGTTGGTTGCTGCTTTAAGTTTTCTGACACATTTTTCCTGACCGTTGACACCATCTCCTTTCCTGGCCAGGGCTGCTCTTCAGGACTCCACTTCTCTGGGGTGCTCGCGCCCACAGCCAGCTATGTGCTGCGGAGCTCATCTTCCATGAGCCGTGCACTTGCAGGAAGCGTGTAATGAGAGTGGCTTCCGCAGGGGGCCAGGCCCAGCAGCCGTTGGAAATCTGCATGTGACTTATGTAAATTAAAGTTTGCCTGAGATAACGGGTTGGGGGCTCTTGTATCAGTCTCGCGGATTGCCCAAGTTTGAAGGAGTTGCTTTCCTGTTATACTTTGAAAAATTATGAGTAAGTGTTCTTATACCTGCTTAATTTTAATACCACAGGGAAACAATTAAACTCCTGTAAAACCTGTGCTGTCTTGAAAGTGCCAGATCAAGGCTCCTGGTTTAGGCTTGTCTGAAGTTATTATTGTGGGTGAAAGCTGAGGGCTCGGACAGAAGGGCTGTTGCTGCAGACTGGGCTCTGCCAGGTGCTTCTTGGTACTCCAGATTATGACTGTTCTGTATGCTAATGTGTTTTATAAATTGCATTAATGAAAATCCTGCAAGCGTGTGGGAGTGTGAAATGCTGAAAAATTCTGTGATTGTGCAGAAGTGGGCTGTTGTGAGCCTGCAAAACTTAGTTTAAAGTACTAGGTAGGAATAAGATATGTGGTGTCCTTAGCTGGTAATGCAAGCCTTATGGCAAGTCTCCTACCACAGTTCGTTATAGAACTGATAATTATTGGTTTTGGCACGAAAAACCCAAGAGCAATGAAAGTTTTTTTTCTTACAGTGTTACTAAGTGGTAAAGCTGAAATGATGGATTAAAGCTGAACCTCGTGGTGCAGTTGGAGGTGGCGATAGAGTTCAGGTGACAGTCGGGACCTTGGTTCCAGGTTTTGCGTCTCTGAAACAGGGAAATGGCAGTCTGGAGATAAAGCATTTTGGTGGTGTAATCAGTTTATTTGGTTCATTGGTCACAGAGGAGAGTAGGAATCTTTCACATATGATGTGTTTTTCAGGATGACTTGTGTTTTAAATTATCTGAATGTAGACTTTGTTCCTCCATTTTTTCTCTTGGTGTACACAAGTTCCATTCTGTTTTTAGTCCCACTCTCGGGACATCAGGCTGGTGCATCTGTCTGCTGTGCCTCACACCTGAACCTCCTTGGGCACCTGCCGAACCAACTTCAACAGAAGTTGTGAAAAAAAGCAATTTCTACAGATTTTTGTGAAAATAGACCAGGAGAAGACAAGGAACTCTAGTTATGCCCCTACTGAAGGGAAAAACAGCTTTTATTAGAAACTGGAGAATCCCCACTAGGAAGAGGTGCAGGCTCCATAGACCCTGTTCCTGCAGGAGTTGGGCTGCCTGGTATCCTCTTCATCTTTCCCTAGCATGCATATGGTATACAAACATGAGCTAAACTGCCATGTTGGCTGCATGTTAACAGCATCTGTTCTTTTTTTTGATTTTATTAAATGAAGTTTCCCTTGTTAAATTTGAGTTCAAAATCTCTAGCCTTGACATGGTGCCTTTAAATAAAGCCAGATCCTGTACTGACTTACCACCTTTCTCCTTCCTCTCTTTCCATGTGGTTTACAATAACGTTTCTGTTGGGCTCTTTTCAGAGCTGAACCTCCTTACAGTTCTACATTAGCTCAAAAATGAAGTGCAAAAACTCCTCTGGCAGAGTCAGTGTGATGATAGTCACCTGTATTGATTCCTGGGATGGGGCTTGCTTGGACATATGCTGGGATGTGCTGTGAGGCTGCCTACAGGAGAAAAGCAGAGCGGGCAGTGCCCTGTGTAATTTCTGAGAGAAAAATATTTCAGCCTGTAGTTCACTCTAAGACCACATCTAAGGGGGCGGCAAGTTTTTAGATGAATGTTGTTTTGTTTTGTTTTTTTCTGGTGAGGTGCCTGTTGCCTTGCTCATCTTATATATTCCCCATAAGATCTGTGTTGCTTGATGGATGCAGTACTCTTACTGGATTTTAGCCCATATGCCTTTAGCATCATCTGAGGAAAAACCTTGTGAGCTATGATTAGATGCTGGCTTTTGAGATTTTGGGAGGGTATTAACAGACTCCCAGTGGAACTCAGGCAATGAGCTATTACTTGAAGCCTTAAACAGCCATCTTTCAGGGCCACAAAACCCCTTAAGAAATAATTCTAATGTTGATGCCGTTGTCTGTGAAAGTGTTCCTCCAATCATTGTACAAATGATGCTATACCTAACAAGAGCGAAGAAGCAGGGACGGCTCAGTGAGGGGGTTTGCCGTCTTGGGAGCTGAGTGCTCACACCTGGGTGACTACAGTGCAGAGGATTGTCCCGTTCATGCTGGTGACAAAGGGGTAGGTATCACTGTCCTGCTTTTACCGAGCAGAACTAAGGAAGGTGCAGGTTCATTTGAGATATAGACCTACTTATGCTGCCTTATGCAATGTTTTTCAAACTACTCCCGATGTAACTTTGAGCTCTTTTTGTTTTCACGTGTGTGTCTCCCCCACAGCTGTTACTTGGGCCCAGCTAATTACACCAGACTGCTCAAAGCAGCTCGATGCCTTCAGGGTAGGGCGCTGAAAATGAGATTTATGTACTAGCTCAGCCATCGGTCCAGCTGAGCTGATGCCAACAATAACTTGGGTTTAGCCTTTTTTATTGTAAAATGTAAAAACTGCCTTCACAGCTACTTCATTCTTACTCATTCTGCAGGTTCTTAGGAGTCAGCAGGTTGGGATGATGGGTATGATGTGTGGGTAGCAGTGTTGGCAGGTGGACCCATCTGCAAGGGCTGGCTATGCACCCCTGGCTTGCCTGGGGCTCTGGAGGGGACTCCTTACATCCCACCCTGGTCTCTTGTGGGTGGAAGTGGACAATCTTGAACACTAAGCCAAGAGGGCTGCAGAGCTCTGTCCCTTTGTGGTACAAGCTACAGCATGTGCTCTGAAACAATTAAAGACTTTAAATAAGAAATAGCACTGCAAGGAATTTGCCACAAGATGGAATTAGAAAAGAATAAGGATGTTGGTCTTTCTCTCAAGAAGCACTACTTTAGAAATTGCTAGGTGAAAATGCCCAGAATCACTCTAAAAGTGGTTCCCTCCCTTCCAGTTCCCCAGAAGGGAAGACAGTTCTGGTGACCTCTCTCCATCTGAGCAGGGGCTTTGAAGGGGCGTTTGCTGCTGAAGTCTGCTTTACTCTACATGTGCCCTTTTTGTTATATAACCCAAGACTAAAAAAGTCGTTAAGAGCTCCCCATGAAGCACACTCAGCTACCAGTTGAAGGAAAGAAATTAAGTAACTGACTCTAACCTGGATTTAGGCTTTTGAGGGATTTAGCATATTTTTTTCTGCTTGTGTCCTTTAATTTAGATAAAACCTTTTCCAGCTAGCGTAAACTTTGGAATTTTCCAGTGTGCTTGCCTTCCTTGGTTAATTTGAAGACAATTATCTGAAGTGTCTCTCAGTAGCCGTCGAAGAAAGCTTAAAGGCAGCCTTTTTTGTGTATTTATTTGTTGGGGAGAATGTGTCCCAGCAGGGTGATGCTCTCCTCCAGAATCAACCTGTGGTTGATACGGGGGTGATTATCTGACCTGCGTGGAAATACTGTGGCATGCTGCAGGCTGCCCCAGCTTCCTTTGGAGCCCAGGCAGCGGTGGTGGGGACCTCCTGTGAGCCCTGGGTCAGAGGCTGCATTGCCTGGTACAAACATGCAGAACAACTCTAATGTGCCATAATTAAAACTTGAAGTGATCATAAGCTTCAAGGTGTGTTTTGAGGCTGTGTTTGCCTCAGAACCCTTCCATGTTTTTCCTTCGTCAAGGTACATTGTCAAGGAAACAGTTTAAGCTTTAAGTTAAGGGAAAACCACCCTCGAAATAAGTGATTTCTTTAAGCAGCAGAATTTTTTCTGCATGAATTTCTTGGTGTATAACAGTGCAGTTGAGTTCACATTCTTCCTTGAAGATCGTTGGATGCGGACACTTCCATGGAAGTGCCATGCCTCTTTTCATAATTTTTTTTAAAAAAATAACGAACCAACCAAACTTGTCCTTGCATTTTCCTGCCCTCGTTCAGATTTAGCTGAAGTTGGCTAGTCAATTCAAAAGTGACAGGTTCAAAGAGAACCATTGCTTTGTTCCAATGTGCAATCTGCTTGAATGCTGCAGTCAAAAGTTGAGCTTTTTTTGAAAAATTGTTTTAGCGGAGACATTTGTTCTCAATTTCTCCTTTTTATTCTCTCCAGGAGGTAATGTCAAGTGAAAGCTCAGCCTATGAGGCAGTGTGATGGGGAAAAACATTTTTCTTGTGACTTTGCACTGTCCTGTTTTGCTTGAGGAAAAGGCACATGGTCTTAATTATCATAGGGTGTGCTGGGTTTTGTATGGAACTGTAAAATGGAAAAAGCTGGAGTGGTGAACAGGGCATATGACTATTTATGGAAAGCTCTGCCTTCATTAGCTTATTTGCATATTTTTTTTTTCCGTAATTTATACCATGTTTGGTTTTGGGGATGGGGATGTCATGTTTGTGTGGCTGCTTGGAAGGGATGTGCTGTGTTAATGCATGGCCCCTTTTTCTTGCTAGTGCATCTACTGGTCCTTATAAATTTGAGGATTTTTTTCATTTAGAAGTTTTTCCACTACTCTTTATCATTGTAATCATAAATTAACTTATAGGCAGCCTTAGCAAGTTTACCAGATGTTAGTTGTTTAAGAGATCTGGCTTAAAGTCTGTGGTCTGCAGTGTGTCACCATAAAGCGCTGACATGAGTGATGTTCGCAGCCAGAGAACACCGGAGGAGACCTCAAGGATGGGCAGCACCACTACGAGGGAGCCGTCGTCATACTCGATGCCGGAGCGCAGTACGGCAAAGTCATAGATCGTCGGGTGCGTGAGCTGTTCGTCCAGTCTGAGATCTTCCCTTTGGAAACGCCAGCCTTTGCAATCAGAGAACAAGGGTTTCGGTAGGTTGTTTCCTGCGATGCCTCTGCCTGTGTGTGCTGCTTGTTCTCTCCTCTCTGTCTGACAGTATCTGTGGATGTTGGCAGCAGTAGTAATTGCCTGTGTTTTTATGTGCAATAGCTTTCATTGTAATTACGTTAATGATTGCATCTTTAGCTTATCCATGGGAACAGCTGAGTTTTGCTGGGGAAACTTGCGCGGCAGTATGAATTTTGTCTATTTGCCTTCACGTCATTTTAATCATTTCCATTTGTAAGTATAATTTAAGAGTCTGCATTTTAAATATGTATCTGGAGAAATTTAGATGATCTTGCTGTTTTACCTGTTAAACTAGAATAGCTATTGATCAAGAAAACAAGTTTTATGAGTTTCTAAAAAAGATTTTTCTTAGTTATTTATTTTTTTTAAATTAAACTAACTTGGATACTGAACATATTGGGGTAAATCATGCCAAACTGTTTCTGGGAAGCAACTGGAAAAAAAACCCAACTGAAACTACCACTCATTGTTTGCAGCAAGGAAAGGTCTCACAATTATTTAGTACTTTGTGCATTTCTTTTTCTTGTTTTATTAGGCTTACAAGGGTATGCCTCTCTTTTGTGTGGGGAAAATAAATACCCTGAAGTCTACAAATCATCAAAGACCTTACTTGTTAGTGTGGTACAAATCCAGAAATACAGTGCGTGTCTACTTCTTGGTTGTGCCCAACAATAGATAAGACAGTGCTTTGCTGCAGAATTGCATTTTTCTAATCAATTGTAATTAGTGAACCAGTAAACAGTGTATTTTAGTAAGTCAAATAGGAGCTTATTGATCTCTTCTGAAAACACAAACCAGAAAACCCAGGACCTGTTGGATCTGTCAGGTAGCTGCTGTGTGAAGAATTTCTCTTTCAGAAATGTTCTGAAAAATACCTTCTACCTTCTCTTATCAGATCTTGTTTGTAATTCTCCAACAATCAAGTCTTTAAAAGATGGACATACCTAATTACTCGTTTAAAAGGAATTCCTGCATCTGCTGTGTGTTGGGTTTTAGGTGTAGATCATAGTACTAGTGATGTTTTGTCTCAAACCTGTACTGTATTGATGCAGGTTCGTAGTGGGAAGGCCTTTTCGCCCTTTCTTTTCAAAGTTGAAAGTTCTTCAAAGTCTTGTGATTAGACCTGTTGGTCTTGTCATTCCAAATAATTGCTCTCTAAAATGTGGCAAAACCTCTTCATTCAAAAGGTCACTTCTCAAGGTTAAGATAGTGGTTTCAGGTTATCGGTTATCCAGATTGGTCAATAAGTTGTGTGTCCACAGTCTCATCCAGGAAAGCTCAACAAATATTGATACCAGCTGTTGGGTGCCTTTATTCACTGACTGCCATAAAAATGAGTTTGTGGTTTGCCTGCAAGATTTTGAGATATATTCTGTGTGTCATGGGAATAGTCAGGTTTCCATGTTGCAGCTCTGCATTGAACGGGCTGAGGAGCTTTGGTCTATGCTAAGGTTTGAGAGGCAGCAAGACTGAATGGTTTGCTAAATTGTATTTACAAGTTGTGTTTAGAAAGCCAGCTCCTCAATTTTCATAGTTTCAGAACAATCTCTAGTGACAAGTTTCATCTAAATGTGACATAAATATATTAGCCATTTCCACGAGGTCCTGGGCTGAGAAGGTGTCACGTTTGGGGGCTCTCCTGGCATTAGTCTGAATTCTGGCACCGTCTGAGCTCTGGTGTGAGTCCTGAGGTCAGGGTATCAATGCATGCATTTTACTCTTGCTATTTTTACATGGTTCCTGATGTGCCTTTAATCCATTGCAAATAGGCTTTCCAAAGCTAGCTCAGGTTGTTTTGGAAGTGGTTTAAGGTAAATCAGAAAAAGGTATATTCATACCAACACGAGAAGGTACGTAAGAAATTACATGGTGTTGCAGTAAAACTTTCAAAGTCTACGTCTAATGCTGGTTTTAATTTATCCTGGACAGTTGAGAAGATGCAGGTTCCTCTCTCACCCTCAACTCATAACTTTTTTTTCTTTGCTTCGACAGATTGGATAACCTTTCTGTATTCTGTGGGATTTTAATTGGTATGGAAAAATAGCAGATTTTAAGACTATACTTTTTGAATAGGACAGTGTATAACGATTTTGACTTGTCATAAAAATGTTCAATTTGTAGGTGTGGCTGTATTTCTTTTCATTAATACTAAATAGTGTTCTGTACACTTAACTCCACATAGAGAAGCATTTGCTTATTAGAAGCAGTAATACCACCGGACATTAAGAGTTTTCAGGCTCTTTCTGGCAGTGTCTGAGTTTAGGAAATTCCTGGTGTCTCCAACTTGAACAGAAATGCCTGTACATGTACAGCAGCTACTAGTTATCAAGATTGTTGAGTGTAAAACTACGCCAATGTCAGCTGTATGCTTATTCCAAAGCTCACTTGTAGATCCCTACATACAGAGAAATAAACGCTGCCTCTTCCAGTTCACAAGCCACTGTGCTTTGGCTCTGAGGGGTGTCCCCATACAGCCTTCCGCCTCGTCCCCTGCCATGGGATGAGGAGCCCAGGCTGGGGGACGAGGAGGTGGGCTGCTGGGGAGGGCTAGCCCTGTGTTGGTGGGAGCAGGTACCCTGTGTGACTGCAGTTGAGAGGTGGCATTCGGTATGTGGGCTTGTAACTACATGATTATTTCTGCTGGTGGTACAGATGTAGTAGGAGCACTACCCGTTTCTGCTGCTTAAAAATAGAAAAATTCTATTTTGTCAGTGCTTGCATGACAAACACTCTAAATAATGCTGGAAGAAAGCTTTATTAGGTGCGCTTAATCCTGTGTATGCAACTTCTCTCTCAGCCCATTTTGCATTTCTTGCTTTGAATAACAGATTTGATGTTCTCTGTGAAATAAACAGTACATGAGTCCAAGGTCTGGTACACCTGTGTTCGATCCTGGGCCAAGGCCAAAAAGCATTGCTCAACTGGCTGGTCCTGCAGTTCACAACCTTGCAAATCATCATGGTTTGCAAAAGCTCTCTATTCTTCTTTGAAAAGATTTAATTTTCTGTGATAGCGTGATGTATTAACTTGAGACCATAAATACTTGCATGTGTTGGACTTTTAATTCACAACCTGTGGCTAATGCCATCTCACTTTGTAATCAGGGTGGATTAAAGGACGTTTTCTCAGCAGCTCTAGAAATTTGGGAGTCTGTTTTCTGAATGCAGCTTGCCTCCACATGGCGCAGACACCATGAAGTATACGTGTCTTCATACTAATGCTCTGCTTTTGATCCTAGCCATCTTGCTTTTCTCATAGTTGACAATTCCTATGAGGAATTTAAAATACAGTCACTTTTTTAGATGGTTTATATTTGACTTTGTTTAAACTGATGAAATACTTCTCTGGTAAGTTTCTTTTTTTACAGCTGTAGCATAGCAAACAAGCTGTTTTAGGATATCTGTATTAAAATTTACGTTAGGATATATAGAGTTCTAAAAGTATTATGAAGTAATGTCAATGTTTAAAGCAAATAAAGACATTTTAAAGTAAACGATATATTTGAGTTAATGTTTTCTTTATCTTTTGTCTGCAGAGCTATCATTATATCTGGAGGACCAAACTCTGTGTATGCAGAAGATGCGCCATGGTTCGACCCAGCGATATTTACAATAGGAAAACCAGTTCTTGGAATCTGCTATGGCATGCAGGTGCTGCTGAGAGATATGTTTGTCTTCAGCCATCTTCCAGGCCTCATTTCTGATACTAACTGAAGATGAACTGCTAAAGGACCTGCTTTTCAAATATAAGCAGTATGCCACATGTGCAAAAGATACTTCTAAAGTGCTAATTTATAAACTGAGAATACTGTGTATTCTTCTCTTGGCTCTGCCATATCAATAGCATAAGTGGTTTTTCTTTACTTAAGTGACGTGAATTGAGTTCCACACTGCCTTTTTTTTTGGTCACAATAAATATAACCTGGCAGTCATTAACTAATTCTGTCTAGTTGGTATTGGCAAGTGTGCCCCTCATGTAAACAGGTGAAATAGTTTGGGTTTTTTCCCCTTTTGTTTTCAAGTGTGGAATGTTTCTAGCATAGTTCTTAAGAGTGCTTAAACTCCACCCTTATGAAACACTTATTTACCTTAGGACTGAGCGGTGATCCTGCAGTGATCTAGGATATCCAAGCTGAGTGAAGAAACAAACTTCCAAGGAGACAGGGGATGGATTAGATGCATGACTTCTGCTTGTGCATTTTGTTTTTTTTCCAGGGTTAGTGATTTACTAGGCCTTCAGAGGTGCTGAATAATGGCTGGAAAAACTCCTTTAGAAAGGCTGGTAATTACGGAAACAGTAGTGGCACTCCCTGTTCTAAAGGGAAACATAGGTTATATTAAAATGTGTCTTAAGCAAACTGAAAATATGTTACTTAGCCTCAAGCAGGGGAGTTCCTTAACGCCAACTTTATGGAAATGAATGGCCTGTGTGCATTAACGCACTACTACTTCATTATAAAAAAAATTGAAATCAGTCAAGCACAGTAGGTATAATATCAAACTAGGCCTAAACTGAAGTCTTAAATCTCTGAAAGTTAAAGTAGTTGGAAGGTGAAACTCTAAAAATATTTTTTCGTTACCAGTTATATTTACAAGGGAAAAAAAAAGTCTTTATTTTGAGACCTCTGAAATCTAAAATGCAGATATCCAACTCCAAATGACAAGGTGAAGTTTTAGAAAGAAAACCTGGTTCAGATACTACTCTTTTTATAGTAAGGATTATTAAGAGTTTACTCCTTTAGTGTTATTTTTGGGACTCAAGTTTTTGATAGCTTCTTCAGAGCTGAGGAGCCACATGTTGAGAAGTTTAAGCCTATCTGAGGCCTTTAACTAAAAGATAGATAAATCATATTGTTGTTCAGCAGCTTAACTGTTTTTATGATAACTGGCCTCAGATACTCAGCTGATTTGTAGAGCACCCACTTCTATGTGCAAGTATTGAATATGCATTATTTTGCAAATCTCTACCTATTGTCTACTGTTGTGGATTTCTGCTGCTCATTGTGTGCGGCAGCAGTCCCCAGCTATGCCAGCAGAAGGGAACGAGCCCAATACAGAAGTGTGATTAATTTTGAAGAGAATTCTTATTGTTTTGGAAAATAATATCTTAAATGAGTATAATAATGAAAAACTAGGTTGGTACGTATTGGAGGGCTAGAGCTGTTGTCAGTCATAGGCAGACTGAGATATGAAGTGGTACTAGGTTGTGTAGTGCTTTTTCAGATAATGTTTTTGTTTTGACAGATGATGAATAAGGTATTTGGAGGTACGGTGCACAAGAAGAGTGTTAGAGAAGACGGAGTGTTCAGCATTACTCTGGATAACACATGTTCACTGTTCAGGTACATAGACATTTTAAGTTATCAAAACAATATTGGAAATACCAGTCTGGAAATTGGTGGCTAGATGAGAGGAAGCTTATTTTAAAGGAAATAGCAAAATTGCACCCATGCTTATCTGATAATTTCTAATAAAACTTCTACAGCTGTGTTCATGAGTAAGCAAGTAACTCATTTGAAGAAATACTTAGGCATAACTTTTCAATTGACTCTAGAAATGCAGATGTATTTGCTTGGAGTAGGGTGTAAACCCCTTATTTCAAAGTAGAATGTTGTCTTTAAGACACCATAAAGTGTACCACAACAAGAGAATCTTTGTGTTGAGCTCTTATCTCCTTCTGCTGTGCAGTGCATTACTCTTGTATTGGTTGGCACCCTTCCAATTTTTGAAAGGTAATAGAAACTCTGAAACCATTCTTTTTCTACTTTCCTTTAAAATTGTTTAGTGATGTTTTGTAAAACTAGAATTAGATTTCTTGGTAGTTTGTCAATGCCTCTCAAGTTTCTTGTAATAATTCTAACAATTTACTCATACCTGGCATTCCAGTTTTATTAACATTCCCCTGTAGGACTACTGCAGAACTTTATACCCTGTCTAAAGTCTGAGGTGCCCAAATTGTCCTGAAAACACTTGGTTTTGAGCAAGAAAACTTCACTCCGTTGAAATAAAAAGCAGGACTCCAAGTATCCTCATTGATTCTAGATGGCTCTACATGTCAGAGGGGATACTTCAATATTGGCGTGTTCATCAAAAAACCTCAAACCCTTCTGAACTAACACAAATTACCTCTTGCATGAAGGATGTGTTGTAAAAGAACTTAGGCAGCTTCCAATGAAGGCATCTCAAAGCTGGAGATTACTTTTTGGGAAGGAAATTCTGCGTGTATTTCAAATGCGCCTGGCCAATCAAGATGTTCCCTTATTGGGATCCCTAATGGCTTCTCTTGGAAACACAGATAGCTAGGTCTTTGTTCTTTTTTTTTTTTTTAATTGATTGATTCTAGTTTTTAATCTTTGTTTAGGGGCCTTCAGAAAGAAGAGCTTGTGCTGCTCACTCATGGAGATAGTGTGGATAAAGTAGCTGATGGATTCAAAGTGGTTGCACAGTCTGGGAACATTATAGCAGGTATTTATTTTACACTAAAATTGCCTTTTGATAGCATTCACCAAAGGAAAGAATACGGCAGACAGTAGTTGGAACGAAATGGGAACAGAATATCTCTGTTATTTAATTGCCAAATAAGTGAATTGTTTTTAACAATTTCTTGTGTTTGCTTGCGTATTGTGCTGTCATGATACTAAAGAAAGAAATAGACATGAAAATGAAAGGTTCTGTTTTTAAATTGGTAGCTTAAGGAAAATTTAACTTCTACAGTTTATTTTAAAGTATGCACGTGTTGTTTCTCTTTGAAATAAAATATTGTGTGCCCTTAAGGCCCGGGAGGGGAAGACATGTACTGTAGTGTGCAGCGTAAGTGCTGTTTGGTTTTTGCACTGTAATAGTACAAGTGAAACCCTGTTTAATTACTAAAGCTTGATTAACTTGCTATTGTATTTAATATTATTGCATGAATGTTCAACTGAGCAAAAAAAATGTTGGTACTGAAAGCAGTGTTTCAAATATTCCACGCAGATTGTCACAGAAAAATGTAGAACCTTAGAATTTGGTTTTTGAAAGCTACTCAAGTTATTGAATGCCAAACAGACTCTTTGAGTCTCTTTCTAGGAGATGGGAGACCTGAAAAGGTCTTAAGTTTGCAGAGCCTCTTAGTAAGATCTCAAACTATTCACCTGGTTTATTTTAAATCTTTCATTTAAAAAAAAAAAAAAAAAAGAAAAGCTTGAGCTGCTGCTCTTAAATTGGACAAGTAACTAATTTGAGAAAATCTGGCTTTTTAAAAGATTTAAGAATGTCTCGTTATGGAAAGATTCTTTCCAAACTACTGTTAAGATTAAACGGAGCATTCATTGTATTCTGGGTTGCCTTCAAAGTGATCTAGAGCTCATGACTGCTCAGATCTCTCTATAAATTGTTTTGCTGTGTAAAGTTTGCTGCATCCAGTGTGCAAGCTGCACCAGGGCTCTGATACCTTTAACCCTGCTTTATGTAGGCATTAGAAACAGAGTTGTACCTTTCCTATCCACAACACTTTCCTGTGCCATTTCCCATGGGCTTTTATAAAAGCCTGTGGCTCCTTGTGCCTAAGCAAGCAGAGAAATGCTGGTAAAGTGGTAGCCAGGCTTCCAGGAGCCAAAGAAATACAGAGGTACCGTGTACGTGGGAGTCTGACGCAGGTTGGTGGAATTAGGCGGTTTCCCTACTGCTTTTTTTAATCCCAGTCTGATCAATGCTTGCTGCAAAATGCAGTGTTGTGATCTACTCAAAGTAAACCTCCAGAGACTGTTAAAGAGAGGGGTGGTGCTCACAGGCGTGCTCCTGCAGGGACATCTGCACAGCTTGACAAGCACAACCCTTTTACTGTGGGTGCAGCTGTGTCCATGTGGCTTAGTTGTAGGGTTGTAGAGGTATCCTGTGGTGAGGAAAAAATTAATGTAATTGATTTCCTGTTTTCTCAATGGTTTTCCTAGGATGTCTGAGATGTTTTCCCTGGTTTCTGAGGGATTGTGTGTTCTAGATATGTAACAAGTACCCCTGTTCCTAATCTTAACCAGAATCTTTGGTTTTGATGGGTGATTTGTGCCAAAAGTGATTATGACAAAATGTGGCAGAACAAATCTCTCCAAAAAGTCTATGCTTGACTTTCTTGGGTATGCATTTCACTTCCAATTTTTTTTTTTGGTCATGCTCATTTCTTTGCACCAATGAAGGCATAGCAAATGAATCTAAGAAACTGTATGGAGCACAGTTCCACCCTGAAGTTAGCCTCACAGTGAATGGAAAAATGATCCTGAAGAATTTTCTTTATGATATTGCGGGATGCAGTGGCACCTTTACAGTGGAAAACAGAGAGCTTCAGTGCATTCAAGATATCAAAGAGAAAGTGGGCTCATCAAAAGTCCTGGTAAGTAGATTGAAACAAAGCTGAAAGATTATTTGCAAAAGCCTGGTAGAAACACTGACGCTTACAGTTACTGAGGTTAAATTGAAAAATGCAGAATTGCCATGATTTCTGTAATATATTAATGAAGTTTTAGACAATTTGCACAATTGGATCAATACGTTGTTTGACAACTTGTTTTCTTCCACATCATTGGCTCTAAGTCAATAGTCTGTTCTAATCCTCACAGTCGTATCTACTTTCCCTGTAGACAGCTGATCAAATTTTGGTTTTGTATATTTTTTATCCTTAGGTTTTACTCAGTGGCGGTGTGGACTCAACAGTATGTACTGCTCTCCTGAACCGAGCTTTAAACCGAGATCAGGTCATAGCTGTACACATAGATAATGGATTTATGCGGAAGAGAGAGAGTCAGTCTGTGGAGGAGGCACTCAAAAAACTTGGGATTCAAGTTAAAGGTACCATAATTTTGTTAAGTATGCCTGATATCGCTAATGATACAGCCAGTGTTCTAAAATTTACGTTTAGTGTTTTGTTTCATTGATTTGAATTGACCTTTGCAGTTCTCAGACTTTATATACCAAAGCATGGTTGCTAATTTGGAACAACCTAAGCCTATTCACAAAATTCAAAGCTAAATTTTAAGCCTTACTTACTTGATTGGAGCATACAATGAACTGACCTATCTCTTCGGTTGTTGAGATGTGATAACCTGCTATCGGGGCACAACAAAGCAGGGGGTGTGTGCCTCACTCACTGGTGCTCAGTCACTTTTCTGCTGGTGGGTAAGTAATCCTTTTCACCTGCTGCAAAACTCATTTGACTGCAGTTTTCTTCAGTGGCTTGGTTAACAGTCCTCCACTGGGGCTTTATTTCTTGTCCTAGACCTCTTTCTTTTTAAACTGTAAGCTCATTTGGGTGATTGAATTCCGTTATAGCCAAAATTACTTTTTCAAGGCTTTTTTTTTTTCCACTCTCCTGGCTTTTAAATAGGTGCGTTTTAGTTGTTTTTGGAGTAGCTTGTTGAGAAGCAATAGGTTATGAGAGAGTGGAAGGTACCTTGTCATGGCTGATAAGGTTTAGAGTTTTTTGGCGCTTGAAGTAGAAGGAGGTCAGAGAAGACAAATTATGTGTTTGAGTTGTGCGAACAATGAGAGCTTCTTTATACTGCCTGACTGATTTATTTCATAAGTAATAGCTGCCTGTTCCTGGGGCTGTGCGTAAGGACTGCTGTCAAGTGATTCTCTTGTGTTTTGGTCAGGAAGCATGGCACTAGGTGAGCAATGCTTTCCACTAGCCTGACAGTGTGAAACAGTGCAGGGAGGTGGCACGTTAGCATCTTGCAGATTGGGCTGCAACATCCTGATGTAGCAAAGCCTAAGCTTTGTTCTATACACTTTTTTTTTTTTGCGCTCTGTAAACCAGGCTGCTAGAGAAATAAATTGAGGGAATCCCTTTGCTGCAAATGCTTCTTCTGTAGGTCATGGAGTTCAGTGCTGGTAAAAGATGCCAAAGAGCCTCCTAGCTGATCTCTGCATTGAGAGCCTCTCTAAATTAAGCAGCATATAATGTACCATGAGTAAATAGTGCATCATTTAATTTTGGTTGCCGAAAGGCCCTGGGGAAATACCATCCTGTAAACTATTTAAATAAAGCAAGTAAATTATAATCTAAGAGGGAAATCAAGAACTGAACTTTCACACAGCTGCCTAGACTCGTAATATGAAAAATATTGCCCTCTAGAGTAGGTTAATAAGACAAATAAAATGCTTTTATTACAATTAATTCTTGAGGGATTGAACAGGCTTATCTAATGCAGTTAATAGTTAAAGGACTGGACTGATTTTTATTTTCTTTTTTCAAAGCAATAAAGTGAAACTTATTTTTTTGCAACCTTGCATAAAAATCTTTACTGGCTTTGACAACAAATTCCTGTAATTTCATACAGTGGTGAATGCAGCCCATTCCTTTTATAATGGTACAACAACTCTGCCCATCTCGGATGAAGACAGAACTCCACGTAAAAGAATTAGCAAGACTTTAAATATGACTACAAGTCCTGAAGAAAAAAGAAAAATTATTGGTGATACGTTTGTTAAGGTAATATTTATAGTTATTTGTTGGTTGCCTTTTTAAAAATGACATGATTTCTAGATACATCTTCTATGTCAGACTGTTTCATTCTAAAGCACTATGCACTCAATGGCATCAGTGGTTTTAAGTTGTGGGTGACCTAAGAAGCCTTTGGTACATACTAAGCCTAAAATTTTCCACAGTCATTTAGCGGTCACAACACGGTTCACATGCATTGTACTAGATCCAGCTTTGTGTTTAGATGTACTGTATTGGTTGGCCATTCATTTCTGTTACATAAACTTGTATATAATGTGGTGTTTGGGTTTTTTTGGTTTTTTTTTTTTTTCCCACCAAATCAATGGGTAATGTGGATTGGAGCATGCTTCCATTGCTTTGCTGAAGATGAGCCATTTTCTGTCTCTCAGCTATCAGTGTTGATGATGCAGGCCTTTGATAACTGACAAGTAGATTGGAACGCTTTTTTTTTTTTTTTCCTCTCCATCTTGCAGATTGCCAATGAAGTTATTGGAGAAATGAATCTGAAACCTGAAGAGGTTTTTCTTGCTCAGGGTACCCTCAGACCTGATCTCATTGAAAGTGCTTCCCTTGTTGCAAGTGGCAAAGCTGAAGTGATCAAAACTCACCATAATGATACAGAGCTGATTCGAAAGTTAAGAGAAGAGGTAAGCAAAAATATCCTTCTGGTTCTCACAAATGTTAAGCTGAGTATCAAAATGAAAAACTTCTGTGTTTTGCTGGTATAACTGTCCCATGTTGATGTGACCCTGTCCTGGTGAGGCCCTTTAGATTCTATTGTAATAGGGTGCAATTCATTACACTTCTTTTTAGCCCCTACGTTCCCAAAGTAGTCAAAATTGTTTGAGTATTGTCCAGCATTGGATACTGAGGAAGACGTCATAGAATCATAGAATTGTTAGGGTTGGAAGGGACCTTAAAATCATCTATTTCCAACTCCCCTGCCGTAGGCAGGGACATCTCCCACTAGATCAGGTTGCTCAGAGCCCCGTCCAGCCTGGCCTTAAAAACTTCCAGGGATGGGGCTTCCACCACCTCTCTGGGCAACCTGTTCCAGTGTCTCACCACCCTCATGGTGACACCCTCATGTCAACAGATTGAACCTGGATTCATTCAGTGTGAACAATGGTGTTCTCAGCTGCAAGCTGTTTCCTCACTCTCCTACTTTTTAACCCTCAACAAATCTTGCATCCCAGTAAGGAAGCAAATGCCTGTACCAGGAGAGTAGTTTTAAGACTTTTCTCAGACAACTTTATTCTGGTTCAGCTGGAATTCATGATGTAAAGGATTACTCTATTCCTTCTGTTGTATCTTGTTCTGAACACCAGTCAATGGGTAATCCTTAGGTACCAATAGTCCAGATCTGGCACATTATGGATTCAGGCAAGAGCTGTGACAGTGCTTTAGTGAAAACATAATCAGCTCCTGTTGAGAGAGAGGGCCAAAGTTCTCCTTCTTTTGAACTTCTAGTAACATTCATCACTGCAAGCATAGTATTCTGCTCTATTTTGGGAGAGCATGAGAACAATATATTTAAATGGGTTGAAATCTAGAGATAGTTCCTGCAGGATGAGTTCTTTCTGTTCTTATGCAGCTTCTGCATCACGTTACTAGTAACCTGATTGTCTGTCTGCCAGCAGTATGCTGGTGGCACACAATCAGTTTGCCAGTTGTCAATTTAAGGACTCGCAAATCTTTCTGAAATGACCCCACGTGGACATCCATGGATGAGATTGAAGATGATGTGAACACAGGAGGTTGAACTGCCTGAAGATAAGCAGCCCAAGTCCCATCCCTTTGATTGCACTCTTGTTCGGTCTGTTTAGTCTAGAGTCCAGAAAAGCTTTTTGAATACCTTTCTTGCGCAGAGCTCTTTAACTATTAGCACATGAAGCAAATGTCAGAGACTCCCCTGTTTTGCCTTTTCTGACATTAGAATGGAAAGTTCTCTAACCGTATTATAAAATAAGAAAGAATCAACATATGAGACATCACATAATAACCCTGTTGGAAGGTGCTCTTGTTGGAAGGTGTTGGTTATTAGTAAGTGCCCGGCCATAGGAGAGAAAGTAACCGTTACTGACCCACACTTCTAATACTGTAAAAAGTATTTTCAAGGCTTTTAGTTTGGTTTGAACATCTAGGGAAGAGGAGAAGGGTTTGAATTTCTGAAGACAGTCAGAGCAGGCTTGACCTACAGCTATATCTACACTGATGGAGCCATTGATATTTTTGGCACGAACTTAAACTTCCTTGTCTTAGCCTCTGTCCTGCAACTGTTTTACAAAGCCCACATTCACACGTACTTTTCTTTGCAGGGCTTACGCAAATGTTGGCAGCCGATGCTGTGAAAAGCAGGCCAGTTTGACTGCCATAACCTAAACATTTGAGGCTTTTTGTTTGAATGTGTAAGCTGGACTCTAAATTACCTTTTTTTTTTTTTAAGGGTAAGGTAATAGAACCACTGAAAGACTTTCACAAAGATGAAGTGCGAGTACTAGGGAGAGAACTTGGTCTTCCTGAAGAGCTGGTTTCGAGGCATCCCTTCCCAGGTATGAGTGGTGATCTGTGCTACTTAGCGAAGGGCTATGGATCATGTCAGTATTGTTTAGAATATACTTAACCTGTAGAATAAATTTATGTTGAAGCCTAAAACTATAAACAGGAAAAAATTGATGGATTTATTAGTTTTTACTTAAGCAGGATCTTTTTTCAGAAAAAGAGGATTTGAGAGCAGCTTTATTATGTATAGAGATTAAAGGAAAAGTTTTATAATTTAATTTGCTTTTAGCTGTATTTGTTTATTTTCAGTTGCATAAGCCAAAGCAAGAATTATCAGTGAAGTACAGCTGAATGCGGCTTGAGCTGTCAAATGTATCTTTCTTGAAATAATGGCCTATATCTACCTGCCTTTCTAAGGAACATTTCCTGTTTTGAAAATGATTGCATGGAAAATAACGAGTTCTCCACCGGGAAACATCAAAGCATATAATACAGCAAAGCCCACATCCTTTTATGGGGGTTATGTTTTTCTGTCCATGTGTTTTAAAATTGTCCTGCAGGGTGTGTAGTAGTCACTGGCAGAGTGCATAGGCTGTTGTGCTAATGTACCAGCATCACATGAAATGCAAGAAGCTGTCTTCAGGCACTTCCAGTAAATTACGTGTGCTTTTCTATTAAGAAGCTAAAAGGTCAAATAGCCGACAGGGGTCTTTAAAACCAACGGAGACTCAACTGTGTGTTATAACCAAGTCTTTCATCCCGGTTGCCTAGCAAAGGGAAGGAGGAAGTTCCTGTTCACTTTGACTTGCCTTCTCCTGCACTTCACCACTAACTGCTGCTTTACACAACTATCCAATTTAAGATATAGGTAAATAGTGCTTAAATGTACTGAACAGAAATACTGTTCCAGAATAAACTGCTTGTGAATTTTTTTTTGTCTTGTAGGGTGTTAAGACAATTGAAGTATAGGTACAATGGCAAAGCACACTCTACTCAGTGATTGACTGCTGTTCCAGATGCTGGCACATTTTTAGATGAAAGTCAGCTTTCCCGTTGTTTAGTATAATGGTTTTTTTCAACTTTGCATTGCAGGTCCTGGTCTAGCAATTAGAGTGATATGTGCTGAAGAGCCTTACGTGTGCAAAGATTTTCCTGAAACAAACAACATTTTGAAAATAGTTGCAGATTTTTCTGCAAGCGTTAAGAAGGTAACAAAATCACTAAACTCTAATATGCATAAAATACTATGATCATTCTGTAGTGGCCTGCAATGAGGCTCTAGGTGACTCTGTTCTGGCAGGAGGGTTGGACTAGATGATCTCCAGCGGTCCCTGCCAACCCTACCATTCTGTGATTCTGTGAGGTTTAAGCTGCTAAATGTTTAAAACTACTTACTTGTGCTCTTTAAGGAGTAACGCATTCCAGTACAATTCACTTGAAGCCATTCAGTGTAGTACAATAGAATTTTTTTGCACCATGACTAGTGCAAGTGTTAAACAATTTCTGGAAAATGGAAGTTTATACACCTTTCAAATAGTAAATAAATTTTGGTTTAATTAAATTTTGTGCAGATGAGAATTTCTGAAGGTTTTTCCCTTCCTAAAATAACTGTAACTTTCGAGATTTACATGCTCTAACAATCGCTGAATGTCTAAATTAAAGTGCAGGAGCAAGGAACTAGTGCTTGCCAGATGTTTTGAAGAGAAACCTGAAGTTTTTAATAGATTACTTTTAAATTCTTAATCTCTTAACTGTTATAACCTTCATGATTACTGTAAGCTCACTTGAACTAAACTGCAGGGGCTGGAAAGAGCCCACTCTAAGTTGAAGTTCTAAGTTCAAAACGACTTCCAAAATATTGAAGGGGAGTAGTTCCTTGAAAACTTGTTGAATTGCAGTGTAGTGTAACAGGATATTACTTTGTTCTGTATCTGAAATAAACAAAAATGAAAAGTATAGCTTTGTGAAAGAGAGAATGAGCATAAGAAAAGAGCTTCATCTATGGCCTTGGAGAGAGGTTCATCTTAAACTACATGCAGTCCAAGCAAATAAAACTGCTTTTGCTAAAATTTAATTGTTAAATGAAAGGGTTTTTTTTTAAGTAGTTCCAAGGGGGTAAATGTGGACTAAATCTAAGCAATCGGCTACTTACAATGCAAATAAAATTATTATATAAAAGTTCTATTTGTGTGCTTGGGGATTTTATTTAATTAAAAATTATTTCTCTGCATCATTGCACAGCCACATACTTTGCTGCAAAGGGTCAAAGCGTGTACAACCGAAGAAGACCAGGAGAAGCTGATGCAGATTACAAGCCTACATTCACTGAATGCCTTCTTGTTACCAATCAAAACTGTGGGAGTGCAGGTAAATGGATTCAATCCAAGGGATGTTCTGAAAGCGGCCTCCTGGCAGTGTGGCAGGCTGCAGTGAAGCATAATAGTTGCTGCTTTAAGACTGAGTGGAAATAAAGGGCTTGACTCCAGAACATAAGCTTCAAGTGACTGTGATAGCTACGTTATTGTCATTTGTCAGTGCTGGTGTGTAGTGCAAAGGTGTCAAGACATCCAAATAGACACTTGAGTAAATGCAAATACACTTGAGTGTATTTGAGGATGTCATTGAGGTTGGATAATGGTGGCCATTTACAGGCAGTTTCTTCATGACTTCATAACTTGTAGACTTCTGCTGTAACTTTTAAGGCTGAGGAGTCCTAGACTAAGTTGATCAAAAAAACCCTGCTTCCTACATTTGAACGTGCTCGTTGCCCTTTCCTGTACTTTTTCAGATTGTACTATATCCTTATCCTTGTCAGGAAAGGAACTAGAGCAGCGCAGGCTGTTCAGGGTAGAGGAACACTTGAATCTGTGCAATGGCATAGTGGTTTGTTTTTTTTTTTTTAACTTTCACTCCTTTGCTAATGCCACTGGAATTTCTGCGGGCTGTCCTCTGTATTTGGTTTGTGTTTCT
Organism: Chroicocephalus ridibundus; assembly: GCF_963924245.1. Classification (NCBI taxonomy): domain Eukaryota; kingdom Metazoa; phylum Chordata; class Aves; order Charadriiformes; family Laridae; genus Chroicocephalus; species Chroicocephalus ridibundus. The sequence goes on from NC_086289.1 coordinate 66,864,255, forward strand.
GTCGCCAAACGCTGAGCTGGTATTCTCGTGAAATAGTGTGCAGTAGCTTGGAAGATTTCTTTACTGCCTGGTTATAGCTGTAAAGTACCTTTCTTTGCTTTATCAGTATTGAATTACATCTTTCATTATCAGCTGCTTAATCTTTTGTGTCTCTTCTGTAACTCCGTGCAGTCAGCTTTTCTTACTATCTTAAATAGCAATATCATCAGCAGATTTCTACGCTTCATCATGGGTTTTCTTCAGATGGTGCCATCAAAAATAACAATCCACAATCAATCCCTATGCTCAGGTCACCTTATATGAATCTTTCCATACTGAAAAGTTTCCTTTTATACGCTCTTATTAGCTTACAAGAGGTCTGTCTTTTTCTGTATTCTATCTTTCATGTGGTATCTCTCAGCATACTGATTTCACCAGCTTAGTGTCTGCTAAACGTTGACACAAAGTATAGTCCTGGAACCTATGGGATGAAGGGGAAAGTATTGTGAACTATTTTGGCAGCAAAGTTCATGTTCAATTATTATTTTTTTAATTTATAGGGTGACTGTCGTTCATATAGCTATGTTTGTGGGATCTCTAGTAAAGATGCTCCACACTGGGAGTCTCTTATGTTTCTTGCCAGGCTCATACCACGCATGTGCCACAACATAAACAGGTAAGTATTTTGAATTATCTTTATTTCTAATGATCTACTTAATATATTGATATTAAGTTCAGCATACACAAGCATTGGCATTCTATGGTGGAATTTTTTTAGATGTTGGACAGGTGTGTCGTGCAGAGGTTACAAAGACACGATAAATCAAAACATAGGTTTATTTCTGGAATTACTATCTTGAAAAAGAAATTGATAGCCTATTGGTTTTTTTTAGCACTTGATTAGACAACGTCCAGTGTAACTTATGCAAAATCTTTTTTGAAAGATTCCAAGCCTGTTGATGAGTTGTGATGTCATGTGGTGTTTTTTTTGCTTTTTGTCAAGGGGGAATTCCCCACAAAAGGGAATTTATGTGGGACTATCAGTTCTAATGGCCCATAGGAAGGCTCCAAAGCTGGGCAGTGTGAGCTTTTTTGTGAATATGCATTTTTCTAGCTGCTTGAGTCCATAACTTTTCTAGCAGCTGAAGTTGATTAGATATTAAAGCAGTTTTGGAGAATGCATATCCTCTTTGCCTGGCTGTCGAATTTCTGACGAAACTGCTTATAATTGCTTATAGCAAAACTTAATCTTGTCACAAAAGTGACGCCTACTGAAAGAGGTGTTATTCTTAAAAGCAAGATCTTGAATTGTAAGATGATACTTTAAATGCAGAGGGAACAAAAGAAGGTATAAAATCAGGATTGCGTGTGTGATTTCAAAGTATATGCTGGATTTACAGCATAGCTATCTTCTTTAAGCTCTTTTGGATTTAATACTTCCCTCCTGAATATACACATCTCTGGGGGTCCTGCTGTACCAGGGTATGTTTTCAGAATCTTTCATTGCTGTTTACAGGGACATTGAAGCTGGCAGTTTGAGGAGTGCACTGAAATAGTTGGTCTTTTGCCCAGCTATGCTTGCAGACTTTATATTACAAACAAAAATACAGAATGTAAAGCTTGCATATTTTTCTGCTTTGGATTTTGGACAAGTATTCTTGGTTTGTATCTACAAACTCAAATAACTCGTGTGTATACACCATAGTAAATCCTTGTATAAGGCCTGTCAGACAGTATTATACTTCGCTTTTTGTTCTGCAACATATGAAACGCAATGAATGAGCCTAAAAAAAATATGACTGGTTTGAATTCAGAAAATATTTTATTACAGATGTAGTTATGTAGATTTATAAATTGCAATGTTAGTGCCCTGTGCTGAAAACACAGCTGTTTGTTAACAGTAAGGTTTACTGTTTCATGGTATTTTTTGGTGGTTTCCTATTAGGAGAGAAGATAGAAATTGTAAGCACTTATTAAGTAGCTTTCTCAGAATAATCTTAACTTTTACTGACATCAAAGTAAAATTGAAAGAACACCGTTTGTGATACTGCTGAGTTAGTATTTCTGTTTTTTCAAAGGATTATTTTCTTGAGTAAGTAATATTGTGGCTATTGCTAGTCTCTAGCCAACCAAAATAAATTAGTACATTTGACTTGTAAAGCTAGTATGCACGTCACGTTCGTGGAATATGTGCATGAAGTTATATTAAGCTCTAGTTAGTAGCTAAGGAGCAAAATCAAATATTACACTTTTTTCCCTAGTTTTATTTCTCACTGTGATACTAAAGATGCAGTCTTTAGCATTCTGGTTTATTCCGTGTGTGCAAAATGTGTTTTTCTACCATCCTGTTTGTTTTCCAGAGTTGTGTACGTGTTCGGTCCACCGGTCAAAGAACCTCCTACAGATGTCACCCCCACTTTCCTGACAACAGGAGTCCTCAGCACTTTACGTCAAGCTGATTTTGAGGCTCACAATATTCTCAGGGAGTCTGGTAGGTGCTTTGCCTTATCCCATGGATTAGACTCTTGTTTTAAGATCTCTGCAAACCTAACTAAGTATATAATGCTACTGTCAAAAGCTTCTTGAATATCTCCAAAGAAGTGATAAATTCATGGGATGACAGGCAAGAGCTTTTCTGAAAGTTGTAGAAGCTGATAGCTAAAGGACAGGAATTGTTAGCCTTTCTGCTAGCAGAATTAATTTTAGGGTATTTAGGGGGACTGAGGCTTCCCTCTGATGCGTTCTGAAGCTCAGAGGTGTGGTGCTTCACTGCAGCGCAAACTTCTGCAAAAAGTGCTGTTAGCCAGCTGAAAGTCAACCGAGTAACCTGTCTGTTCTGGTGATCTCAGCCATCAGTATTTACAAGTAAATAAACTGTGTAAAGAAACTTGACGTGGTTTCTAAATCATGGGGTTTATGTGGAAAGAAGGGAGCCCAAATACTAAGTTTCTAATGGTGGTGCCAGTTGCTACCTGTGGTGATTTCGTATTTCTTAACTTAAAATAAAAGCTGTATTTGTAAACCCAAGCACTTCAGGCTAGCAGATGGTAATGCTTCGAGCCCTTAACATCCAGGGAGCATTCAAATATCCTGTGATATGGTACACAGGTGGAGTCTGGGAAGATAGTAGTTCTGAGGCTTGGGGCTTTTTTTTTTTTTACTTAATTATATTTGAAGATGTGATATGTGTGGGAAGAAGTTCATCAGACTTGCCTATATTTTGTATAAATGAAGTTAGAAAGGATATATCTTTTTAAAAATATGTATTCTGTTTGCAAGGCTCTCTTAACATAATCTGTACAAAAATAGCCCCCAAAGGGTGAGGATAACACTGCCAGTTGTGTTTGTAAAACTGTAGTTGTGTTTTGCTAACTTCTGGTGACACTGGGCTCTGTGTGAATGAATCGCTCCCAAAAATAAGACTTGAGTTGTTCAGTGGAAAAGACTCCCTGTACCAACAGCTCAGGCCGGTGCTAGCAGAGGGTGAGAGCCCGCATCAGTGTTAGGCTGGCTCTGCACGCTGCCGCACACCCAAATCTCCAACTTTTAGATCATTTAAACAGCGAGATTAGGTGGTCTGTGTATTGGTTTTCGGAAGGAGATATTTAAAAAAAAAAAAATGTGAGATGGTTATCTGGAATTACCTATCAACCACCAGCAACAGGGACACCTGAGAGCTTTCTCTTAAATACGTCAGACACAGAGATACTTGCGAATGGCTCTTTATTGGGCTTGATATGGGGATAGATAAAACCCCATGGCTTGTTATGTGGGAAGGAAAGTACATCCTGAACCGCATTCACAGCGAATTACAGGGTTAACAGGAGGTTATCTGGTTTTGTTCTGCATGCCTGCAAATGCTGAAGATTATTTCAAGTGGCAATTTGAGTAGTTTTAGTGTATGCACCACTAATTACATAATTGTATAATGAGTGTGATCTTCTGAGCTGTGGTAGCAGTAGCAAAAAGATCCCAGAAGATGTAAATGTAGCTCCTAGTATATAGTTTGAAGTACACGTGGGAAGTTCTGTAAAACTGCTATCATGTTTGTGTCTTTCAATCAAATTAATCCACTTTGTACTATTTTCTGAAGGTTATGCCGGGAAAATTAGCCAGATGCCAATAATACTGACACCGTTACATTTTGATCGGGACCCCCTACAGAAACAACCTTCCTGTCAAAGATCTGTGGTTATTCGAACTTTTATTACAAGTGATTTTATGACTGGTATTGCAGCAACTCCTGGTAATGAGTTTCCAGAAGAGGTAATACAGGTTCTCAAGTTTCTTTTCAACGTGAGCTAGTATTGCAGATGGCTCACTTTGACTTTCTTCCCTCTCTCTTGATTGCTTGCCTTGCCTTTGATTTTTTGTTGCAAATTTTTCTCTCTTTCATAGTATTCATTAGGAAGAATCCAGTGGTGGTTTGGGGGAAAAACTGTAACAACATGGGAAGCTGGCAGATGGGTATGACAAACTTAAAGGCTTTCCAACAGACATGAGCCAAAATACAATCAATTAAAAGAGAAAGAATACCCTAACTATTTTTGGGATTTTGAAATTAATTTTTTGCGTTAGCAATTGGGAATGACCTGAATTGCAGAATTGCTCTTGATCACCACTCCTGATTTTACCGGAAGCTGCTGTTTAACATCTCAAAGTGTGCTATTTTCTATTTAGGTCGCTAAAAGGATTTAAGAGTCAAGTTTAGGCATATTTTTCTGGGAAACTTTATCCATGTCCAGTTTCAAGTACTTTGTCTCTCTGGGAATGCAGTGTAGATGAAGAACAGAATTGACTTTTATTTAAACATACTTTAAAAGCATATAGGCATTGTTTAGTAATTGTATGTAACCGAAGTATTCTACTTTAAGGAAGCCTATCCATTTAAAAAGAACCAATTCAAGGCTAAGTTGCCATGTAAACTAGTCCATTATATAAAATGAGGATTCATTTGACCTTGAAGTTTGTGTTTAAAAAAAAAAAAACAACAACCCACAAACAAAACAACCAAACACTACAAAACCCATAACTAACTAAACAACCCCACACACACACACATTCTTTAAAATGTAAAATGGTCACTTTAAGGCTAGGTAATAATGTGGTGACAAAACAGTAGAGCTTGTGGAATTTATGAGGAAAATAATCATATTTGATTAAAAATTTTCTGTGTTTTTCCATGGAGAGCAATGCATTGTTTAATTTATGCTTGCACTATAAAACAGTATGTCATAGAAGTGGCATTGTTGTGAACTGTGGGATTTTTAAGGAAGCTGAACTTCTAAGGATCAGCAAATTCTCATCTAGAATACTTTTGCTAATGTGAATTAATTGTGAGCTCTGGAGAACAACTCTCAATGGGAACTCTTTCCTTTGGATGCTTCTTTCCCTTTTTTATTTTGAAAGGGGTTTCACTCAGGCTGCTAATTTGTGTTTGGTAGTTCAGCTGGAGATGATGGTCTGAGAAAAGTCTGAAAATGGTTGATAGTAACACCTAACAGCATATGTTCCTGCTGAACTTTCAAGAAATAGTTTTGAAGAGCTGCTGCCTTGAGGGAAGCGTATTGTGATCGACACCCTGATTTATTGTCAGTGCCAAAAATCAGCAAGTTCCAAATGTAACTGCAGATATCATGAAGCCTAGAGGTTTTGTATAAATTGATTTTATTTCTTAAGTGGTGAGAGTATGCTAATAAGCTCTTTCTCTTGTGTATAACAGAACTAGTGTGAACAAAGTTTTCCTTTTTTAAGCTTTTCTTGGATAGTTTTCATCAGGTCTGTCTTACATGCTTTCTTCTGATATTTTTCTTTTTTCAACGATAGGTTGTGTTAAAAATGGTGGCGGAGATTAAGAAGATTCCTGGCATTTCTCGGGTGATGTATGACTTGACATCAAAGCCACCAGGAACTACAGAGTGGGAGTAATTAACTTTTTTTCTATTAAAGTACTGTGTGCAGTCTAAATCATATCAGAAACCATTCCCAGTGTTGACATGCAGTACTGTGAAAGAGTGACTGGAGCTGCTACATCGCATCAGATTCCTCTCCTGGAGCATAAACCTGCGGTTAAGAGCTGTGCTGGGGATAATAACTGAGTGGGGCTGAGGATTTGTACGGGTAAATAATCATGGCAGCATTGCCGGTGCGCAGACAGATTCCTTTTGCTTTTGCCTTTGTCTTACTGATTCTTCCTGTTTTCTTGTGTTTTATTGTTAACTGTCATTTCAACGTCTCTTTGGTTTTGTACACTGTGTAAAAAGAGACAGTTTATTTACTTCAACCAAAAGCATTGTTACAGCCTAAAAATGTAAAATGAATTCTTTGTGACCAACTGCTTTTGAACAGATTTATTATAAATAAATATTTTGCCAAATGGAGTAGTGGCTACTGTTGAGTTGTGGAATTACCGTGTATCTGTTGTATACTGTTTAGCCTATATTGTTTGACATATTAGCTCATGGCAATAACGTTGAGCTCCAGAAGAGCAATGCTAAAATATTATTAAGTTACCCCTGTCTGTCTTTCTGTACTCGCTCCCTCTTGCATCGCTCAGTAGGTGTGCGTGTTGGTAACAGCTGTGTATACACCGGCTAATCTTTAGTGTACACTTGCTGCACGTATGTGTATGTCAAATTCCAGACAGTGAAGTATCTTTGTGTGCTTCTGGGGAGTCTGATAGAAGTGTAAAAATGGGAGTGCAGTTTGGAAAACTGTTGCACCAGAGCTACTGGATCCACGAATCCTGTTCCTGTCCTCCAACACTTGCGCAACAGTCCCTTCGCAGCCTGCTGCCGATGTGCTTTCCTTGTACTTGATGACAGTTTATTTTCTACGCATTTGCTTTTACAGGATTTTTTTTGGGGGTATGTATTGTATTTAGCTTGATCGTTAAGATCATTATAGTCGTTAGTGTGGAGTCATGGTATTGGAGGTGACTTACCCAATCCATATAGATCCCTTCTGTCATTCGTATTCTGCTGTTTATGTAGTTAAGCAAGCAATAATTTGAGAGATGGTTACTTTGCACATCTGTGCTTCTATGATGTATTGAGGCAAAGCTATTTCCATCCACCTGAGAATTTTGTGTGTCCTGCTGTTGCTGTCTCTGAAAGTACCAGTTAAATTCTGACGTGAGCAGCTTGCTGGGTGCCTGCTGGGTACCTCCACCGGTGGAACCATAACCATGTATCCAGGCTCATCCCTCTTATCTTTTTTTTTTTTCTGTTTTTAATTTAGGCAGTTGCATTTCATTCAGCTGCAAGGTTACCATAGTACTATGGAGTAAAATACTTGTTTTAAACTGTTCAATAATGTGGAGTATTTCATGGCTTATGTTTCCACTTGCATAGATTTGTGAACTGGAATTAATGGTTGAAATTGTTGTTCTGTATTCTTTTGATTGCACACGTTTTTCTGTTGTTCTTACATTTACTGCCTACACGTTATGGAAATTCAGTTTAATTTCTGCTCGTAGGAAATGGCTAACTTGTGTAAACTTATTCTCTTGCCTGTGTCATTGAGTGGTGGTTTTCCACTTGGAGGAGGAGATGGCATATTACAGCCCCCTGCTCTTTGAAACCCTTTGGGGACAGGGGCATGCAGGAGAGCAGCAGACCCATGGCCAGTGTAATTTGAAGTCAGGAACACTGCATCCCCCTCACAGCCCTGCTCCCGGCAGGCCTTGTAGCTTGGGCAAATTGATATTAGTCGATATTTTGGTTGCCTCCTTTATGGAATGGGGGTAGTAATTCTCACCCACATCCATCATAACCTCTGTGAGCCCTTTGGATGAGCTTTTTGTGATGTAAGTGAAGTATTATCAGTACAAATGTTCTTTTATTACTGGATTGTGATCTGTAAGAGCTGTTGGTCAAAAACATTGTAAATCAGTGTTTGCTGTGGGAGAATCTGTTATAGCATGGGTTCCGTTGAAAACAAATTATCTTTGTAGCTCGTCTCAAAAGAAAGCTCCCGAAGGAAATTGTGGCCTTTGAGTACATTTTAACTTTTCGTCAGAAATAGCTGAGGATAGTTGTTTTCATTACTGTATTGGCATCTCAGATGTAAAGGGTGCAATGACTAGAAATGAATCTTCTCGGTGTAATGCAGAAATCCTTCAGACTTTTAATGCTATAGCAGTTGTTGCTTATTGTAAATAGGCTTGTTCTTGCTGCTGCCGCCACCTGTTTGCGTTGCCTTGACAGCAAGTAGGCAAAACCAGAAGGAATTACTAAAAAGTAACACAAAGAATATAGAGGACCTCTTAAACCAAAACCTTTCTCAGTTTTGACTGAGACGCTTAGTTGGTCTCTGTGTAAATAAATCTGCGGTATATAGTCCCATAGTTAGGATGTAACTTGCAAGAAAACTTGTGTGGCGATGGGGGTGCCCGGTGGGTTGGGGCTTACGGGAACTGTTGTACCTCTGGACCACGAGCTTGCAGCGTACCTGGATGGAAATCTTTTATTCACTGCGTGGTGCACACTTGGAAGTCCTTCTTGGAGTTGCATCTTAACTATAGGCATGATGTATACCTGTATGCTCTGTGTATACTGAGGTTTGACATACACTTTTACCAGCTTTTAATCACCTGGATTGCTTCCATGTCTGTAATGAAATGGAGCTTGACAGCAATTCCTGTGCTCTTTAGGAATATACTTTGGTTTTGTTTTGGTTTTTTTTTCTAAGCCAGAAAGTTGAATATTGAAAATTTTAGGCATAAACTATTGCACTATAATCAAAATGTCTTATCGAAATGAAATTTGTGACCTTTAGCTCTCTTCCCCCTGTTTGACACCTGTGCCATGCATTGTAGACGTGGTGGGTTGTTCTTAGGAAGGTTGGTGTTATCATCCCAGCGGTTCTTGCGTGTTTTTATGGAATCCATGTGTATCAGACAGCCAGAAGTGGAGGGAAACATAATACTCTGTTCACATTTCTTAAAACAATTATATTTAGCACCTAGTTTACAAACTAATAACTGTAGCTGCCCTGTACAATTGTTCACCTCAAGTCTTCAGTAAAACATGTCAGCAGTTAGAGGAATTTGTATTGGGGGCATTCCCCATCATTCTCAATTTTTAACATTTTTCTGCTTGTGAAATGATGAAGTACTGTGAGCCTTAATTTTTATCCACAAATAAAAATATTATGTTTGAACATTGGTGTGACTTATTTTTTAGGACTTGCATGCAGAAACTACATTATAAATGGACTGTCCGTTTTGGGTTGAAAAAGCTGTTTTGTGGCAGTTATCCTTTCTGGCTGCAGACCGCGCTGGGGTAAGATGTCCCTCCCGGGGCATGGCTGTCCCTTGCCGTGTGACAGCACAGGACACCCCGCTGCAGGGTAACGGGGTATTTTGTGCTACTTGCCCTGCGTGTGCTTTTGTATGGTGATGCTCTATGGCAAATGTAATTTATTCGTAAAAATGGGCACAGAGCCTTTTCTGGGGGTCTGTTGTAGCAGCCCTGTTAATTAACCTGACCTGTGATGCCCACACAGCCTGGGACAGGCTGTTCTGTCCCTCGGGCTGCTGGTGGCAGGTCTGTAGTGTCCTAGTGGGAAACTCCTCCCGCACCTCATTGCAGTGAGGTTGCAGCTGATTTTGTGGCAGACCTCTGGTGCTGGCGTTTAATTGTTTTTAGCGGTAGGTCACGGTTTTAAGATTGCATACAGTTTTTCCCCTCTAAAAAGAAAAAGGCAGCTGAGATTATGGTTAAGAATAAAACCTTTGTGTGCAGTCGTAAGGAGTTGCTGTCATCTGCAGGGGGGAGCACGAGTGGGCAGTGGTCATTTATCTAAAGATCATTTCTTGCAGTGCACAGGCTACATTCTGTGATCAAAGTGAACAAATGCGGTTTTGGTATAAGTGATTTGGCCTCCAGCGCCGTGGCGGTGCTGGCTCCGTGGCAGCGCCTGTGCCTGGCTCCGGCTGTGCTGGGGGCTCAGGGTGGAAGCGGGTTTTGTTTGAGCTGTTGCTTGCAATCTGCTCCCTGACTTGTGATGTAAACGAACCCTTATTCCCCGAAGAGCACAACGGACCCCCGGCAGTGTTTCCGAGTGGCTGCGGTGCTATGGGCAGCCCTCTGCTCCATCTCCTGTTGTGCCTCGGCAGCTGGAGCTGCAGCAGTCGCCCCATGCTTGGGACCCACAAACCTTGCAGAGACTGCAGGGCTTTGCTTTTTTGGAAGGTCTGTTTTCCTGTAGGGAGCCTTCCAAACAAATGTCTCACTCTGCATGTTTTTCTTCCATAGCTCAGTAGTGATGGAGACTCCGGGGCAAAACCCTCAGTGCAGTTTCCAGCCTTTCAGGAGAGCATTAAGGGATTTCAGGGAGAAGCAGCGGGAAGGATCTGAGGTAAGGAGGATGTGCAAGTCTTGACTGAGCATCACCCCGAAGCGCTCTGGGAGCTGGGGATGCAGCAGGAGTGGTTCCGAGCCAGGTGATGGCTGCGCAGTTGGGCTCATTGTGGGGCGCTGGGTGTCAGGAGCAGGGATGCTCCTGGGGTCTCTCCTCCCAATTCGTGGCAGCAGGGCCAGTGGTGTCACCAGTGCATTCTCTCTGGCTCTGGGTGCAGTTCCGTGTCTGCCCAGGGAACAGCGAGGTGCTCAGGGACCCTGTTACAGGAATGAACACGTTCCTGGGAGCAACCCCTCACAGCATGACAGCAGCTGGGGAAAGAACAGTTGCAGAAATGAAGCCATAATGTTTTTCGCAAAATTGTAACTTCCTACAAAGGCTTTTTCAGAAACTTCACAAAATGAAAAGGAGTTTGGATTCATGTTGGTTTTTTTTTTTTTTGTTGTAGGTTTGGAAGAAGCTTGTTTGCCTTTTCAGCACATCCTGCAATTCCTGCGATCCTGCAGCACGGTACCCTCTGTGTCATGTTGGAGTTTCCCCTGATTTCATTTCCTCAGTTAAAAATACTTGAATTAGTTTTCTGGTGATGTTGTATCAGTTAAGTTACTTTAAACGTGTCTACTTCTGGGGCTGCTGTTCTGGTTCTGCTGATGCCCTGTGCTGGCTTTATTTAAAGGAAACCACCTTCTTCTCTCTCTCTTGCTGCACCCTAGTCCAGTAACGATCTTTCTAATAGAACAAAAAGCTTCTCTCTTGAAATGTTTCTGCCGTATTTTACAGCGAGCACAGGTCCAAGGCAAGGTTTCTAACCGTGAATCGGAGGTTGGTGCTGGCTGCAGCTCGGCTCTTGGGCGTTGCTCAGATGGTCCCCATGGTCCCCAGCGCTTCCTGTGGGGCTGCTCTTGCGTCTGGCTGATTTCTTTGCTGAATTAGAAGCAGATTGCAAAGAAACTGCTGTGCGATGATGTAATAGCTGTTTGCAACTGACTTTAATGAGATTTAGGCCATTAACCCACTTGGCTAACTCATACATGTGAAGAAAGCCATAAATAAAGGAGTAAAGTGGGATCGTGAAGCACAGTGTCACAGCTAGACCATTTCCATGTCTCAGCCTAAAGATCAGATCAAGAGTGCCTTGTGACTCTTCCTTCTAAAATTTAATTTCCCATTGAATTTCTTGCATCTCGTCACAGACAAGAACTTGAGACAAAGTGCTCTTGCTGTCCCAAGGATAACCTCTTCCCTGGAAGTGCAGTGCCGGGAGGCGAATTGCACCTCATCAAGGGGAGTGGATTATTTCTGTTTCTTTAATTGCCTGGACATGAACTGCAGAAAACTGAACCAGTGCTCTAGTTTAATTACTTCATTATAAAATTGAATAGCTTTAACATTTGAATGAGTTGGCTGGCTTTTATGCTCTCGGTTCCGTTGTGGTTTTGCTTGGGCTGGTTTTGAAGGTAGCAAAGACCTTAAAGGTGACATCCTAAACTCACGGAGGTCAGGCAGATGAAAAAAGCCCCAGCGCAGCCCACCCCAAAGCGGGGTGTGCAACCACACGTAGAAATGTTGGTTTTGTTCCTGTAAGTATCATAGGGGGGTGAGAACGAACGGTAATTCAGTTTCCAGCGGTTGGTGTAGCTGTGGGGAGCTGTAAGCGCTTCCCACGCCACCACCACAAGCTGCGTGCCACCTGGAGCTCCACAAATGCCCTCGCTTCGGGCTTGTTGGCTGTGCATGAGTCCCACAGGTTCCTTTTTTATGGTGTAATTGGTTTAAATGTGTGTTCAAGAGCCCCCTTAGAGTTGGGATATTTTTCTTGTTGAGTGTTCTCAAGAGTGGTTTGGGATACAAAGGGCAATACAAAGATGCTTGCAGGATTTCTTTCTTTGTTTTAGTGGCTTTTTAGAGTGAAAAAAACACGGAAAAATGTTCTGGGGTAAGTCTAAGTTTTGTGGACAGCCTGAGTTTGAGCTGTGTGTTAATTAAAGAGAAATGTTAATTAAAGAGAAACACTTTCTGCTCCTTACAGGGTTTGGTAGCAGGTGACAGAGCTGAGTGGCTGTGCCGGGGGTGGGCTTGGGAACTGTCCCCCCATGTGTGTCCCTCTGGCTGCACCGGGCTGAGCCCCCAGCCCCGCTGCTCCCCATGGAGCCAGGCTTGCCCTGTGCAGAAAAGGGTGTTTGCCAATGTGTTTGTGTGCACACTTTCCTTAATGAAGAAGAAATAATTCAAAGCTGCCATGTATAATTTAGCGCGCTCTGACGTGGGCTGCCATGTGACTGTGGGCTTGCAGGGACCATGACCCGGCCACAGACACCGGAGTCCCTGCACTGTTATTCCCGCTGTGGAAACCTGCGATGCCAGAGGGGAAAGGGAAGATCAGCACGTTTCTGTGCTGTGGCCTCCAGGTCCCACAGCTCTGCCCGAGGTGGTGCTTGGGCCTTGTGCATGCAGCGCTCACATGTTGGGTTTTACACCCAGGATTTACATTCTTGTGCAGATTTTATCCTTTGGGTCCACTTTGAGCTGTACTCTGGTGACTCAGTGCTGCTACTGCAGTTTGCTCCATGGATTATTTTTGGTGCTATTTTTTGCGCTATTTTTTGCGCAAGGTGATACGCAACAAATAAGTGTCTAGTTTATCTTTTCATGTCTGATCTGCCTGGGTCTTGCCCAGCTGTCCAAGTTTCTTGGCGTGGATGTGGGATGCTGCACAGGACATTGGGAATCAGTGGGGTTTTAGGGGTTTAGGAGGAAAAAAAAAATGAGCCTTCCTTGCTGACCACAGCCCCATGAGGGCTCTGGACAGTTGTCTACCTGCTCTGGTGGAGGTCCAGGCAGTCCTGGTGGCAGAGCTCAGCAGTGGTCAAGGACTGAAGCACCCCCTGTGCAGCAGGGAGCTCGCTGCTCTGCACTGCGTTGTGCAGGGGACCGGGAGGATGGTCCCCACTGCGCAAAGAGGGGTGGCAGCCCAGTGGGAACCCGGCACCATACACACCTGGGTTTGAAGCTGGCTGAGTCAGGATTTGGATTCAGGACGATCTTTTGTGCTTTGCGGAGCCGGCATTTATTTTTAGTCACTTCTGTAGTGCTGATTGCCATGGTAACGTAATGGCGTCACGCAGGTTCTCCAATGGATGTGCTGGTTGTGCTGCTTCGGTGGCAATGGACCACAAGAAACAGGTGTGGGGACAGGGCTCCTGGCCATAGTTTTCTGGGCGGAGATGGCAGCTCAATGTCCCACGTCTGGTCCATGCCATGGCATTTGACTTACTGTCAGAGCTGGGGTTCTCCACCTTTGGAAACCCAACGTGATCCTCCAAGCTCACAAACCTGTCCAGGAAGAATTTTAAATGCATCCTTGGAGAATTAAAGCTGCTCAGCAGGGAATTAACTGCTCAAAACCTTGTCGACTAAAGCGGATCAGCCTTTTTGTCTGAAATTTATGCAGAAAAGTGAAGAACAACGTGGGTGGTTCTGCACCTTTTTGTACTGTTTGAAAGCAGATGCTGAACGACTGGGGATCGTCAGGCTTCAAAGGCTGGTGCACGTGTCCAAGAGCAGCCAGGCATGACCTCCCTCGCCTGCACACCCTGGGTAGCTGCTCGCCCCCCAAAAGGTCTGAACATCTGAATTCCCCTTGACCTTGAAAAATCTGCCCCTTTCTTATCATGGATTGCTTGGCCACTATTTGCTCTCAGTGCAACTCAGAGCAAACCCAGAAAAGCTGCTCGTCAGTGATCTTGCTGAGGACTCAGCAAGGAGAAAAAAAAAAAGTTAATTAACATACCCTGGAATTTTTCCTTTTGCTTGGGTGTGATAGCAATGGTACTGGGCTCCAAGATTGTAGCTAAAAATTGGTTGAGAAGATAAAAGGCTGAAGGGCGCTTACTTCCACTTCAATTTTTTAATTTCAGCAGATTGACTCACTTGAAGCTGAACATTATTCAGCGTTCTCTGAGCTGCCCAGCTCCCTTACGCCCTTCAAGGGGGCAGCTGGGAGCTTTCCAAGGGGCTGCCTTTGGGATTTATGGAGTACACTTCCACACGCGAGTGCTCCACCTCTGTTTCAGGAAGAAATACAGTGCTTTTTACTGTCTGTCACTTTTAATTGCAGTGGTGTTTCGATCAGATGTCATAAATCTGGCCGGCAGAGGAACATAGCAGTACACCAGCAAATTGCAAATGGCTGTAATTGCCCACAGGCTGGCTGAGATGCCGTCCCCGGGGGAGTCCGTCCTGCTCTCCCTCCTGTGCTGGTCAGCAAATGGATCAGAAATAGGCAAGACAGCTGGTTTTGGGTGTGAGGGCTGATCTGAGATCTGCTCGTCTGCAGGGGCTGGAGCTGCTCTCCCAGCAGGGAATCTGTGGGCAGCCCGTGCCCGACGGGCATGTAGTTCATTGCACAAGCTGGGCTTGCTCTGCCTGCGCGGGAGTGTCTGGCCCCAGCTCTGCTAATGGCACCAGGTTTCTATTCCGTGCGATAAATCCAAGGGGAGGCGGTTCACCTCCGGTTCTCCTGAGTGCTGGGGAAAGTTTGCCGGCAGGTCTGGGAAGCCTGGAGAAACCAGATGCTCCTTCCCCAGGAGAAACACCTGTAATGGTCTGCTCCTGGATGGGTGCAGGGCGTCAAACCTCAGGTCTCTCCTGTGAGCTGGGAGATGAAGTGCCTTGTGTGGTCCCTGCCAGGAGAGGGCTGGATATGTGGAAATACATTAACACCAATTTCTGGTGCATTGGATGTTGAGATTTCTCTTTAAAACCTGAAGTATGTAGATATATCTAACTCTTGGTTACCCAGTAATGCCTGTGATGCAGCTATTTTCCCCCATTCCCTTCTCTCTTCCCCCCCCAACGCTGTTCCTGTCACCATGTTGGACTCCTTGCCCTACGGGGGCCGCGTGGGTGCAGTGCCCGTCCGACACTCCTCATGGGCAAAAGGCTGGGGGGGAGCGTGTGCTGCAGGGGAAACAATGCTGCTGGCTTAGAAATGTATTTCACATTCCTGTTGGGCTCCACTCCCTGGCAGCACGAGGGTCCTGGCCCCCTTCTGCTGCTTATTTAGGTTTTTTTCGGGGGCTGACCTGCAGGGGAGGACAACCTGCAGAGCTGGCATGGCTGGGGAACCACAGTGCTGAGGGGGGAGCCAAGGAGCAGTTTTAAAAACTAAATAAAACCTAATACAGATATGTAGTGGTTTTTAAACATAATTTTGAACCTGTTCTTTGTTTCCCAGGTCACACCTGCTTGCCACGAATAGAGGAATGAACAGAGGGAGGGCTGCTCCTCCACCCCGTGAGGGCTGATGGGATGCCGGATCCCTTTCCAGCTTGTTCCAAGACAGGATGAAAACAGCAGGGAATGCTTGACCTGCTACGCTGAATTTTTTTTGAGAGCTTGCCTATATTTGGAAGCATGCTGAAATGGCTGATTTGGGATCCTTCCCCCCGCGTTCAGGGGTGCCGGTATTGACCATGGCACAGGGGCTGCTCTGTCACGCTTCCAGAAGTTAAAGAAACGTGAGGGTGGATCAGGAGAGGAGCCGGAGGTGTCCCTCGGGCTGTCTTTGCGGGTGTTGTGGGGAAGCACGTGTGCTGAGGGTGCCTGTGCATCCCCTGCCCGGAGCAGGCAGGATTCCATGCCACGAGCACGGCAGAAAGCAGTGGTCCCAGGCACGAAGCTGGTTGCTGCTGGCTGAGCAGCGCGGGAGGGGGTTGAGGTTCTCGCCTCATCCTACTGTGCATAAGTCACTACGTTTAAATGCTGTCAGAGCAGGGTGAACCACTTAAAACCAATTAAGTACCCTAATGAATCTTTCCCTGATGGAGTTTCAATTACCTTAAGTAGAAGACAGCATGGAGCAGGAGTACCCTTAGCCTAAAGGCTATTGTTTAGGCTCTTGCTAATTGGATCATGCATTTGAAAATTACTCTGCTCCTATGGGAAGAAATGTATATGTTTACTTAGATATCACTTACAGATATTTTCCAACTCAATCTGTACCTGCAGGAGGCTTGCATTTTGCTGCTTAGAAACCTCTAAGTAACCTTCCAGGTTATTAACTGCTGGTAACTTACCCAGCTTGAGACGAGCTGTACCTGTGTGTGCACATGGATTTTAGACATCTGTATGCCGAGCTGAAAAAACGTGGGGAACACTTGTTTAAGAGGCTAGCCTGGAATCTGAGCACCTAGGGTGGATTTTAAGATCATTGTGAAAGAGGATGAATTCTAAATGAGTTTTAGTAGAATTGATGGAGAATTGGTGGATCCGAATTTGCAGCCTGCGCTCCTTTAGCTTGGAATGAGGCAAAACAAGTTTGTTGTGAAGAAAATCGGGAGCACTTTCCTCGCATAACATTGTGAGACACTTGTCAACCAGCACACAGATTTAACTGAAACGGCACATCCTGATAGAAAAATACCTAAGAGATTTTTAAAAATGTGAACTGTGTGAAGTGTACTAATTCATCATGGACGCCTAGTGCTTTTCTGAGCAGAAAACATCTACTGGAGGTTTTTAGAAATGTTTCTCTTATTTACATCTGAAAAATCGGAGGTGTGACTAAAAGCATATCTGAGCCAATATACATTAACCCGTGTTCTGATCTCAGAGGTGGCGCGGCCGGGTGTTACGGGAATCTTCTGCTTTAAAACTGGTGATATGAGCTATACTGTTTAGGTTTTTTTAATGCCTGCTCTGTACCTCTGCACTTCTTTTTATTGCTGTAACTTCCCGTCGCTCCAGACAGCTCAGGATTGTGCGTTTAATACAGATAAGTGCAGGGCATTAGGCTGGGCAGCAGGAGATTAACCCACCCTGCTGGGGCAGTCAGGGACTCGGTGGGGGCCAGCTCAGCCCCAGGGCCACCAGCCAGGACCTGTCGTGCCAGGGGGGCGTGGGAGGACCTCACCAGCGGGTGGGGGTGCTTCTGTGGGGAGTGGCACGGAGATAGTTTTCATATCATGTATCCAACTGTAGGGACAGCAGCTGGAATAAAAATCAAATTTTATAAAGCATTTTAAGAAGAGCTATAGACATTTTTAAACCCTGGAGTAAGTGTGCTAATAATCATAGAATCACAGAATGGTTTGGGTTGGAAGGGACCTTAAAGATCATCTATTTGCAACCCCCTGCCCTGGGCAGGGACACCTCCCACCAGACCAGGTTGCTCCAAGCCCCATCCAGCCTGGCCTTGAACACCTCCAGGGATGGGGCAGCCACAGCTCCTCTGGGCAACCTGGGCCTGGGGCTCACCACCCTCACACTCAAGAATTTCTTCCTCATGTCTAATCCAAATCTCTCCTCTTTCAGTTTAAAACTGTTACCCCTCATCCTATCACTCCACTCCCTGACCAAGAGTCCCTCCCCAGCTTATCTGCAGGCCCCCTTTAAGTACTGGAAGCCTTCTATAAGGTCTCCCCAGACCTTATAATAAGTTATAACTTGTAATAAGTTGCAAGGACAGAGCTCATGAACATGTTTTTATAAATATATACAGTGTATAAATAACTTAAAAATATATAATTGTAATAAGAATGGCTTATTACTTTAACCAATAACTTTACCAACTACTCTATTACCAATTACAATAATTACTTAACCCATAACTTTAACTTGCCTAGAAAAAGCAATACAAAGGGAAGGCGGTGCCCCTGGCCCTGAGCAGGGATCAGGTTAAGGTTTCACGGGCCAGGGCACTATCCCCTGGTCCCATACCCTGCCGTTCCGGCCACCCTCCCCCATGGTGGGTGCGGGGTGAGACATCCCCCCAGCATTGCTTCTCCTCTCTTTGTGGGAGGGGAGCTTATGGAAAGCTGGTTAGCGATTAATCACCAGCCCTCATCTGGGAAATAATACAAGGGCTGACTCGTCTTGGTCTAGCAACATTCATGAGTGGGATGTTGGTCTGTTGGCACCCAAGTGGCAGAGGATTTGTGGTGCTGGGGGAGATGCTGGTAGGGCAGAGGGTTCATCCCTGCTGGGAGATGCCCCCAGAGATCCAGGCCGGACATCGGTGCTGCTCCGGCTCGGCAGAGTCACCTCGCTCAGCGAGCTGCTGAGGCAGCCCCACGTTTCGATACAGCTGCAGAAATGTGGTATCAATATTTAAAGCCAGCTGACTAGCTTTGCTTTCAGGAAAGCAATCTTTCTGCATTTTTTATAAGGTGAGCCAGGGTCTCTTTACCTGCCAGAATATATAATCATCCAAGAGACAATATCCGATAGCGTTACCTACCTAAATGGGACATTACGGGAACATCTCCCCTCACAATACCCTGCTGTATGACCAACAATGCTCCATTTAGAGAGGAACAAATTGTCAGCATCTGCTTTTAATTTAGTTTACTTTTAAGGTGACTGATACCTTTTAAAGTCTTTGGGAGCAACAGGGTGTTTCTGTGGTTAAGGAAATGATAAACACGGAAGGCTGAGTAAGCACAATATGCCTTTTACACAACAGTTTAAGTACTGTATTTTGCTTTTGTTCGCCAACTTCTAAGGGAAAAAACTTAGAAGTTTTTTCTTCTAAGAAGAATCTTAGAAGAAGATCTTCAAAGAAAAAAACTTAGAAGAATCTCATAAGCCTTGAAAATTATATCTCTGTAAAAGAAGTATTTATTACTTCAGCTGCTCAGGGTTGATTTAAAGGCTTCTGGGGTTGCTGAAAACCTTTTCCTTTTTGGGAAGTGCTAGAAAGCTTAATGACAAATGAGGTAATGTTTTAGAACAGGCACAGAACAAGAATTTCTTAACAGCTCAAATTTTGAGTCAGTTTTCTAGAGTTTTGCAAAATTTCCAGAGAACATTTTACTGCCACCTCTGCTGAATGGGCTGGATAACACCAGTTTCCATGGAAGGTAAATTTTATGCCACTATCTTCCAAAAGGGAATGGAACTGCTTTCTTAAAAAGCACCTAAAAAGCAATTTTGTTTTTACTGCAGCACAGTAAAAAAAGATGGGGACCCAGATCCAGGAGGGGTGGTGAGAGATGGGCTGGTCCCGGCCAAGAGGGGACCCAGCAGCGTTCTGGGAGTGTCTGGAGAGGAGGGAGGAAGGTGCTGGATCCAAACTCTCCTGGGGAACGGCAGGTGGTCAGGCAGGGAACACCAGCCACAGCTTTGGAGCTTGGGAGCTTCAGGATGGACCTTGGGAAGAGATTTTTCAGCAGCGGGTGGTGCAGCGTGGGCAGAGGCTGCCCAGAGGGCTGGGGGAGTCTCCAGCCTTAGGGGTCTGCAAGGCTTGGGGGGGGAAAACTCGTCTAGGGCTGGTGACAGACCTGCTGTGGGTGGGAGACTGGGCCAGAGACCTCCAGAGATCCCTTTTCCCTGATTCCATGAAGCTCTTCACTCAGCCCCATCCCTCTGCAACTGCTTTCCCTTGGAGCCACACGCATCCTCTGCACAGGGCATGGATGGGCAATTACTCTTCTTTTCAATGCAATAGCTTTAAAATCCTGCTTGTCTTTAGAGGGCTTTTCTTCCTCTTTGCCTGCCTCTCTCTCCAAACATGGATATGTTTGTGCTTCTAAAGTGGCTGCTGTGATTAGTGCTGTAATCTCCGTATCAGCTTTTACATTTCAAATCAGAGAGGGGAATTAGTTCAATTCTAGTATCTGCTCCTTTCATATACTTGCCTGAAACACTGTTCGCTCAACAAGCAAACGAATTGGGAAAAGTCTTAACTTTGTTCTCATCTTAAGGGTGATCGAATCCCTGAATTTCTACAAATCCTTTGGAGAATGGAAGTTCCTGCCGGACGGGGCGATCCGAGGAGCTGGAGCACTGCAGGTGGGAGGAGGAGGAGGGATGGAGTGGCCGGCTCAGCTCTGACACAGCTGGGGAGGTGAGGACGCCGATGCTCCGAGGCCGCATCCGGCAGGAACCGTGCTGCAATTTGCTCGGATGAGCCCACGTGGCTGCGGGTTTGCCATCGAGGGGAACACACTCGTGAGTTCACCTCCGCTGGCTGGAGCCTGACGACCTTCACAGCTTTAGAGAGCTGGACTTTTTTTTCCCCACTACTATCCATCTACATACCTTGTTTTGTGCAAGTCCAGTTTAGGTGCTCTGCTTTGCACGTGGTTATATGTTGTTTTTTAAGAACTGCCCTCTTTATTCGTTGCAAAACGAAGCCCGCTGGCAAGCGGGAAGCTGCTATAGATGTTTCCATGAGAAGGTTGCAGCTCTTCTTTCTGGTTAAGCTCTGCAGACACATATCTAATTACAGCTTTGTGGCCGGCATAAGGTTATAGGAGGGAGGAAAGTGCGTGCTGAAAATCAGTTTACATGATTTGAGGGCAGCAACTTAGTGCCGGGGGTGCTGCCTTTGCACCGAGGCAGGAGGCAAAATGCTGGCAGCACGCACGGGGACCATGGGGAATAAAAATGCCGAGGAAGCGCTGAAGCTGAGGAAGCAGTCGGTGCTTTCCCTGGGGAGCAGGGAGCGAGCGCTGAAGAGCTCCTCGGAAAGCGTGAAGGAGGGCCGGGGCCGGGGCGGGCAGCCGCAGCAGCGTGCCCGGCGGCTGGCTCTGCTGCGGGAGCTGGAGATGAACTGGTACCTGCGGGTCTGCGAGCTCTCCCACGAGTACACCATCGCCTACACCACCGGCATGCCCCACAGGTACGTACCCCACTGTTGAGGCAGTAGCAATTTGCACTATAACAATAATACTACTATAACACTACTACTAATAATAATAGAAAGCTTTTGGGCTTTACAAGTTAACTTTTCTAATTATTCAGTTTTTGGTTTTTTTTCTGATTATTCGCTGCCATGGATGTGAGTTACAGAGCTGAAAATTCTGCCAACTCGTTTCTTAGTTTCTGTAGCTTCTTTGACACAAACTGCCTGTTGCTATTCAGCCTTACTTCCCACCAGCTGTTTCATCCAGGTGCTGTGCTTTCGTTTGAATTTTGTTGAGAAGTTGCTGCTGTTGTGCAGGGACCGGGTGGGTGAGGGGAGAAAAGGGCAGGAAATCCTTTGCTGGATGCTGCTGGCCCCGTCTCCCCCTTCCCTCCCCGGACACGGCGAACAAGCCACTCAGGAGGGAAAACCCACAACTGCTGAATTTCTAATTCCATCCATCTTAAATGTCACAGCCTCCAGAATCTGATCTTGCTCCTTTAAAAACAATATAAGGGGATCTTGATATTAGTGGAAATTAGATGTGTGACACTCTAATCTCCTGCGCCGAGTAAGACCCTTAATGAAATAGGAACCTAAATAGGAATTGCCCGGCGCTGCGGTCTCAGCTCAGCCGCCCCCAAACAGCAGCATCACAGGGACAGGACGGCCATGCTCGCTCAGGGCAGTTTCGGAGACTGGTGGAGGGAGGACGTGGGTTTCACTCACCTCAAGGGACAGGGCTGCTGACAAAGGGGGTTTCAGCATTTTGCCCAGCAATGCACAAATGCGGGGGTTTCAGCTGAGAAGTCGGGTGAGATCTTCCCTAGTCCCAGACAGAGGGGGGATGCCTGAAGTGCCTGGCACAAACCGAGATCTTACAGATGCGCTGGCATTAAAACTTAATAAAAATGTTATTAGAATAAAAAGTAGAAACAGGGTGACTGAAAGGAAAACAAGGTAAAACTATGAGAGGTGGAGAAAGAGGTTATTCCGTGCAGAAGTGTCTAACAAGCCCAATGAAGGGAATGTGAGTGGGTGTGCAGACTAAGACTGAGCAGTTTCTCAGGCACAGCGCTCACCGGCCACACCAGCCCCTGGTCAGGTACCTGTGGTGTTGAAGGGCACTATAAAGGCAAAGCACTGGGGAGTAGCTTTTGGGAAAACTAAGTTTTTAATGACGCTGATCTATACAAGCCTCTAAAACTTCAAACCAGTGAAACTCTTATGTCTAAAAAATTCAGAAGAGCTTGTGGAAATATTTCTTTGCTATTGGTTCACCTTGTGCTATAGATGAGGAGAGAGCCGGATCTGCCAGGAGGTAAAACAAAAGAGGGATTTATTTTAGGAGACACCGAGCGCAATAAAGGGAGAAGTCGGGAGTCCCAGCCGGATGAACCGTGCTCAGGTAAAGCGTGTTGCTGCAGACCTGTCCACGCCTGCTGCAGGGCAGCTGCAGGAGAGATCACAGCTACAGCTGCCGGTGGTACGCTGCTGGGGGGGGACAAACACAGCTCCTATGAGGCAGGCATGGCTGCAGTCAAACAGCGCCTTTTCCTCCATTGAGTGTACTTGTGTTGCGAAAAGCAGAGCTTGAAAGTGTCACCTGCACCCCACCATTGGTGGTTCAGCTCGGTCAGCACCATGAGAACAGGATCCCCCATTTTCGGGTAGCAGTGTGTCCGGGTACCACTGGGCTGGGGGGGCCTGGGGCGGCATGGCAGGACCCCTCCCACTGCCCAGCCTGGGACATCGAGGTCCATTAGTGCCCTCAGGGCCTTGACACAACAGTAGCAGAGAAAGAATAACTGGGTAATCCAAATGTCCATGCCAAACTCCCCTCTGTGACATTGAATTATAATCTTTTAAAATATGTTCTGGGTTTGGGATCAGTCCTTGTTTATCTGCTTTGAAAGATTTAAGGATTAGTTGAGTTCATGATATATCCATCACTTGATTATTTAACTTGTTTTTCCTATGTATTTGGGATTGAAATGACAGTCAGGAAATGGCTTGAGTTTTTAAAATGGAAGAGTCTTAGGAATCTGCCTCCATGGTGTGTATCAGACATTGTCACGATTTGTTTGCTCTGAGCTGATGTTAGCCAGAATAGGTTACTGTGGTCCTCTGGGATATTATCTTGACCGGGGGGTGCTGGATGACCTCGGGCGCTGGATTTGGTGATGCCGTGAAACCTGTGCAGTTTCTCCCATCACTCCTCAGGGATGAAGACCCTGAGAACGAGAAACTTTATTTGCTATTTAGCAGAGGTGAAATAACTGGTTGTTGGTTCAGAACATTTACTTTTTTATTTATATACCTGTATTTATACACCTCCTGCCCTGTGCTGAGAAGCAACCAGTTCTGTGGAACTGGTGGCATCTCAGGCGCTTTGCCAGCTCCCCTCCCACGGCCCCTCTCTATCCATGCCTGGGCTCCTGCAGGAGCACGCAGCCTCCCAAAAGCTGGTGCTCGTTCCCTGCCCCAGCTCCGATGCCTGTAGCTTGTTGCTTTCTCGAGTATTTCCTTTGTCTGTTTGGTTTTAGTTTTTTGGTTTTTTTTTTTCCTTCTTGGTGTTTGGCTGCTCCATAGCCTTTGTTTTCTAATTAATTGTTGAAGCCCCAGGAGGCTGCAGATACTGGGGAAGTTTACAGACCCTGGAACCTGAGTTATGAGAGTTCACAATGAACTATGAGAAAACAAAATGTTTTAATGACTTGCATAAGAGATGCTTGCAGCATTCATCTGTCCAGGCCAAGGCCTGAAATAAACCCTGTGAGAATATTTGTTTTACATTTATTGGCCTTGGACTGAATCCCAAACAAATATTTCTCATTATCCAAATATAAGACCTGGGAAACAGGGTCAGTGCTGTATTCCCACTGGCAGTCCTTATCCCTTGCAGTACTTGACCATGATAGGTTTCAGCAGATGAACGAGATTGCTGATCTTGGCCAGAATCCGTCCTGGGCATCAATAAAAATGAGCCGGTTGCAATAATATAGAGAATGGCTGGGAGAAGAATATTGCTCCATAATCCTGTGGTCGTCTTGGGCAACACAACCCAGACCATGCCTTCTTGTACTGGTGGGAGCATGATGGCACCGGGCTCTCCTCTCAGCAGACTGTAGTGTGGAAGCTCTTGAGGACCCTACACTCCAGTATCTACTGGGCATTGAAAGTCTCTGCAGCTCCGTGTGTTGGACCATGCATTTGTACAAGCCCGCCTGCACAGATATCCCACTCCACAAGCCAAGCCTGCAGAAGCCGAGCGAAGTGCTCCTGAAAGGTAAAAAGCAAAGCGTGGTTCCCAGAGCCAGCCCTCCCGCCGCGGGCTGGCCGGGGAAGCTGAGCCCAGCTGCCGAGCTGAAGCAGCTGGAGAAGTTCCTGCACCTGCATGGGCTGTCGCTGCAAGAGACCGTCCGAGCCGAGACGGGAATGAAGTACAGGTACTACTGCATGTCCCTTGCTGGGCTACTTGGTGGCTGTCTGTTCATCAGCAAACAGCTAGAACTACAGGAAACCTGACCGAGCAACCATCTGACACGATGGTCAGTCTGTGGTGTCAATGTGCACCTTCAGGCAGGCTTACAGCATCTGAAGACGTTGTCTGCTTTAGTAGCTTTTCTCCTCTAAGTTTTCTGAGCACTGTAAGAATTAGCACAACTTTGAGCAAAGCTAAATGCATGTGACCTACTCTCTTAAAACTGAATTTGATTTTTCTCTTCTAACATTAGTTGTTTGTGTCCGTCTACTGAACTGCCACTTTCAAATTCAGGTGGAAATATTTACTCTTTCCAATGTTTCAATGAAAACTCATGTATTTACATGCATTAAAAGGATAACGGCTGAACAGTGAAACAGAAAACATGGAGAATAGAGTTGTTCTGACTGTGGCTGGTAGTTTGATGTAATGTCTGTCCCTGCTGTGCCCTAAAATTGGAGCAATGGGACTGAAAACCCAAGAACTATAGTCTGGCTGGGTTCAGGCTGTGAAATACGTGGTTTATGTGTTAGAGCATCCAAGGGAGCGGGCCTCATCCATGCGGGGAGCTGGGACAGCGTGTGGAAAGAGGCTGTAGGCTGGGGGACAACGGGTGAAGAAGACATCAGTGTGCTTAGTCTTTAGGTTGTCATTTTGGTTTTTGTTTCAAAAGAGATTCATTTAAAAGGATGATATCCCTTATGGAAAGTAGATACATTAGCTGTGCTTCTAATAAAAGAAAATTTTCTTCAAATTGTTTGCTTTCCCTAGAGATTAACTTTTGACCATGGCTGGTCTCAGCTTAAAATTGAAATAAGACAACACGTGTACTATTTTTATGGAAATAGCACAGTTGTTTCACAGCTTGAGCCGCTGGCTGGGGAAATTTGTTGTTTGGAGACACTGTCTGGGGAGGACTCAGTGTGTGAATAAAGTGCTTTGGAGCCAGCATAAGAAGAAATGGCAAAGGGCTTTGTACCTCTGCTCCGCCTGCGCCAGCTGGGAGTCCTTGAGCAAGTTGGGGTTACGCAGCCTTGAAAGACGATGTAAATAAGTAGAGAAATGAGCCCACAGCGTTCAAGTGATGAAAAGGGAAAATGTCCAAAGGCAATGGAACGGCATCCCGGGGATGTCATGCTCTGAGTAGAGCAATGATAGAAGTAATCCCTGGTGTCGCTCTAGGTTAGCAGGAGTGATGCTGTCCCTGAGCAAAATACTCTGATTAACTGGGTCTTCTGGATCTGGAAACTTGCCTCCCTTCTAATGAGAAATTCTTTTGCTCCCCTTCTGATGATCATAATCCCACGTGGCAGTTGTGTTTGAAATGGTTGGTGTTAGTACGCACACGAAAGTTCCCATTTATTTTATTTCTCTGCTAATTCTGTACTTTCTGTGGTGTTGGTCCACTCCAGACACAGTTTAACGCTTACGGTGCCCTCGCTGAGAAGCACAAGTAATGTCATAGTTCCCATAAAGCAGTTATGATCTGGTGTCTTAAATTTCCTCCCCAGGAGGTTATCCTGCGGACTGCCCTGATGTGCAGACTCCTCCCTGGTAAGGAACCTGGCGCTACCGAGGCAAAAATGCAGTGGTCAAAACCAGCAGCGATGTTCATCTCTTCTTGCTGCCACACAGAAAGTGTGCCCAGCCTGGAGGAGACAACCTGCAAAGAGGCTCCTTTGTAGAGAAAACTTCTGTAGGCATGGATATCCAATCCCCAAATCTGCGTCAGACTGAGTTTTTAAGTCACAGAAAAATGCAATTCATGAGCTATTCTGGGACTGTCTTGTGCTCCAGGGGTAGTTGGTGTTGGACTAGAGGCTTTACCCAGCGCCAAGGTCTGTGGTTGCACACTCTGCTCTAGCACGGGCTCCGTGCACATAGCTTCATGCCCCTCTCTGTTTCTTGGCTTACAAAGCGGAGCGGTCTTCATTCATCAGAGCCTTTAGTCATTGTTAAATAAAGCGTGCACTTAATTTCTGTTGAAGCTGATGGATTCAAGCATATGCTTCATTTAAAGCACGTGCATTTTTCATAGTTGTCAGAATCAGCTATAACATACTGTGTTTCACCTATAGCAGCTCCAGTGCAAGGAAGGCTTCTGCAGGAGAGGGGGCTGTGTGGAGGGCTCTGCTGCAGGGCGGGTGGGGGGATTTTCCAGCAGTCCTCACTTGCTACTTTCTGTAGATTTTTGCTCTTCTAGCTTTAGAAGTACAGAGGCTCTTCTAGTCTTACTGTGAACTTAAATGTTTTATTTTCCAGCGTGGCTTGTTTTTCCTTCCAGACATTTCTTCCGATATCCATAGGTCTAGTCTGAAGATAGCACGATAAAAACCTCCTATTTTATTAAGAGCTATTTAATTATGTGTGGAAAGTAATGAATTGTTAACAAGAAACACTTAACTAAATACTCATAAGCTGGTTTATTTATAGGATGATTAGTTCTTTTTCCTTTCATTGCTTTAGCAAATACAGCTTAGTTCAGCCTATTACTGAATAACCAAAAGTGCAGCAGTGCGTGAGCTTAGTTTGTTTCTGACGACAGTAGTATTTCTCTCAGATGAAATGCCATTTGCAAAGCCAATTTGGTGTCTGGTTATCCAAAAGGGTGTTTGTTGCACGGCTTCCTTCCACACACACTGTGCTGGGGTTTGAGCTCTTAAAGACTGAACTATGTGGGCCAGGTCTGTCCTCACGCCTGGGAAGCTGTGACTGTAAAACCTCTCGATATTCTGCTCATGCATGGTTAAAATAGCGTTTCTGCACTTGGGCAGCTGCAGTTTGGGAGCCCGGAGGCAAAATGTTAGATGTATACGTCTGCAAAAGCACCCAGGCAACTTTTGCAAAACATGCTGTTGGCAAATGTTATATGTGGAAAGTATTTATGGAGGTCATGGACTCCCGAGGCGCTGCTGGATTAACCCAGGCAGCAGCCTTCGGAGCTGGGGCTATAGTTTTCTATTCATATTTTATCTATTTTATATTTAGTTGAGGTTTTGTTCAGGGAGGATGGATTCTTCCTGCAGCACACGAGCCCCCAGCAAACTTACTTCATTTGGAGCGAGCCCCCGAGGCTCTGCTGCAGGAGCTCCTGTGTCCTGAGAAAGCGCTGGGATGCTCCACCCAGCTTATGTTGCTTTTGTTGGTTACGCTAATTAAAAACTTGAAATTTAGGATTGTCATGCTGAAGCTCTTGTACGAAGACTGGACAGCAGGTAGCCCTTTGCAGGATGGGCTGCTTTTTCTTTTATTTTCTGCTTGCAATGGGAAATGTCACCGTCGCAGAGCGAGCACTCGGCTGGTGCAGCAAGGTGGGCACGGTGACTGCGGGGAGGAGACGGCACCAGCAAATCGTCAAACTGATGGTAAACCCACCCTCATTCAGCTTTTTCTTTTTCCCCAAATCTCTTGCAGTCTCGTTTGATGTTTGAGGAGGAGGAGGTGGCTCATGCTGGTAATAAAAATATTGCCGTGACCAGATAGCCAATATCTCTTAATTCTGAAAAATGAGAATACTTACTGTGGCTACATACAGCAAGAGGAAATACGAGAGAGCTCTAGGGAGAAAATTCGGACAAAAGATCTGGGATTTGTATGTCTAATTTGGTGCGTGTCTTATGGTGGTACAAGTCTGCATCAGGAAAAGCACTCACTTCTGTGAAATACCCAGGAGGCAGCGCCAGGATGAATGATGCTCTTCAGCTACATCGTTACTTTCTAAGTGTTACTAGAGATCAAACATGCTAAATTTACTAGAAAGGCTCTCCAGTTTGGTAACCTCACTGAGGCAATTATGGCACTTGAGTCACGGAATCAAATCCTGAAATAGCAGAAGGTTTTTGATGAGCACCAGGATTTTGTGGTGACCACTGAAGGCACTGACCAGCGTGGGCAAAAAGATCAAATGCTCCTGCAGAAGAACCATCCTTGAGTTACGTTAGCTCGTGGTAGACACAAAGGCAAACACCGTTTTAGAAAATGTAACGGGTGTTAACAGCAAATTACCAATTTTTAAAATAAATTTCTGGGAGCTGACAATTCAAATCCTGCAGTCTGTGCTGGCCATTCCATTTCAAGGGGATACAGTAAGCTGGGCTGCAGAAAACAGAGGGCTCTGAGTGATGGGATTGTCCCTGCACCAGGCGATTAAACAGGCTTTTAGCTTAGGAAAGAGATGATTGACAGGGATTACAGCAGATGTGTTTAAAATCAGGAACAGCCTGTAGCAAGTAACTCGCTGTCTCCCATAACACAGAAACCAGGGGAATGCAAATGAAATGTCTGGACAACAGGTTTAAGACATGGGAAATGCTTTCCTTGCATCTTGTAATGAAATTGGGGATCTCATTGTCATGGGATGTTCTGGATGCTGAAAGCACGAGCATGTTCAAAATGTTATTAGGGATCAGGCAATGCCACCAAAGGCTGTTAAATACAAAGGGGTTGGTTTAACCTCTAGCGCAGCAAATTTCTAAATGGCAGATGGCAGAAAGCTGAGATGATATATTGGGAACGGCATTACTGTATTTTTGTTCAGTTCCTTTATAATCCTTTCTCAGCACCTGCTCCTGGGCATTGTCTGGCCGGTCTGCGGGGCTGCTTTGCTGTGCTTGTGCCGTGCAAGAGGAGACGGGTCAATGTGCAGGGGCTGAGCAGGCAGGTCCTGCTCTTCAGCCCTTGTCCCTTCTTCTGGGGTCATGTTTATACCCCCACGGGGCTTCTACAGAGAGGGGAATTTGGGAATGATTGCTTTGCCATAGCTGCTTTTCCTGGCTCCCTTTCCTGGCTTATTTCATGCACCGAAGCTTTAAAATATCTAATCTTTAGACGGCAAAATATTTGAGAGTGCTTGATGTGGTCCTATAATCCTGCACTGTAATCCCGTCTGAATTGAGCAGATTAGGACCACAGTTGCATTATATTTATTGGGATATAGCTTACAGCGTTAATGTTTTCCCTGTTTCCTGTGCAGATTGATCTATAGAGCCGCATCCAGCTGCGTCCTTTTTCCAATAGCCAGTGTAATTTTTCTGTGTGTTTTTTTTTTTTTTCTTTGTCAGTCTGTTCAAACTGTAGTGCCTGCTATCTAGTGCGGTGGTGATGGCAGATATTCCCATGTCTATCCTGTTTCCAAATTATTTCCGTTTCCACTCGCTGCTTGTTGTTTGTGTAATTACGTAGGGTTCTTGCTGTGGTTCTTTGTAGGGTTCTCCCACACACGAATCAGGGAAGATGGGATGAAAACAGGGGACGAGTATGAGGACGTGGACAGGTATCTGCATGTGTGTATGGTGTCTGTAGCATGGTATTTCCTCCTTGAAGCAAGAAATCCCGTTTCACTCCTTGGGAAGAATGGTACCTACTGTCTGTGTGCGGTGTGAGTCCCATCTCCCCGGCGGGGTTTCAGCAGGAGGAGCTCTTTAGCTGCTCGTACCGCACTGTCTCCTCATCCTGCTGCTTTCTGCCATCACCATCGAGAAACACATGTGTGCCTGCACACGCGTGTGCACACACATGGGCACACACGCTTCCTATTGCAGCCTAAGGCGCTCACCGACACTGACAAAGCCCTGTAAAAGCTCAGCATCACGGTACTTCCAGGGTTACTCACACCTTCCCACAGGAAGCTCCCTGTGCCGTAGGTGGAAGACGGAGCAAACTTTGGTCCTCCCAGTTCACCACCCCAGCAGTAAATCCCAGCTGACCCTTACCCGCCTGCAGAGCGGCAGCTCCTGCCGGTGCCCAGCGGGAATTTGCATGCTCGCGACTGCTTTTCACACACCTTCTGCTCCTGTCAAACTCCAGCTTGAAAGCCTGTGCCGCCAGATGCTGAATAAATCCCCAGCTCCGTGGGCAGGGGGCTGCCTGCTGAGCCTGCTCCCTGCTCCCCGCAGCGGCATCGGTGCTGCAGAGCAGATCCAGCATCTCTCCAGGGGGCCAACTGGAAAGTTTGGGATATTTATATGCAGGATTGAAGTCTGCAGTCTGTGTGTTGTGTGGCCTGGGAGGAAACTCGGTCTGTGCAGTCTTGGTTAAAGCAGATTTTATCTGGGAGTCGTTAGGCTGACTTTGGGATCTGCTGAGACTGGGACGTCGCTGTACATCATGCTGACAACAAGGTGCCGAACCGTGGATAGAAGTGGGGCTGAGTTTAGGAAAATCCCAGCTAAACCCCCTCTAGCAGCTGCTGCTGGTTTGTTTCAAGGCTCCATCCTTCAGGAAATAATCATAAACCCAGGCTCTGGCCAGGCTTTAAGGAAGTTAGCTTCAGTGCCAGGCTGAGAGCAGAACTCCGTATCACCACCCGCGGTGCGTGCTCCGGCAATGCTGACTCTGCGCCTGGCATCGCAGATGGCTACGGTTCAGGTGCAATAAAAATGGATTTCACCCTTCAATACAAACCTTCAATACAAATCAAAGCAAATACTGATGCAATTGCAACATTTTTGCTTTGCTTAATTGAAGTAAATAACCAAACGCCATGGCAGCTGCTCTTCCAACATCTTTCTCCCTCCCTACAGTTACTCCTCCTGATGCATCCCCATCCTTCCCACTGCGGGTCTCCCACTATGAGCAGAAAATGTCCCTTTTCAGCCCTGGCAGTGCAGGTTGATGGCCCAGTCTGTGCTTAGAGAATTCCCTTGATTTTCTTTCTTCGTTATTAATCCTAGTTGGTACACTAGTGGTCATTATTAGCAAATTTGCATTGCATTCAGAATTTGCAAGGCATGCAGACTTGGGGTAATGTAAAGAGGAAACTTTTCTGGAAATCAAATATTTTGTCCAGTCCAGCAGATTCCAAAGGCAAAACATTTTGGATAAAAAGTGTCCTTCGGAGACCTGGGGATATTGGAAAGGATTTAGCAGAATCAAAGAGTGTCTGAGAGGAGGCAAAGCTGTGATGTGACTCCAGTCCAGGTAATTTTAACACAGAGTGTCGGGCACAGGGACCCCTCATCAGTGGTTTGCAGTTTTCTCCTCTTCCTCAGACTTACTCCAGCATCAGGACATAGTTGCCAGCTCAGGGAAGCGGATGCAGATTTAGGTTATGGTTGATGCCAGCCCTGGAGGAGGGGATGCTGGCTCCTGGGGTGCTGCTGTGGGGCTGCCCCATGGCACAGCCCCAGCCTGCGGCCACTTCCCAGCACCAACTCCAGTAAATAACACAGGAGCAACAAATCTCCCATGGGCAGAACTGGAGCGTGTGCCCTGCAGCGGCGCGGGGGGGGGGGAGCTCCTGGGGATTCTGCTTTGGGACTTCTAGATACACTGTCTAGCGCTGTCTGCTATGAAATACTAGGTGTAACTACAGAATGTCAGGATGCTCCTTCAGTCAACCACTCTCCTCTTCTCTGGGCAGTCCATCGTGCTGGTGCAAGTAGGGATGGGTTTGGTGTGCTCTGGGAGTACCAGCATCGGCCCCGCGTGCTCAGCAAGCCATGGAGCTCAGCCCGGTGAGTCTTTGCACCCATCCTTGAATAAGAAGTTGCTTTTTTTTTTTTTTTTACAACTTAAGCAAGCCAAAATGATTAACTGCAATGTATTTTTATCATTCTGGTTTTTTTCCCCATACTGAGGTGACCACCTGTCTATCTCTGTGTCTCGCCGCCAGGCAGAGCCCCCCTGGGTGGGACTGCGGGCAGCTGGGCTCCCCCCGGCTCTGCTGTGTGCCGCTGCCCGGGGAGGCTGACTTGAAAGGCAGCTTTTCCCATGGCTAAACTGCCTCCTGCAGACTTGCTACTGCCTGATAAGCTTTTTTTTTTTTTTCCCGTCTTGTTTTCAGTGTGCATTTTCGTAGTTACTTGGCTTCATCCCCATGCCACAAAGACTCCAGAAGACAACACAGCGTTTCCATAATTGCAGGAGCACGGTTGCTATTTTTTCCTGGGGTGTCTGTGAAGTACACGAGTGTCCTTGGTGTGTCCAAATAGGCATGGTGAGGTTGTCGGGGGGAGCTGCATATCCTGGCTGTCCAGACGCAGGCCGGGTAAGCAGATTCCCCCAACAGCCCTTGGTTGCCCATCCCGGCTGGGGTGGTGAAACGCACAATTTTCATGGCAGAGAAAGGCACCCTGTAGATTGCAAGCATAATTATTCTTTTCCCCTGAGGACCTAATGAGTGGTTATGCATTTGGCAGTAAGTACCAATCCTCTTGTGAATCCTTTTGTTAATTAAATAGGCACTATTCCAGTATGAAAGTGATTGTTCAATACCATTTGGAATATGCTCGGAGATCAGGGACTACTTGCCTGGCCAGCACTGGCCCTGGGAAGTACAGCTTCCTTGGCTTGGAAGTGCTTGGCAGTGCTTGGAGATCACCTGAAGACTTGACAGTGCCTTGTATTTAATTTACTAAAATGACAATACAGCACTCTGAGGTACATTGTGCTCCTGCCTCGGGTGCAAAAATAAAAGTTAAAAAGTCTTTGCAGAGCGTTCTGGAAGGGAAAAGACCAATATTTTTCCCCTTAGTCCAGAGGGAGTGGAAGAAAAATTAGGGAGCTAAAGAGTTCCCACAGTCCCTGGCTTTTTCCCGGCAGCAGAGTCTGCCTTCACCCCTGGGCATCTGCCTTCACCCCCTTCCCTCCCTCTCCGATGCAGGGAGGGAGGTCTTGCGCCTATTTTGCTGGATGTAGCCGATGGGATTCTCACCCTGTGCCACTCACTTTAATAATTGGAAGTGTTGTTGCAGCTGAAAGAGAGAATCTCGGGAGAAGAATGAAAATTCTTCTTAAAAAAATACTATTTGGGAAGGTGATATTTTCAACAAAATGGTCCCAAAGCCTGCTCTGGCAAGACCTGACAAGACGGGTGGAGGAAGTCACCCCGTTCAGGTAAAAAGCAGATTCCAGAAGCCCTGAAATGATGATTTTGTTAAACTAGTGATGTAGGCTAGTAACTAAGTTGTGGAGGAAGTGCTGACGCAACACTTCTTGCTGTATCACGTTCCCCAAAGAGGAGCCCGGCAGTGTGAAAAGGCAATGATAAAATTAATTGGACTGAAGATCAGTTCTTAGTAATCTGCTGCATTTCAGCAAAAGACATTGTTCTGGGTGATGTGATAATTCTCCTCAATGACTAATTCCAACAGATGCCTCTCATTATTTTGGGAGTGCTGGTCAATGGGAAGAGATTTCTCTCCGATGCAGGGAGGGAGGTCTTGTGCCAATTTTGCTGGATGTAGCTGATGGGATTCTCATCCTGTGCCACTCACTTTAATAATTGGAAGTGTTGTTGCAGCTGAAAGAGAGAAACTCGGGAGAAGAATGAAAATTCTTCTTAAAAAAAATACTATTTGGGAAGGTGATATTTTAATAGTGCTTATTATTCAGTATTGATTTGTATAAGATAATCACTGATGGAGACGCTCAACTTCCATTAGTTTGCTCACAAAAGAGCGCAGGTCCCCACGTTGGCTGGAGAAGGATGCAGCTGGAGTGAAAGCTGAGTGTTCCCAGGAGAATAGGAAGTTTGCCGAAGGGGTATCCATTGGAAGAAAGTTTTGCAAAAAATGCAGTCTCCGGTAGCTCGTCTTTATTCTGACCCTCTGCCAGCTCATCTCAAAGATTCAGAAGTTATTGCATGATAATTAGTCATCCATCTGCTACAGAGCGTCCCGGAAAAGGGCAGAATGGAGTTGTGTATTATTCAGCATCCAAAACTGAGACCTTAGCAACATATTTCTTCATATAAGTTAATTTAGAGTTTTAAGCTGTTACAAGTAATGCTTGGGTGATAGCTGACGTGTATGAATAACAGAATAATATACGTAACTGCCTAAAATCTTCTATTCAACAAGCACAGGCAAGTTGGAAGAACACAGCTTGGGCTGAGCTTTATTTGGAATAAATTTATCAGTCAGGTTAACCTGGGAAAGATCTGCCTTGTCTGTATGCGTGGTCTAGAAGATGAGTATGGCAAAATAGAAAACCACTTGTTTGCCACAAACTGCCAACCTCAGCGCGTTTCTCTAACTCTTCACTTTCCTTGCACTATTCCATATTTTTATAGTAGAAAAACTGGCTGTAGTTGAAAACCTTTAGTTGCTGTTTCACACCTGCTGCAGGGGGGCAGGTTTGTGGCTGGCAGCCGCGGGCTGTGCTCGGGGCAGGCGGTGGGGCCGATATCGCTTCCTCCGGTGCCCCTGGACCAGCCTCTGCCCTCCAGCTCCCTGGGACAGAAAGGATGTGTGGGGCCTGATCCACTTCCCTCGAAAACCCCTGAAATACAACAGAAGTGAGAAAAGTGGTGAGCAACCTGCCGCCACGTGCTGTCTGCTGTCGCTGAGCCTGGCACGGCCACCGTGCAGATATTGCCAGGCTCCCAGGACCACACTGCTGCTGCTGGGGATGCTCCTCTCCTCCAGGCCTGGGATGCACCGCTCAGTAAGCGGATACCCGTGCCAGGGGCTCCAGCCTCGCATAGAAGGTGGGGGACAAAAAGCAAGAAAACCTCTTGTACTGTGCAATGGAGCTTTGTGCAGCTCTAAGTGCTTTAATCACATTTAATCATGTTCGATGTATTACAATGCATTAATATAATGGTCGTTTCTGGAGCCCATCTTGTAAGCCACTGGCTTTCAGTCATCTGAGAAATGAAATAGATAACGTGGAAAAATTAAATTACCTGGTTTGGAGTGGGGAGTAGTGCAGTTAATAGGGTGATAGGCAATAAGCTGGTGGATGTTTTCCATCTGCAGGGATAAGTGACTGGTTAATTGAATTGGGCGCCCAGTAGGTTACATCCTCTTTGTAAGACATGGAAGCTCTGGGTCTCGGTTTCAGTATTGATTCTTTCACGTCCTATTAAGTGACAATTTATTTAATGTTGTGTGGAGCTGGATAACCATTGCAAAATGCTTCGGTAGCAGGCGGCTCCCCCGGTGCCCGATGGCTGTACCGGGGGTGCTGTCGGCTCTCAGTGGGTGCTCCTGGTGCAGCCGATGAGCATCCGCAGGGCTGGCATGCGGGTGCCTCGGACACCTGGGGGGCTTGAAAATTAAGTGGGAGCTTGTTCATGAGTTCCCTGTGAGTGGATCTCTATAGGATGTACAGATTGTGTATATCATATAGAAATGCATGCAAAAAAAAAAAACAAAAAAAAAGAAGAGGAGGGGGGCTCTGACACCTGGTGGGTTTAGGAAGTTGGAACAGACATATTTTCTCCTTTGGTGCTGCTTATTTTTAAAGGCCCTTTTCCGCAGGGAGCCCTGGCGCAGCCGTGGGGAGGCCATAGCCGAGGGTCCCTGCTCTGGGGGCTCAGCTCCCGCTCGGGCAGAGCAGGAACTCCCGGCAGCGCTGCCCGCAGGGAAGCCGTCTCACACATTTAATACCCTGCTGGTATCTGGCTCAATTCTAATTAGAATTAAGCAAAGCTAGTGTATTTTTCATGGCGGTTTTGATTCGGTTATCGTTTCATCGCATCCTGAAGAATCTGTAACGCGGACGTGGGGATTATCTCTGCGCAAGAGCAGGGCAGCGTTCACAGTTTTGCACGGAGTCTCTCCCCGGGGCTGGGATGATGCTGCCTTATTTATACCCCAGGCTTAACACATTGCACGTGTCAGCAGGGCCAGCAGCCTGGCCCCATTTGCCCGCACCGGTACATTCCCGATTTCAGTCCCTTCTGGGAGGATGGAGCCCTCTGGGCACGGGGCTGGAGCTGATAACAAATCTCATGTGCTGTCGGAGGCAGGCAGAGCTGGGCTGAAAACCTGCCAGAATGGATGCGTTTTAACTAAAAAAACATTTAATGGGAATTTTGATCAGTCTTCCTCAAGTGCAATTACAAATGCAAATTAAGTTTTTCATGTGGAAACCAGTGAAAATATGACGACTGTTTGCTAGATAAGCGCAGTGCTTTTGTTATGCAGCTCGTTTCCTTGCCAAGCTTCCAGTTTTGTTGTCAAAAATAAATGTTCCTTGTGGGTTTAGATACGCCCTGAGAGAGCTACAAATCGCTGCGGGGTTCGTCGCTGCTGCTTCAGATGGGACCACTCCTCAGCTGAGCGGGTGAGCATCCCACTGCAGTAGGGCCTTGGCTGTTAATTGAAATTAATATCACAAAAACCCTTTAGGGAGATGCGTCCTAATGCCAGCTCGCTCCTGGGCTCTTCTCCCCACTCTCCTGGGTGGCCGCGCTCGTTATCTCGCCAGTGTCCATATCAGCCCAATTTACGGAGATGTAACGGAACTGCTGCAATCATAAGTAATTAGCCCAGCAGGAAACCTGTTTTCAAACAGCTATTGAGATGGAGTGAAACGGCTGAGAGATGCGCGCGGGCTGTATTTATAATCAGAGCTTTTATGGCCCAATGAAACTTTTATTGGGACATAACACAGAATTTCCCTGAGTGTGTCCTGCTGTGCTGTGGGAGAGTTATCGTATGGCAGTCTGAAAATCAAGGATTTGTGACAGTGTGTTAACATAATTCTCATGAACGCCAGTCTTGGAGACTACTGCCTGGAACATCTGCTCTGGGTTTTGGAAAGGCAGCTGTGGACAGACTCTGGTTGCAGTAGCAAGGTCTGGTCTGTTAAATAAAATAAAGGGCGTTTTTCAGGTGGAAAAGCTCCATGGGCAGAACCCTGCATTCCCCAGGCCCTGCTTCTGGAGCAGGATCCTGCCACCTCGGCATTGCCAGATGAATTTTTGGTGCTTCCATGCAGCTTTCTGGAGTTTGGCTGATCCAGTTACATTGCATGCAAAGTCCCGCTGAGCACCTGTCAAAATGTCCAATGTGATTAAAACTCTATCACGAATGCTGAAATGTTTGTAATATGCCCCTAGCCTGGAATTGGTGACTTTGGCTGTTCTGCTGCATCTCACCGGTCTCTGGCCCTGCTCTGGCCGTGGGTGCAGAGGGCAGGTCTCTTCCCCGTAGGGAGCAGAGGGAAAGCTGCCAGCGTAGAGGTGATGCAGTGGCCAGTACTGGGCTGCATTTTGCACCCAAGAGGCAGGTTAGGTGCCGGTTTTACTGGTGTGAGGGTTGCTGGTGAGGCCACCCAGATGAGGTCCCACAAGGAGAGTTGCTGTCAGCCCGGCCCGGGTGGCCGCTGGCGGGGAGCGGCTGCTTCTGCGGCACTGGGAAAATGGTTCAGACTTTGCATTTAATGTTGCATGTAATTATGCAGTGGTGATGCAACGCCGATCATTTGCACTGCTGTAGTGAGCAACAATAACCGCGAACTTCTGCTTATGCATAGCATCGCGGTGGTATCGGGAACAAAAGCGGTTTGAGCTGTGTCCCCCTCCTAAAGCCCTGCCTCCCTGCCCACCGCCCTCAGGGACCATCCGTGGGGCTGGCCCAGGGGATGTCCTGGAAGAGATGGGGCTCAGGCAACCAGCAGCCCCCAGTGGGAAAAGCAGACAGCTGCTTTGTGCCATGGAGTAAATGCCCTCGACCTGCCATGGGAACGCTGCCCCAGGGTCAGCACAAGCTTCAGCTGCGGGGTACGGGCATGCAGGCAGGCGTGGGGATGCTCGGCATCCCAGGGCTCCTCCAGATTCACATCCCAGGCACCTGGCTTGCTGGCACCTGCTGTCCCCAGCTCACAGGAGGTCCCCAGCGCCCAGTGGGGACACCAGCTTGGCAAAGTCCCTCCACAAGCCCTGGGAGAGGCTTGTGGCTGTGCAAGTGTAACCTGGTGCAAGCGGCTGGTGCTCTCGGCGCAGCCCCCAAGGGCGCTGGAAACTATCCTTAACCATACTCCCCCCAGTATATGGTCTATATGCAGACACGGGCTGCATGGTCCTGGTTGCTGTCTGGGGTTAAACCATGACACATTGCTAAAAAGGGAGGCTTCCAGCAAAGAAACTTTGCCGAGGGGCTCAGCTGACATTGGCACTGACGGTGCTACGTTCACTGCTGCATTAAGTTGATATCTTCTGTCAACGTTGAATAATTTCAGTTAAGGAGCTTAAACTGGCTGGGATGGCATCATTATTGGTGACCTGGATTGCTGGTTGGCATGCAGGGATGTGGGTTTATGTAACTGGCTGCATGTGGTTGGTGTCCAGCTCTCCTCCGCACTGCAACCTGCAGCCAAACACCATGCGGCGTCTTCCACGGTGCATAAACCTCCCACTGAAATAAGGTGAAAACGTGCCCTAATTATGTTGTGATTCATGGAGAACATCCCATGGTCACTGCCCGGCTCACAGCCCCCACGTGTCCTTGCAGATGTGCCAATCCCACTCCCTTGCAAAGCACAAATGTGATTAAAGGGGAGCCGGGGAGCTGCCGAGGTCCCTGCAGCAGTGAGGGGGGTGCAGAGAGTCGAGTGGCTTTCCTGGGTGCTCACCCGCTCGGGCACAGAGCCCCAGTGCCTCGTCCCAGGGAGATAACTGGGACAGATTTGCTTTATCAGCTCTTCAGATTTGTTTTATCAGCTCTCAAAATTTATAAGGCAATTTTGTAAGAAATTAAGGTTAAAGATTGAGAAATACTCAGATTATTTATGTGAAAAATTAGATTTTTTTTTTTTTTTTTTTATATAGATCAATGAAAATTTCCACTTTACTTTTTTAGGTAGAAACGTGAACTTTGCAGCTGGTGATGAAAATTCTTTCCTAAAAAGGTTTTACTTAGTAAAGCATGAACGACGCAGGGATGGAGGGAGGCAGAGGTGATCTGCTCTACCTTTTACCCCATGCTCACCAGCTGCCTTGGCCTCACTGCCTGTGCAGTGCCTATGGTTTAATTAACATCTGTGGCTACCATGAATACAGCCTCCTGCTTAGGTCTGAGCTCAAGAAGGGCATGAAATGAAGACCTGCCATCTTAAAAGACTGACAGAGCCTGCCAGAATTTATATACAGCATATTGGTATTACCAAAAATACAGGTTTAGCTGGCAATAAGCTTAAATTTAATGAAACGAATGAGACGCTAATTGATATTTGTCCAGTGAAATGCTCTGCTTTGGTAGAATGGCGCGGCAGAGTAATTAGTGTAAACAGCCATCAGGCGAATTCTCAAGCCAGACTTGGCATAAAGTTTCAAAGTCGTTTCACCAGAAGGTGAAATTAAAAAAAAAAAAAAAAAAAAGGAAAAGAAAAAAGCAAGAAGCAAACAGTGCGTTCAGCTTGAGCCGTGCCAGAGGGCTGGGTCTGCATCAGCTTGAAATGTTTCATCCAACCCAGACTGAAGGACCTTGGTTTATTTTTATGTTTTGGGCTGCAGAAGCATCTTTTCCCCACTCCTTAGAGCCAGAGCCGTGCTGCTGCCCGGCCCCAGGAGCAGAGACCCGCTGTGCCCTGGCACTGCCAGCCCTGCCTGCAGGGATCACCGGGGAAGGGCTGCCTTCATCACCCACTGGGCTGCACGGCCCCAGCCCCCCACCATGCCTCCGCAGGGACCAGACCTGGTCTGAATCAAGTTTTTTTTTTTTTTTTGCTTTTTGGAAGTTTCCATTCTGCTGGCTGCAGCGATGCTCGTCATCCCACCCCTGCAAGGTCCTGGGCAAAGAAACAGACTGCCCAGGGCATCGAGACGTGTATTTGTGTAGGAGCAAAACATCTCCTGGCTTCTGCACTTGCCAGAGCATCCTGCTTGTCTGTGTTTGGCTCTTGTCTCTATTTTGGACCCCGGGATGGATGCAGCGGCTCCTGGGGTGGGGGTTAACGGGGATCACAGGAAAGGCAAAGCCAGCATGGTCCTGGGCATCTGTGTTAAAACAGATTTGCTTGATGAAGCATTTTAAGGAAGTTGTTTAATGAGCGATTGTCGTCTTCCTCAGAGGGGGAAATGCATACGTAGGTCTTGGCAAATAGCTGGGTCTGTAGCGGTTTGGTGGCACTGAAGCGGCAGGGAGAGCCTGGCCAGGGGCTCGTGGCTGAGCCTGAGCTGCCACCACACCCCAGCACCCTCCTCCACCGAGGCTGTCACGTATCTCTTGTTTTATAATCTCGGGATTTTCATGATACAAAATTATGTTATTCTAACGTTTTAGTCTAGAAGTGATTATCTTGTTCAGGGAAATGAAATAAATCCCGTATTTAAATACATATTTCTTTGGCAGAGACTGTAACCCCTCTGAAGCTAAGCGGCTTGAGTTAATATGCTCTGCGGGATGTGCCAGTGCAGAATGTGACTGTTCCTTTCTGTCCCTCCCTGGGTGGACACCCCAGGGAGTGGGCAGCAGTGGCATTTGGGACGGTGACCAGGACCTGCGTGATGGTACCCAGCCACGTCCCCAGGATCAAGTCACGCTGCTTGGCAGCACCGGCAGAGCCAACGGCTGGCTGCGACAGGAACTTTTCAGACATGTATAGAGCAAGATATAAAACCACGTCTTCTTCCTTGAAACATCCGTGCCCAGCAAGAGGTTGCTGCATATCCATCAGAAAGAGAAATTATCCCAGTTTTGTCAACCTTGTTTTGGTCTCTGAAAGGCAAAGCTGGGCTCCAAAAGCTGGGTGAGTGCTTAGTCTGCTTACTTGGGCTGACTGCACTGCCAAGGCAGAGACCCGTGGGTGCCACCACCAACGTGCCAGCCACATCCCCCAGTCCCATGGAGACACAGAGGATGTCCTGGATGAGGCCCCACCATGGGGCACCTTGGTGTCAGTGACCCTGTGGCTTGTGCCCCCAGACGACACACTCTTTTCTGCGTATCTAACAGCATTTATTTGTGATATGCAACACTAACTTACTGATTAGGTGTTTGGAAACTCTCTCAGAGCTAAATCTTGTGTCTGAAACACAGCCTCGCAGCAGTTAGTTCAGCTAGTTATTACTTAGCTTTCTGACTTCCACCCCCCAGATCTGCCTCAAAGAAATGTGCTGCATAAGTGTTAATGAGCCATTAGATGAATGAACTGCAAAGAGATCATCAGAAGCTATTCACCCTGTCACCCTGGGTGGTGGGTGGCCTTGGCTGGCTGCCGGCTGCCCACCCAGCCGCTCCCGCGCTCCCCCTCCTCAGCAGGATGGCTGTGGGGGAGAAAACCGTGCTGTGCCCCCGCTGCAGGGGAGGAAGTCAGAGGTTTGTCAGCCCGAGTTCAAAACAGGTCGTCATGGCCACACCAGCACCTCCAGCTTCTCTCTTATTGCTTCTGCTCCTGCCCTACCTTGGTGTGCCATGAGCAGGAGAGAGCACGGCAGGTCAGTGGAAAGGCTGGGGGGTCTCCAGCCTGGGAAATACTCACACCCCAAGGGGACAGGGTCCTGGGCAGCCTGGACCATGAGCAGTGGGTGGGTGAGAGGACCCCGGAGGTGTTCCCACCCTCACCCCAGCCCTCCTGGTGGTCTAAGGGCAGATTTAGGAGTGGGGTGTGGGGAACCCCTGTGGAACTTTTCTCACCGGCCTGTGCCAGGCTGGGGAAGGGACAGCGGGCAACCCCAGCCCTCTCCCACCCACCTGCTCAGTGCTGCCACCCATGCACACCCCGTGGGCACCTTCTCCCGGGGGTCTGCACCCAGGGTGCACCCAAACCGCTGCTCACCGCCTGTCCTCCCCCAGGACCTCTCTGCTGGGTGGCAGCAAAGGGCAGGGGTCCCAGGGGTGACTCCCAACCACCCCCATCCCTGCCTCACCCCCACACCGCTCCGGGGAGCAGCTCACCAGCCCAGCCCCCCCCCTAGGCTGCCCCTGCCCTCTGTGCCCAAGGCCAGTGCTCCGGGAGAGGTGACACACGGTGGTGGGCAGCGGGGGCTCTGCACTGGGCTCCCTGCTCTGGCTGCAGCCCCCACGGCAGCCAGGGACAGGGACCGTTCGCTTCACAGACTTTGCGCTGCAGTTTATTCCTCTGGCGATGCTGGGGGGAGAGGGGATTAACCCTGGCACTGCTGCCAGCGTGGGTCTGCAGGCGGCGGCTCCGGGTGCCAGAAACATGGGATTAACGTGTTAACTCACTGGCACGCTCTAGCAGAGCCATTTTTGTCTCCCTCCCCCCCCCCCTTTTTTTTTTTCCCTTCTCACAATTAGCCCATTTTAACATCGAATTGTTCCCTGCTATAAGAGGTCCTCTCCT
Source organism: Chroicocephalus ridibundus (assembly GCF_963924245.1). Taxonomy (NCBI): domain Eukaryota; kingdom Metazoa; phylum Chordata; class Aves; order Charadriiformes; family Laridae; genus Chroicocephalus; species Chroicocephalus ridibundus. Next base: position 66,906,686 of record NC_086289.1, read on the forward strand.
CGCTTAGCGATGCCGGCAGCTATTTTTACGGGAGACATCTGCCTGAAACGCCTGCCTTCCCCCTGAGCACAAAGGAGGCCCGTTCCCGGGCTTCCCGCAGCTCTAGCCGGGGCCATCCCGGGAGCCGCCGCAGAGCCAGCCCCGGCGCGGGGATGTAGCGGGCTGCCGCACTGGGCAAAGGAGAACCCATGGATATCGCTGGTCCTTAGAGAGCGGCTGGCGAGTGGATGGTTCTTCGGGCGGCGAGGCTGTGCCTGCTCAGCAGTTCGCGGGCCAGCGCTCGCAGCATGCCTGCATCGATTTAAAGCCGGCACGCAGGAGCAAGGCTGCATCAAGGCAGAGCGGCGGCTGTTGCGGGCGGTTCACCATGAAGGAACAGCTTTATGTTTCTGAACGCACCTGACTGGATGGATGCTTGTGTCTAAGCAGCAGCAAATATCGCAAGGGGAGAGCTGAGAGTGAGCCGAGACCTGCGCTGGCGATTGCTTTGTCAAGTTCAGGGCTTCTCTCCTCCTGGTATCGCAGGGAGGCAGCCCGGCTCTCCTGGAGACCCCCGCTGCCTCGGCTACTTCTGTGAGTTCAGGGTCGGCAGTTTTCCTCGGCTGCCTTTGGGACCGAGCCCCGCGCTGCTGGGCAGCCTGTGGCCGGCGTGGGGGCGGCCGGGGGCTCTGGACAGTGACTGAAGGAGTACCGAGGGCGCGATGCAAGTGTCCATTGCCTGCACAGACCACAACTTGAAGAGTCGAAATGGTGAAGACAGACTCATCAGCAAGCAGAACACCACTACCCCGAACGTAGTGAATGCAGCCCGGGCAAAATTTCGGACAGTGGCTATTATTGCTCGCAGTTTGGGGACATTTACCCCTCAGCACCACATTTCATTAAAAGAATCCACCGCAAAGCAAACGGGCATGAAATATAGGTATGGTCACGGTATTGTTCTTTGTTACGTTGCAGTGTAATAGCTCTTTACTTTGCCTCTAAAGAATTGCCTGCCTGGATGCATCTGATTTTGCAGAGGAGCTCTATACTGAGGTTATTAATAGATTTTTTTAAACTGAATAAAGCTGAATAGCTTTTGGGTGTTAATGTTTTTGCAGGCATATATACAAAAAAAAATCACTTGCCTGGGTAGATGATATACAACATCGTGAATTTACGATAGCTGTGTTAAGATGGTTTCTATTAAGTGCTCAATATAACTTGTATTGGTACTAATGAGCATAAAAATCAATTAGCAAAGCACGGTTGAGGCTGGACAGGAAAAGTTCATTTGCAGTATGCTGTATGGAGCGAAAAAAAGGATCTGCCTTAGGTATCATTTCGTCATGGTGATCGCTTACTGACTTTTCACCTGGTTTGCTTAGTGAAGATGAGATCAGAGCCAATTTTAGGTGAAATGCAGGGAAAAAAAATATCACAGGCATTCATGTAAAATGCCTCATGCATCTTACAGATTTTTATTCCTCCTAATCTAGGCAGGAAAAATAATGAACGGCTGTGACTTCAGCCTGAAGTGCTTGGTGTGGGTAGCTGATAAGCTTCTCTGTCGTGCCTTCAGCTGAAAATGAGAAGGGTTTCTATGACTTTGGCGTCTGGCTTCTGCCTGTTCAGGATGTCCCTTTCCAGCCACTAACGGGTGACGTTGCTGGGACTGGGAAAAGGAAACAGCCTGGGGATGCTCTGCCCCCATGAGCAGCCCTGCACAGAGCTCCCAGTGGCCGGAGCGAGGGGATCCCCACAGGCATGAGGACAGCAGTGAGGGGCACAGGGCTCCAAGCAACTTTAGCCGTGCTTCTTCCCAGTCCATGGAATAGTGGCGGATGCTCCTGTGGGGCCAGCTGTACCCACTCCAAGGGAGTGGTGCCGGGCTGGGTTGCAGTTTTGCTGTTACGCTGATTTTAGGGTATGGGGGCTGACGCAAAGCCAAGCTGGCTTTAGCACCGTTACACGGAATTCAAGTGTGCCTGCAGCCCAGCGCAGGGCTTGGTTTAGGCAATCCTGTAGTTCTGAAAATTTCAATATTCACTCTCCAGAAACTGCGTAGACAGGGTGTATGGAAGCAGAGTGAATGGGATGCTCAGATGCAATTTGCCGTGAGTTGCTTGAACGGTTGATAAATAACACAGAGGCTTTGCCCGCGTAGAAGCCCAGCCTTTCTGACTGCTTGTTCCTGCCGTTCAGCCATGACCAACTTTTAGCAGGAGCTTTGCACGCTCCTGCCGCTTGCTCATCAGCACGGTGTCGGCAGCAGGAGAGGTCCGGGTAGCGCTTGCGGTGAGAGCAGAAATGCTGATTAATATCTCCCAGAGCCAGCTGGGGTAGGCTCAGTGCTCTGGGGAGCTCCTGTGGGGTGACAGTCCCAGCTCCCGGATGGCCCCAGCTGTGGGGAGGGCAGTATTTGGGGGATGGCGGTGGGTTGTGCCCAAAGGGAGGAACCTCTCAAAATCAATATAACTTGCCATTTAATCCGATATCCGCAGCCTCCCAAGTGGAGTACGGGCCGATGGAGCATTGCCAGCTGGGAGCTCCCTGTGACCCCTCTCCCCTCCTGCAGCCCTGTCCAAGCCATTGTGCCTCCCTGCCTCAGTTTCCGTCACAAGCACATCTGAGGGAAACGTGTCTTTGATCACGTCATTCGAAGACATGACCTGTTACTGAGTTGGGGCTTCTGCTTGTTAGGCTTATGGACACTGTGTACTAATTGTCAGAAGTTATCTCTGCTGATTTCCCACGGGCTCCCGGCGCTATCAGTGTGCCGACACGCTAAGTAATTGCAATTCTTTGCTGCCCACATGACACAAACGCTCCTGCAGCCTCCAAAGTTGGGCCATTGTAAATCCTTTCTGGCTTATTTCTAGATAAGGTTTCAATACGGAGGGCTGAATTCTCCCGCTGGTGTTCAGCGCAGCCCTGACGGCTCCCCCAGCTTTGGCTGCCTGAGACCTGGGGAATTGCATCAGGAATAGCATCTCGTTTGTGACAAGGCTGATATTTTATCTTTATGACTAATCCCTGTTTCTGCTCCCAAATCTCTCCATATCTAGAGCTGATTTCTCCCCCAAGAGAAGAAGTGAAGGGGAATTTGGAGGAAGAGCTGACTAAACCTCCAGGCTCAGCTGCGATGCTGCTGAATTGAGATAACCTTTAGTTAGGGAAGACACCTACCAACGGTGATGGAGCTGATATTTCGTGTTCATCTCTGCGCCTGGTTCCTCAGTCCGAGGGAAATCCAGTGGCCGGAGAAGCCAAAGACTTTTCCCAACAGCTGCAACAATAATCCTGTAAAGTCCTCAGCTCCCTTCCAATTGAAACTGAAGTCCTTCCCAATTCATTTTCTGCTTGAATTATGTCCCTGATGCTGAGCTATACAGTGTGCGTTACTTAAAATGACATGCTAGCGCAGCTGCCCCTTGCTTTACGCTAAAAATACGGATAGCTGCTCCCCCCTTTTGACCCTCAGCGCTGCTGCCGCCCCCCTGGCAGGGCTGCCCGTGGCTCCCACTCCGCTCTCAGGATCCTGCCTGGCCCCGGAGCTGCCTCCCCCGGCTGCCAGGAGCTCCTGGTGCCACCGGGATTATGTAAAATAGAGAGACAGCTACTACAGCTCTGACAGGGGTGGGGGCGGGAGAGGAGCCAGCTCGGGGGGCTTTTCATCAAACGGCATGTTTCTGGAGCCGTTCCACCTCAAAGCCCCAATTGGAATACAAAAGACCAAGTTGAGGGAATAAATATGTTCACCGGGGAACATCTGCAAATATTAGGACTCAGGTGCGCTCCCGCGGCGTTTGCATGAGCAAACCTCTGCTTTGCATTTGTTAAATCCCATTTCGCTGCCTCCCTGTCGGATCGTGGCATCAGGCGGATGGGACCTTCCCAGCCGTCACCTCTGCTGTCACCGCCGGGGACAGCCTCGGCTGCCTCCCGCGCACAGAAGGCACGGAAGGGAGAGGGGCTGTTCCCTTTTGTCCTCTTTAATGCTCCCATTCAGTCCCACTGGTGAGCCTGCCCAGATGCTCGGGGAGAATATCGGGGATCACTTCAAGTCTTTCCTTGAAAATGATGTAGTTGTTGTGCTTGGCTTGGAGAACTGCTGTCTGCCGCACCGCTGCTGAAAACAAAGGATGTGGTTTTGCCTCCCTCCGATGCACAGCATGGGAGGAGAGCTGGCAGGCTTCGGACCATCAGAAGGTCACAGCCTGGGTTCTTTTCCCTCCAAATTTGCTGTATTTTTTTAAAATTTATTGTCAGCCCGATTCAAGCTGTCAGTAAGGTGGATCCAGCCCTGATCCTGGCACACGGGGCTATTTGGGATGTGCCACAACTACCACAGAGAACAACTTCTCAAACTGAGACTTGTACCAGGCTTCCCATGCTTGTCCTGGCAGCCTTGCCATCACCCATGCCGCAGGGCGAAGCCTCTCCCCAGAGAACCCCGGCTCCCCACCGAGCCTGCTCCGTGCCCAGGAGGTGGCAGGGAGCTCAGCCGCACAGGGCTTGGGGCTCAGCTCTGGCTCCAGCCACGGCGCTGCCGATTCAGAGCCGTCAGCAGTTCAAAAATAGCCCTTTATGAGAGCTCTGCCCGCACAGGGGCATGAGGGACCCAATTTATGAAGCTCAACTATCTATTTGTGTTCATAAATAATTGATGGTGGCAGCTTTGACCATTAGCTCCAGTGCGAGCCTAAACAAAAGAATTTTAACTGCAAAGGCAAGCTGGTGGAGTTAATAGTCCATGCTCATCCTGCAGAGCCTGGAGCAAGGTGCAGAGAGGCTGGACACTGGCCCCCAGAGGGGAAACCCATCCCTCCTGCCCGATGCGGGATGCCCACCCCTGTCTCATGGGCCACTCATGGCCACCAGGCCCGTGCCACCACCACGCTGGGGCTCCTGCCTGTACCGCCGGGGTCTCTGAAGACGGGCAGCCGTAATTAAAGTGTGGGGGAGCCAGCCTGGGAACCTCGTCCCTGCTCAGTCAGGTCTGCGAGGGGACCTGCCCTGCTGCTGTGGGCGCGAGAGGGAAGAGAGGGCTGTTTGCAGTCGCTGAGCAGTGGACGTGCAAGGATTGCGTGTCACATTTTGCAAGGTCTGGAGCAGCTTTAGCAACCAAAGACCTTTCCTGGCCACCCAGGAAGTGCCAAGCTCTCCCCGGTGCCGTGCCGCAGTGCTCAGCTACCCGCTCAGCACCGGCATGAACCCCAGTGCGCAGGCAGGGTCTGGAGGAGACCAAGCTGGCAAGACACGCGATGCTGCTGCCTGTCTGCTCCCTTCTCCCAGGGCAATGGGTACGTCTCGGATTTGTGGGGGCCTGTGCTTACAGCAAGCCTGGTGCAGGGTGGTCTGGTCAGTCCTTGTCTTAACGTGGGATTTTTTCTGGCCCGTTGCCTGGGTCCTGCTGCTTGCCAGGCTGCAGGCTGTGGGACCTTCCAGTGTCCCCGGCGGCACTGAGGCAGTGCCCTGGCCACATTCCAGCAGAGGGACATTACATCCTGCCGGCTAAAAATTCATCAGCAGTTCGAAGGCTTTTTTCTTCACTGTGTGCCTGAAATTGTGGGTTCTTGTCGAAGCGCATCACTGAAGAGCTGCTAATGCACTGCATCGCAGCGGTGGGTGTGTTGCTCCGGTGGCTCCGGTGGGATGTCTCTCTTCCCCCTCCTGGAAAGGCGTCCGCAGGCTCGGCTTAGCCAGGGTCAGAGCTGCGCTCCATTGGCTCTGCACACCAATTACACACATTAAAAGGCACAATAAAAATACTACAGCACAAAGAATTCCTCATCCCCCTTTTCTGCCTAAATAAATATCTGCTAGCAAACATTATTAAGGTGTGTAACAAGTATAAAACTCTCAATCCGATGGTTAACTCAAACCTTTCCAGTGTTGTGGGCTGGTAGGTCCCAGCCCGGAGGGGAGTGATGCTTTGGAGCTCCTTCCCTCCCAGGGTCATTGGAGCAGGGAGAAGAGCAAACCTCCCGGGAAACATCCCACAGCCGTTCCCCCTCCCCGGAGAGGTTCCGAGCGCAGATGCTGAGTGCTTGGAGAGGAGGAGGAACCGCTGCCGGTGGGGGACAGAGCCCTGCAAAGCCCCAGAGCCGTGTCTGAGACCTGTGATTACCATCAGGAAAATGACTTTCGCCTCCGTGACCGCTGGCAGTTTCTTCCGCTCCTTTGAGCGTACCCCGGGTGACCCGTGGGCTAGAAGCAAAAATTGCAATGCTTTTATTAAAGTGCAAATTCCTTATGTAGAAGCGTGGTATTATTAACGCTAGAATTGCACTGTGGCGCACGCTTTGTATGCAGATGCCGTGCAGCACGCCTGGCTGTGCAGCTGGGATGAGCGGGGGCTTACAGGAGTCCACAGCAAACTTCCAACTGGCCAGGTTTGGAAACGCACACGGGTCGGTTTGGGCTGCAAAACTAGTTTGGAAACAGAAGATAAAGCTCCTACGCTTCTCAAAGGGTGTAAGTGACAGCAGGTATTTCTTAGCAGTGTTTCAGGTCTTGTGTCTTCTTTTTCCTTGCATTGCACTATAACCATCGACCATAATATCTACCTCATATATTTAGGAATCCACGGTTTATTTAAGTCTTGCTGCAATTATAAATAGTTTTAAGCACTCACATGCAAATGGCACAATTATTTTGATATAAAATTGCGTATTATTTCAGTAGCTCTCCACATCAGGTTGATTTTTATGGCTCATCATCTGATCTTCATTTTATTGCTGTAAATTAAGACCAGTCCAGTGAAGAGAATGCATTTAGACTGAATTCACAATGCGTTTTCCCCCAGGACTGTAGCTTATAATGGCTACAAAGAAGGGAGGAATAACTCAAAGAAGGAGAAAAAGGAGCCAGTTGAGTAAACAAAATCTGTGCGGATTTGTGCTGCTCTTAAATTCCTAATGGCTCTCCAGGAGTTTGTAGCTGCTAGGTAAGGCTGTGGGTTCGGTGTGGTCTGGATTTTCCCCATCTCATTACATTAATGCAAAAGCCATGTTTAACCTTGCAGTGTTAAAACCAGCATAGACCAAGTGAACTTTAGATTTGAATACGCATTTACTTACCGTGTAAACTCTGAAGATACGATAGTGCAAGGAGTTTGCCAAAGGTGTATTCACTCCCTGGCTTTCATGTCTTCAGTAAATGAAGACTTCGCAGATGGCTGGGCTGAGTGTAAGCACTGAAAATGTATCTTCCAGGTTTCAGATACAGCAAAGTCATCTCTTTGTTTTTTTAAAGCAGCCTGCCCAGGTGGTGCCTGCCCGGCTGAGCACGGCTGCTTCCCAGCTCTCTGTCAGGGGAGCGATGCCCAGCACTGCAGGGTCTGCAGGCTCTGCCCCGCTCCCCCAATGCACTTAAGGGATTTCTTCCGCTCAGGCTTTTTCCTTCTCCCCTCTCTCCCCTGGAGACCCAACCAGGCCAAGAACCTCCTACATCAACTTTGGTTCATTGACAAATGCATTTTTAGCATTGTTTCCAAGTGTTCTAATATTCTTTGTAAAAATGTTTCCAATTTATTAGGGACTTTGGAAATATCTGTCCACCAGATTAATTATATATCCTCCAGTGAGGTCTAGCTCAGGGAGAAATACGCAGCCAGTTGGAGCAGTGCTGGCTCATGCGGGAGACTGTAGTACAGAGGACAGGTGACAGCATTTGACACCGTCTCTGCCCTGCTACGCCGTGATAGTCCCCACTTCCCTGGCCAGCGTGACATGCAAGCTGTTTCTCATCCCCCAGCGTGGTGTCCTGGACCCTACAGAGAAAGGTCTGGGGATGCCAGATTGCCTGTCCCAGCATCTGTGTCCCGTGGGGGACGGGAACACTGTCCTGCAATGCTGGTGGCACTGGGCGGGGGGATGCAGGGCAACAAGCCAGGGCTTGGTCTGCCATCGATTCCAGCCCCCCCATTTTAATCCCAAGAGAGAGTGATGAGCTAAGGAGAACAAGATTGAATTCAAGGACAAACGGTGTTCTAGAGAGCACGCTTTTCATGTCGGGTTTGTTAAGCAGAAGCAAAATGATGATATTTCAAGGAAGCTTTTAAATAATGCAGTCGTATGCTGGTGATGAGCTCTGCAGCCTCTCAAAGCTGTGCAGGGCACAGGGCAGGGGTGCAAGAGCATGGGAGCAGCCCGGGCGGCTGTCCCCATCACCGGTGGGTGGCTGTCACAGCACTGCTGCTCCCTGTGCACCCATCACTGGCATCCCCTCTCCTGGGGCGGTGGCGGCCGGTGGCTGTCCCCGTGGCAGGAGGCACTGGGGGGCAGCTCCCCGCTGGCGGCGGTGGCTGAAAGGGGTTCCTGATGGACTGGCTGCCAAACCCGATCCTGCTCCGCTCTGCTCGTCCCAGACCGTTCCCCGAAGCATGATATTTTCCATCTAAAACCTGCATGACAACATTAATCTAATGCTTAAATGGGTGGAAGAAAAGACGTAACGCAGAAACACTGCTAATTTAATTACTTGTGAAGCGCACAGTTTAAGATATTTAAAATGTATTATTTTAGCATGGCTGCTTTGGCAAAATCCAATTTGAATTTTGAGCACGCTTATTTTTATTTTAGACTAGCATTATAAACCGCCATCTGTAGAACATGTTTGTTAAGAAATCAATTCTCAGTAAAGAAAAGAAAATGCGCTGTATGAGACTTGGTGTGAGCCCAGAGGTTAAAGCTGGGGTGGCATTTTCCCTGCTACAAGTCAGTGGCCATCTCCCCTTTGCCTGGCGTTCAGCCTGTGCTGAGCACTGTGGCAGGAGAGGGACGACTCTGTGGAGCTGCTTCTACAGCAAAGCTTCCATGGATTTCAGTATCTGTTGGATATTCAGAAAATATCCAAAACCCCAAAACCCCAAAACCCCCACTAACCAGCGGCGCTTAGTGGTGGGCGTTTCAGTGATGTAAAGTCAGTGGATGGTTCGGATGGATCTTGCTAATGCAAAGAGGGATTTGGCTACCGTGTCCCTTATCCCAGCCCTGTTCTTTGGGCTGGTCCAGGTGACATTTCCCGTCACCCTGCAGGAGTGAGAGCAGTGTTTGGTGGGAGCCTCTGGAGCAGTTCAAAGGTGTCCACTCCTGAAAAAACCCATTTCAGAAGTTGTTTAGATGCAGCGCTCTCTCCACGTCCTCTGCTGCTGTGCTCGCTGTACACCCCTCCGGAGGAGGCAGAGAGGATGAAGGAGCCCCCATGACAGTGTGGTGGCCCTGGGCGTGTAGGAGAGATGGTAGCCTTTTGGGGCAGGTTGTGCCCTGTCTGCTGTGTGCTGGGGTCATTCCAGGTGGCTGGTGGGACACACAGCTCTGCTGTCCCACCACGGTGCCCCCGCTGTTCCCCACAGCAGCATCCCCTGCAGGAGATGCAGCATCGTCCCTTCAGCAAACCGAGACTTGCTCCTCATGGTATCCAAATGTATTGGAAATGTTTCTCAAGCTATTTTTGTAGCAGTGGAAAACCTCCTGGCAGGCGGGTGGGAGTGGGGAGCAGTGCCTGGTGTCCGAGATGCCTTGCTCGGGGTGGTTGGGCACTCAGTCAGGGCTCTGCAGGCACCGTGCTGAAGAGTTTCGGGAAATATTTTTTGGCAAAGCTCTGCTTGGAGAACAAACAGAAACAATCGATGGGACACTGGGCTTGAGAAGCAGAAGGAGCACATTGGAAAATAAGATCCTGAAGCTCCTGGAAGCCCTTTGTACCTGGCACCTCTACAAGGTCCTGGTGCCTTGTCTCTTGCAGCTCCTAAAGAGAAAAGCTGGCGTGGGTTTGACGCCTGGTTTTTTGCTTACAGCACGCAACAGCAGCGTGAGAGTCTATCGCAGGGCCTGCCGGCAGCGTAAATTCGGCTGGATGCAACGCATCTGGAGAACCTCAGGTTCGATAAATGAGATGGCCTCCTTGCATGGAAAGGTCACAAGAGAGGCGATGGCTGGGCTGAGGCTGTTAGGATTGCTTGCGCCTACACCAGGCTGGCATGCTGCTTGCGGAGGGGTTGTGTAAGTCATTGGAAAACATGTGCCCTGGAAGTAAACAAGCTGCTGCAGAAATATTTTTGGGTAGGAACTTATAAAACTTTCATGGCATACCTATATTTTCCTGTTGGCATTACGTTTGCCAGAAAAACCAAGCCCTGCCTGGTCCCAGCTCCTGCTGCAGCGACTATGAAACTGTGCTGCAACTGCAGAAGTAGAATCGTAGAATCATAGAATCATTTAGGTTGGAAAAGACCCTTGGGATCATCGAGTCCAACCATCAATTCCACTCTACAAAGTTCTCCCTATCCCAAAGTTCCCATATCCCCCAACACCACATCTAAACGAGTCTTAAACACATGCAGGGATGGTGACTCCACCACCTCCCTGGGCAGCCTATTCCAGTGTCCGACCACTCCTTCTGTGAAGAATTTTTTCCTAATGTCCAGCCTAAACCTACCCTGCTGCAGCTTGAACCCATTCCCTCTTGTTCTATCACTAATTACCTGTGAGAGGAGACCAGCACCAACCTCTCTACAATGTCCTTTCAAGTAGTTGTAGAGAGCGATGAGGTCTTCCCTAAGCCTCCTCTTCCTCAAACTAAACAGTCCCAGCTCCTGCAATCACTCCTCATAAGATTTATTCTCCAGGCCCTTCACCAGCTTCGTTGCCCTCCTCTGCACTCCTTAAAATCTGTCCAAAATTTCCTTTCTCTCTGAAAGGGTCAAAGTCATGCACAGCAATTAAAACAAAAATTCAGTTACTTTTCACAGTGGTCTCCCTTCCTCAGCCTGCTTATTTTTAGAACAGTTCATCCAAATAGCTTTTACCTAAATATTTATATGGGGATAGATCTCCCCTCCAACACGAAAGGTTCCCTTTCTCAGGCTGACCCTGCTGTGGATGGTCCTGGCTGCAGCTAGGACAGACTTGCTTACGGCTGTGCCGAGCGTTGTCCGGGGCTGCTCAGATTCTTTCCTGTCCATTCATCTTGTGATTTTTGTCAGAAATAGCCTCTCCTGCCTGTGGAGAAAATATGTGTTTGCCAGTTTCAGCTTATTCAATCACTTCAGCTTAGTGACTAATACTTTCCAAGGTGGGTCAACGGATGGGGAACGAAAAACTGGTGGCGGGGTTTTAAATTTTTTATTTTGCCTCTTTCAGTCTGAAGTAGTACCGAAATGAGAGAAAATGGCATCTATTATTTACAGCCCTATGGGATGTGTTGACTGGTGACAGCATAGTCAGCACCCTACGCGTAGGTATGATCTGCTTACTAATTTCCTACATGAATAAAGTGGAATCGACCCGGGCATTGTAACAGCGTTGGGCACGTGTCACAGGTTTGCCAGGTCTTTGCCTGGTGTGAGAAGTGTAGCACCGCGGCGTCAGGTACCGCTGAAGGCTGATGGGGAAGCTGTGGATTAACCCATGCACAGGTGTGATGGAGACCTCCCTGATCCTCTCCTATTTCTGGACATAACTTGATTCATTCACATCCTTTAGGAAGTGTGAGATTTTTCTTTTTTTTTTTTTACAAGGATAACGTTAATTCCCTCAGACATTTGAAATTCTGCACTTTAAAAGCATCACTGCAGAATGACAAATGTTTTTTCTTTTCCTCTCTTTCATCCTTGTGTCCCACGGCTGACGAAATGAGGTGGGGGCAGGAGAGCCGTGGGCTGTGCACCACTCCAGGATGCGGTTGCTGGAATTGTGGCCCCCCCACTCCCGGCAGAGCTATTCCCCTGGGAACACCAGTGCCAGCACTGCCCTGCCTCCGGCATCCCCACCCCGTGCTCCCCACCGGGAAAGCGCTGGGAATAGTGATGGCAGCTGCTGCCGTCGCAACAATCTACCGCAACCATTTGTGCTTGGGTGCTGGCACCCAGCTGCCCGGCAGACTGCCTCCCGGCCGGGCTTGCTGGGAGCTGGGGCAGGAGGGAAGAAGTGGGAAAGAGCCTCGCATGCCGGAGCCTCATTGATGGCACGGATCCCGCGCGGGGAGGCTGAGCATGCCGGCACGTCTGCCAGAGCCACACGCGGCAGCCCCTGCGCTTGGCTGCGGCCCATCTATTTTACCTTATCTACATTTTAATGCGTCATCTGCAACTTTTCTGAGGCTGCAGCCAAAAAAAAAATCCTGGGGAATTTCAGCTGAAGCGACCACCTACGCACCCGGTGGCCCTACGAGTATGGGAGATGAGTTGGAAAGTGTGAAGAGAGCCAAGAATCAGGGGCCAGATGCCATTTAGGCACCTCCTTGTCCCCTCGTGCTGTCCGTGCCTGGGCTGGCTGCCCCTCCTGCTGCCAGGCTGGTGTCTCCATTGCCCAGGACCCACCTCCTGGCTTCGCTGCTGTTGTTTTTCAGCTGATCAATACTGTTCTGTTTTGCCTCTGCAGCTATTCCACTAGTAACAGGGTATTTTTCCTATTTTGTATCATTGACCTAATACTTAACAACATTGCTGCAGCAGTGGGGACAGTCACCAACTCCTCCAAACCCCGTTTTAGTGCGGCGGGGACCACAGGGCAGCCACCGCCTGCCACGTTGCTGCAGAAACCCAGACGGGAAGGAAGATGCTCAGAGGAGCGCCTGGGACCATGTGGTCCATCCACTTCCACTCTGAAATAGCTTAGAAAAGCAGCATCGCTCCAGGTGCACCTTCATCATGCCACTGCAGACATACAAAATTAAAATAAAATTCTATTTTATTCCTGTAACATCTTAGGTATAAAAGATTACAAAGCAGTTCGCAAAGAAGCAAACATAAGCACAGTCAAACGCTGCAAGTGTAAGGTTGAATGTTAAAGCAAGTTTAAGAATGCACATGCTCAACCAAGGAAATAAATCTGTGCTTTCAGCTCACTCAAGTATCTGTTGGGCCATCTACGGTCGTTGAGCTTCTGCTACGGCTTTGCATGTTCATCTCTGCTTCTTGTCATTTGAAAACGGAGTTAAAAATTTCCTGAGATTAGATGCTTTGCATAAATGTCAGTACTTCATCAGAGCCAGGAGTGTCTGTCTTTGCTCCAGCACTATGGCTTGAAGCTGTCCTCGACTCCTGCCCAAGCACGGAGCCTTTGCTCGGATGCAGTGCCTTGGTCTGAGCATCCGAAGGTCTCCACGGCCATGGGCTGTTGGGCATGGGAACAGACAGCCAACGGTCTTGGCTGGTGGTGTCTCTGGCAGGTGTTGGGCGAAAGCACCCGCATCTGGCAGGGCTGAGCTTGCCTCCAGCCTGCCTGGCTCTGAGAAAGGTGGCTTTCCCAGGGGAAAACCCAAAGCCACCCTGTCTTCCTTGGCCACCGGTGGGATGCAGAAATGCCACCAGAAGCCTCCGTACTGCTCTGCTGTGCCTGTATGAGGTGGCTTGGGTGGTCTTTCAACTCATATTAAGGTGAAACAATTTCCATTTAGAAACAGGGAATATTTCCGCAGGGCAGACTGGAAGGAAGTTTGTATTAGAGTAAGGAAAGATACTCTGTAGGAGTCTGGGTAAAAATCACCATTCTTGCTTTCCATCCTGTAATAAACCATTTTCTAGGCAGAATGCGATGCTGGCATGAAAGGCGGTTGGAAGCACCAAGAGAAAGCAGCGAACGCGGCTGGTGAGGCATGGCACCGATTTTTGTAGCACTACGCAAAATGAAGTGGGGTACCGCGGTTTGCACCTGCCCGTAACCAAAGCTGGCTGAGAGTGTGCAGGTGTCCCAGAGGCGCACAGACCTCCCTCGCTTCGCTATCTCTGCACAAGTAAATGGGTTTAAAATACATAAAACAGTGGAAAGCTGCAATTCTGCATCACTGCAATTACTGCTAATACGGGCGGTAATTTAGTGGAAACTGCTGTGCATGTTGTGAAGTGTTTTGTTCGCAAAATGGGAGACAGAAACCATTATTTTTCTCTCTTCCCACCCACACCACTTAGAGACAACCTCCTGCCATCGGAGCTTGCTGAGGGGCAGCTACTGCTTGTCGAAAATCTGCAGGTCCTTCTGAGCTGATGAGGCAAAATGAAATCCAGCCTTCAAAGCAGGAAACCACCCAAGTTAATTAAAGAAGAGAATTAACACCTCCATGTTGCCTCACCCTTGGTTCGCAGCAAGACTAAGCTGCGCTGGGGGCTGTTGCAGCCCGATGAATCGTGACAAATAGCTTTTACGTGTCTCCGAAATGTTAGGAAGAGCTGAGCACCCTTCAGTGAAGGAGTTTGCATCTTCCCCTGGGGAGGCAGGGAGCTCCGGAGCCTGAGCAGATGCTGACAGGTCACCTTAGAGACTTGTGAGGAGAAGTGGAGATGATGTGTTTTCCCAGAGCACTTGGAAATACGTAGTGTCTTTTTTCTGTATTTTCGCTGCTCTCTGGTTTGGCATGGCCAGGCTAAGGAGATATCTGCATGTCCTGGGAGGAGTTCAGAGGTGCAAAAGCCCTGCAGATGGGGCTGGAGGGGTAGGTGTGTCCAACATCACTGCGCCCAAGAGACACGTCACCCAAAAATTCCAACAGTTTTGCACCAGGAAGGCTCAGGAAAGGCTGTGTCGTGGTGGGGAGGAGAGCTCGACCGGGCAGGAGGGGATGGACCCCCTCCTGCCTGTCCCTTCCCCTCCCTGCCGCGTTGTGCTGGTTGGCACAGGGCACCCCGTGGCCTGGGGACCCCGCAGACATTCTGCTGGTGTGAGGGACAGCCCCTTCCCCACGGGGCAGGGATGGCGGGTCCTGCCCCACCCTTGCTGGGTACAAACAGGGAAATTCGGGGAGCCACAGCTGCCCCCCGTCGCACATTCTAGCGCAGGGGACAGGGGTCTGCAATTGCTCAGGGGGTGGGAGGTGGCTCTCTCTGGCATTTGAGAGGGGAGAGAAGCGGGGTGTGATAAGGAGGGTTCATCATCGTGGGAAGCAGCCGAACCGGTGACGATTTCGTATGGTACAAAGCAAGCAGAAGCGCTAAGGCCAAGCGCGGCTCCAAAGCCTGGGATTACACTTTGTTGTTCCCCACTCCACAGGTCACAGGCAAGGGATGTCGGGTGTGCTGCAGCGGGAGAGGGCAATTGGAAAGGGTCTCCACTTTCATCAGGTTTTTGTTGTTACTTGAAACAGCCTCTTTTATTTTTTTTCAGGGAAGAAATTACATATTTTATTCATTTTCTGTGCAGAAAGGAACGGTTCTGGAGCACTAATAGGGATGTTTCTAAGCAACGTTGTTTTCCCACCGCCAGCTTCAGGAACAGTGACTTTTCTTTTACATTTTTGTAGCAACAAGCCAAACTGTCTGCAGTTTATACGCAGGAAAAAACGTGCCATGGTTTCCCCAGTTTTGCTTAATCGGATGGGTGGGGGCCTGTATCACCGCCTCGGGGCTCACCCCACACCCACAAGGGTGCATGCAGGCATACGAGGAAGGCTGTGTTGTGCCCCAGGCCCTCCTTTTTGGTGGTGGAGGTGGAGGATGTCCATGGAGACGCCTGCAGGCAGGTCCTGAACCTGCAGATGCTGCTGCCTCTCCCAGGGGCTGGCTTTGTGCCCTTCCCGATTCCCCCCGCTCTGCTCAAAGCCCCTCTCTCTCCTCCCACCTCCTTTCCCCCACCATCTATTTCTCTCCGCATGTTTTTTGCATGCTGGAATACTCAGAAATGCCTGAGGAGCGGTAGGTTTTGCCTCCTCCACACACCTCCCTCACGCCGAGGCCGTCGGCGTGGCCGTGGGCACTGTGGCGTAGGCGGCGAGAGCTGGTGGTGCCCCCATGGACCCAGGACCCCCACCCACCATCTCTCCCTGGCAGACCCCGGGGGTTTGTGAAATGGGGTCCCTGGTCACCTGCCACCAGGGCTGCTTCGGTAGGACCGACCCGCACGGGATCCATCCCCTGGGTGTTGTATTTCTGGTAGAGGTTGGCCTCTGTGGGCAAAACCACCAACACGGAGCAATGAAACTGGGGTTGGAACAAGAGAAAAAAACAGCATTATCTGATTTCTGTCAAGCTCTTCTAAGCCTGATGATTCCTCTGTGGGTGTGGAGTCGAAAATGTTTTAGTCATTGTATGTGTTATTGCAGAGATTTTATTTAAAACTTATGTTTTTCCTTACAAAAAAACTCTCACCCTTTCTCTCTCTCCATCCTGACAGATAGATAGACGGATAGATGGATAGACAGACAGACAGATAGATAGTTGTATGGATAGACAGGCAGATAGGGTGGTTATCCTGATCCCATTGTACAGATGGGAATAAAGGAAGTAGATGAGCTTAAAGCAGGGTTTGCTCAGCGCACCTTGGACTAAAGCAAAGCTGCTCAGCAGCTTTGTCTTCCAAACAGCCCAGCTGTCACTTACTGCTTTAAAATCTTAAACTCTTTGTTTTTAGCCTCTATCAAACACGAGGCTGTTTTGGAGGTGGTTCCAGTCTGGCTGGATGCAGGGTGGGGGGAACCGTCAGCACCCAGAGCTGGTCCTGGCTGGGATCAGCCTTAACTTCGCTAAAGCACGATGCAGCAGGTCAGCTCAGCCTGGTGTCGGGCATCACTTGAAGTTTATCCCGTGGGTGGAGGCAGATGGTTTTGGACTGAGCAGGAGCCACCTCCCCTTCTGCAAACCAACAGGGACCCGGTGGGGTTATGGAGGCAGAGGCCGATGCAGGTTCAGACACCTGATGGTGTGGCAGCCCTGCCCAGTGCCGGGAAGGGGAGGTTTGGGCTGATTTGGGTGCATGTTAATGGAAGTGGCCAAACCCAAACTCTCCCCCCTTTGAACAATGAAGGGCAGCAATGAAGCAAATCTCCCACCTGGATAACCAGGATGTATTTTCTTATAATTGCTTTGTCCCTTAACAATGGGAGGAACCACTTGTAGGTTAATGAGTTGCTTAAGCAGCACTGGTGGCTCAGAGCATAAATTCCCACCGGGAAGGGGCTGGCTCAGCCCTTGTCTGGGGGGCTTGTCATGGGCTTCAAGCTGCTGCTCTGCCAGCCATGTGCAATGGGAAGCGTCTGGTACCTAGGTGATGGTGTGCGTGGTGTGCTGCAATCGGGCTGGAAGGTTAATGGTGAAGGTTGTCTTAAAGAAGGGAATTATTCTTCCTGGCTGCTTGCAGAAGGGCAAGGGGAAGTGGGTTTGCCCTGCACCAGGGCTGGGTGCTGGGGTAGGTGCTTTCTCCTGTTGATGTACCTGGGGAGCTGGCTCTGTGTGGTTTGGGGCCTTCCCCCTTGCTGGACGTGGCTCTGGAGTGATGGGGAAAGTACCTGACAGTGGTGGCTGAGGGATGCTTGGTGCTGGTGGGCTACAGGGACCAAGCTTGGTGGCTGCTTGTGGTTCCCTGCAGCCTGGTGCTACAGCATCCTCCAGCGCTGCAGTTTCCTGCCATTGATGAGCTCCCTTACTGATTCCACTACACTAGAATTAATTAAATGTGAATAATTACAATCGCTTTCTGCCCTGTGCCACAGGAGACAAATACCATTCCTGCCATATGGCACGGGCTGCTTTGTAGACATGTTTTCTCCCCCACCTTCTCCCCCTTTTCTTTTAATTAAAGAGACTGTTAGCTCTGAAAATCCCCCAGACCTGACCGGGCACTGGTGTGCCACACCACTGCCCACACGGTGCCTGGGGCAGACCTGGCTGTGGTCCACAGTGATGCTTTTCTGCTGGGGATGGGGGCCCTGCCAGCACTGTGGGAGGACACGGGTGTCTCTACACATAAGTTTGGGGGGGGCCCTCTACCTCAATGGCTGTGGGAGGCACCTGGCACCCATGCAAATGTGGAGCTTCAAATGCAGGAGCTGTGTTAGGCACTTAGTTAAAGATCTGTCCTGCAGCTGCCTGGGTGCATAGAGCCTGGTCTGAGTGGGTTCAGCTACTGCCCATCCTGGGGGAGGGCAAGGTGCTCGGCCATGAAACAGGGACCTTCCCTTCTTCTGACACCCAGGAGCCTCGCTGGAGGTGTGTGAGGTCTGGGGTGTCACAAGGGGTGCAGGGCTGTGCTGTTACGTGTTGCCTTGTCAGTGGCTAGTCATAAAAATCGTAGAATATTTCAGGTTGGAAGGGACCTTAAAGACCACCTAGTTCCACCCCCCTGCCCTGGGCAGGGACACCTTCCACCAGACCAGGTTGCTCCAAGCCCCATCCAGCCTGGCCTTGAACACCTCCAGGGATGGGGCAGCCACAGCTTCTCTGGGCAATCTGGGACAGGGTCTCACCACCCTCACACTCAAGAATTTCTTCCTCATGTCTAATCTAAATCTCCCCTCTTTCAGTTTAAAACTGTTCCCCCTTGTCCTATCGTTCCACTCCCTGATCCAGAGTCCCTCCCCATCTCTCCTGTAGCCCCTCTAGGGACTGGAAGGGGCTTTAAGGTCTCCCTGGAGCCTTCTCTTCTCCAGGCTGAACAACCCCAACTCTCTCAGCCTGAGAGAACATCACTATGGTGGGTTTTCTCCCCATATCCTCTCTCTGGATACCTTCTGCCAGAGCCAAGCCTGTCCCCCCCCCCAGCCCTGTTGCTCCCTGTATTCCCTTTCATTTCTCATGGCTCCCTGGGATCCCTGAGCCTGCTGCTCCTGGGAACTCTCTGCTCCAGGCTCATCCCACCCACACCCTGTTCACGTCCCTCCTAAAACTATTCTCTTAGCCCAGGCTGGAGAGGGAGACTTTGCTGCAGGGACAGCCGGCTCAGCCTTGCCATGCTGCCCAGAACCTGGATCAGAAGAGCAGTGGAAGGGTACGGGGCAGGGCTGCCCGGCCTCTCGCTCGGGTCTTGCTGCCCGCAAGATATATATAAAAATTATATATTCCTTTTGGTCTTGTTCAGCTCTGTCTGCACTGTCAGCACTTCCCCTTCCGAGGAAATAATTAAACTAGAAGTTACCATAAAAGCCATTAAGGAGGCACTGGGTGAGCACAAGAGGCAAAATGAGCACCTGGGAATTTTTCAGATCTTTTGGAATCCTCGCTGCTGTACCTGTGTTAAATAAGGTTTAGGTGGGGGCTGGACTGGGCACCACTGGTTTAAGGCAAGGGATATGCGCTTCTTACCTATGTGCAATTCCCACTTGAAAAGGTTTTTCTCAGCTTGGGTGAGGTGAGCCCTTAACAACCATGGGATTATAATTGGCCACCCCCCACGTACCCTGTGAGCTAATTGGGACAGCAGCATCCCAGGGAAAGACTGGCTTTTCAGCCAGAAATGGTTTAGTGTTACTTAAAAAGCTGGCTTAAGCAGAGGAGATCTGGAAGAGGCTTGCAAATAGCTGTTCCGGTGAAAAGGCTTTGCTAACGGCGTAATGGAGTGGAAATGAGGAAATAAAAAGCTTTGGTTAAATACTGCAGAAAGTTCCTAATAGGAGGGAACAGCCGAGCATGCCTGAAAGGCGGAGCTGATGTCTCTGGTGAGCAGGGCAGTCACGGAATTTCAGAGTTGGAAGGGACCTCTAGAGATCATCTAGTCCAACTCCCCCGCTAAAGCAGGACTGCCCAGAGCACATCACTCAGGACTGCATCCAGGTGGGTGTTGAAAGTCTCCAAAGGGGACTCCACCGCCTCCCTGGGCAGCCTGTTCCAGCACTCTGTCACCCTCACCGTAAAGAAGTTTTTTCTCATATTTGATTGGAACTTGCTATGTTCCAGCTTGTGCCCTTTACCCCTCATCCAGTTACTGGGAACCACTGAAAAGAGTCTGGCTCCATCCTCCTTAAACCCACCCTTTAGATACTTGTAAACATTAATAAGGTCTCCCCTCAGCCTTCTCTTCTCCAGGCTAAAGAGTCCCAGCTCTCTCAGCCTTTCCTCATAAGCTCCAATCCCTCAATCATCTTTGTTGCCCTACGCTGGACTCTCTCCAGTAGTTCCCTGTCTCTCTTGAATCGCTGCAGACGGCTGGGGAGGGCTGTCCCTGCGGCAGACGAATGGCACCGGGCACCCTGGGCTGCACCCAGATCGCGTCTGGGTTGGATTCTGCAAGATGAGCTGAGCTCTTACGTGATAGAAACCAGGAATAATCCCCGCCATGAGGCTCTTGGTGGCTTTGTCCTTTTTGCCCCTTTTCACGCTCAGCCTGAACCCCACAGTGCCCATCTCTGCAAGCTCAGGGAGAGCCTGTGAAACCCCAGTCAGCAGCAAGTTCCAGGTCTATTTTTATAGAGATATTCTGTATGATTAACACTTACTTCTATTATGCCGTTATATGCAGATATATGTTGATGAGGTGGTACCCTGGGGTGCTGCTGCCGCGTGGGACAGTTTGGAAGGTTGCAGGGTAGCCTGAATAAGGCTTTTAAAAACAAAAGTGGCAAAGAGGGGAAAACCTTCCGACAGACTTGTAGGTCTTCTTTCTTCGTCATTAGGAGAATGGTTTCAGACTTGCAGGTAGCCAACAGTGTTCTAGGATGTTATTCCCATCGAATGCCCTTCTAAATGGGTTTAGAATTGCTGCACAGTCAAATTATTCTCACTTTTCACTGCCAAATATTAATCACAATTTTAAACCTTGGGTTGCTGTCTTTTTAACCAAAATTAATGTTTTGGGTGCAATCTAATCTTCCTACACAGCCACGTTACAAGGAAAAATCCCCTGGAAATGGATCTCCTTTGTTCCTGAGACTTGACAAACTGTAATTCTTTTTCCTCTGCATTTTTACTGTTGGGCTTTATCCCAGATGTGTCTCGCTGCTCTTATCACCCCTCTGTATTTCTGTAGAATGTGTTAGTCCCCTCTTTTTTTCCTTTGTGTCCCTTCTTGACTTCCTGGTGCTGAACCAAAGAGCTCTTGAAGTCAAAAGTTGCCACCTCACCTTTTCTCATCTGTGTCAAACCCTGGCTCCTCAGACAGACAACAAGCTCTCCTTACCCATTGTTCAAATCTGACACATCTCTCTAGCATTTTCCTTGGTTCTGCCCATGTCTTTGCTCACAGCAAAGTAGCTAACAAGCAAAATGTGCTTTTATTTTTTTTTCTTTTTTTTTTTTCCCCCTCCAGCCTTGGGAAACTGAGGGCTTTTTCAGCCCTGAGCGTGTACCTAGGGCTGGATCCAGGTGGTGCTTGTGGTGGCTGGTCTCCATATCCCTGCATGGACAGGTGTCATCCCGTGAGCACCCGTCTTGTTTAACCACTTGTTTCTAGCAAAATAATTAACTTGGGCTTCTTCAATATTGCAGTTGGGTCCAGAACCAAAGTATCGTTTCTGTATATAGTTTCTCCCATGCTTAAAAGCTAAGCTGTGTGCTGGGTTTTCGTTGGTTGTTTTTTTTCCTCGCCGTTTACAAATGAACAGCTGTGGTGGGACACAGGGACCCCTGCTTTGTCCCCAGTATCCAGCTGGGGCTGGAGCTGCAGATAAGGAGCAGTGCATCTGCTGGAAACAAGGGAAGTGGGAATTAGTCACTGAAGCGAATCTGAGAGCGCTTCATGCCCTCGAGTCGGAGAGACTGGGTAATTGCTGCCCAGGCAGAGGCCCCGCTCTCTGCTGTGGGCTGGGAAGAGGCGCCAGCAGTTGAGCACAGATTTTTCCAGGTCTCTGCATGGCTGAAATAACCCTTCACCTGCGGACCTGATGCCTGCTCAGCCGGGCCACTGCCTGCCAGGCCACCAGGCAAAACACCCAAGCTCACCCTGGCCAAAACCCCTACAGCACTGGGAACTGCAGCTCTCAGCCTGAGGATGATGATGAAGGAGCAGGCCCGCTGCATGTGCAACTCCCTCCACTAGCAAGAGATAATTAGAACTTGATTTTTTTTATTTTTTTTTCTTGGTGAAGACCTGCCAAATGGCAGAGGGGTTGGTAACCAGCCCTGTGGCTGTGCTGCCTCTTTGGGTCCCGCTGCTTGAGTCGCTCCTTTCCAGCGGGAAGGTGCTGTTCCCTGGCTAGTGCCTCCTTCCCAGCCTTTTCCCCACCTGCACCATTTGCATGTGCTGCCCGGTGGTCTGCGTCATGTTGGCTGGTGTTTAGCAGCAGCAGCTGGTACCTGGGTGCTGCCACAGATGCCGGCGTCCTGGAGCGACATTCCCGCATCGCTGCCCATGGCCAAGAATCTGCGCTTCCTCGGGAAATGGATGTGCCCTCTGCTTGGAAAAGCCTAGTCAAGGGAAATGTCGTCCCTCCCCGCGTGCTGTTTTGGTACCTCAGTGTATTTTTAACAACATCTCTGAGTTGCAAGCTGTGTTTTGAATGAATCAGGCATTCATCTCCCGCGCTCGTTAACCCAGTGCAATCTGGCGAAGCCGCCGGTGCTGCGGGGACGGTTGTGTTAGCTCAAACTCCCGGCTGCACGGGCAGGGAAAATGCCACCTTTGGTTTATGCCAGGAAAGAAGAGCTATGTCAAACCAGTGTGTGAGGCTGGGCTCTCAGGCGCTTTGCATCCCCACACCCTTCGCTGTCCCCTGCCCTGTTTGGCCCCGGCACTGGGACAGGGTGGTACCTGCTCCCTGGAGAAGGAAACTGTAAACACTTAAAATTAGAGCTACAAAGAGCAGAAACAGCGTGGTGTGTCCCTTCCCAAAAATCAATGAGTGCCCTATGTTCTTCAATGTATTGTGTTTGGCTATAAGTGTCCTTTACTAAATGTTTCGTTGACCCATGTGCTTTCAGTGAGGCTTGCAGAGCTCCTGCTGTGGGTATGGTGAGTGGGGCTGCCCGCAAAAAAACCCAGATCCAACAGGGAATGCCGCCACTCCCATGTACCTTTCCCCATCCCGTCCCTTCAGGAGGCTTCTCCAATGCCTTCAGCTCTGCTCTGCCACGTCCTGGGTTTGGGCAGCAAGGTAGTGCTTGGCTTCAAGCTTTGGTTTTAAAATAATTCAGGAGTGAGGTATTAAATAACTTTGGGTCTTGCTTGCGGCGCAAGTTTGGGATAAAGGAAATGAAGGTATTTTCAGATTGGCAACTGGAAGCAGTTTGGAAGGTGCTGCTGGAGCTGCAGGGACAGGGTCCTGGATCAGGCGGTGCCCAGGCAGCCGGGTACAGCAGCAGATAAATCTCCTGGTGCTTCTCTGTGTGCGGCGAGGTCAGGCGGTGGTTTGTGGGGAGCGGTGCGGTCGTTCCAGCTCTGTAAAGTGCAAGGGAAGCTGAATATCATCAAGAAGAGAAGCAAGATAGCTGTGCTAATGAGGAAGAAAAAACAAAACCAAAAAACAAACGGTGTATAAGAGGCTGATTTTTAATCGGCTGCTTCTACGCTAGGCAAAGCAATCCTGAGAGACTGGAGGCTCCTGCAACGTCCTCAGCAGCACTGAGTTCCAATTTGGAAGGACCTCTTTTTTCCTTCTGAGAGAGTGATTAAATAGCATCAGCATAAGCCCTCGGCGGCGGCGGCGCTGGGTATCTGGGCGGTGGGCTGGGCTGCCTGGTCGGGGCTCAGAGATGGATTGACACACTCAGGACTTTAATGGTAGCAAATAACACTGCTGGCGCCAGCTGCTGCGCAAGCAGGATGGTGGGTACCACCGCTTATGGGTGCTTGTGGGGCAGTGCCCTCTCCTCTCCACCTGCTGATAGCAAGTGCCGAATAGAGACGGGCGACCAGGGCAATAACGCCCATGAGCTGACCGACAATTACTAACAAAAAAAATAACATATGAAACACCACCTTTCCCTAGAGAAAGACCTGTGAGAAGGACCTTGGGATGCGGGGACAATGGCGTCTCTAAAGCATGGGCTGGGAGCTTCAGCACCCCCCAGGCAAAGCACACGAGCAATAGCTGAGTGCCAACTCATATGATTATTTTGTATACAAAGATCATTTCTAGCCTTGAAAATATTGCTATCACTAGCCCAGAAAAACCCGAGGAGTCCACGACTGCTCGGGAGAGTGATGGCAGAACCCCCCCAACACTCTCCTGGCTGATTTTTCTGCCCCCCTCCCCACCCATCCCGTGTTATCCCCCTGTGCAGGGCTCTATTCCTGCGGAAGGGACCCGCAGCCATCCGGCAGTGCTCTGCCCGGTACCCACGGGCACCGGCGCTCCCGCAGCTTTGCCCGGGGAGATGCTCAGCCCACACATGGCCGGAGCAGCTGATGCAGATGGGGCACCTCGGGCTTTTGCCGGGTTTTGCTTGTCTTGCTGTCCTGGTTGCTGTCCCAGCGCAGCCATTCTTGGGGTTTTGCCTGGGCTGCTGCTGGTTCAGCTCTGGGGACTGTGCTGGTTAATTGTCTCAGACTTGGGAATCAGTGCAATGGAAGCACAAAGGGCTTTTACTGTCCAGTTACTTAGAAACCAACCATTGATTTTTACATGGCAGCTTCCAGGCACGTGTGTCTATATATATGTGTGTGTGTGATATATCTACACATATACTTACACCTGAAAGCTGCAAAATAGATGTAAATGTGTACATATTTTTTTTTTTTTGCTTGGTGGGGTTTTTTTTGTTGTTTTTAGGGGGCTGGAGGAGAACTAGTTCTCAAGAACTGTTGCTGTTTCAGACAAATTGCTGCTCTGCCCTAGGACCAGGAATCAAATCAGTGGCTGCGTGCTTTTAAGCAGCACGAGGTCCGTGCTGGGAGGCGAACCATGCCGAGTGGGCTGAGTTTTTAGCTGTGTTGTGGCTATATGTGTTGGTGTGGCCGCTTCACTTTCTCACTGCCTGCCCGTTAATTAGAGCGTGCAGTTGAGTGAAGCGCTCGCAGGCAAAGGAGGGCTGGAAATGATGGGAGTAGCTGGGGGTTGCGATGCTCTCCAGGCTGGACCACAGGCTCAGGGAACCTCCTCCCACGCTGCCAAGCAGCTTCTGAGCTCATTTTGCGAGAGGGATCTTGCACTGCAAAGACTTGGCATTTTCAGTGTCGGCTCTTTACTACTGATATAAAAATTTCCAAGTACCCAGGTCACATGTGCTAAGTAAATGGCAAAGACAGCTTTAGAAATTCAAACACAATATTTTTTCCCAGATTTGTTAGTGGAACAGACTCTGCAAGGAGCTGGTTATCGTTCTCTGGAGCAAAGCCTGGCTCCTGTGTGTGTGCTTTACCCCCCCCAAATCCGTGGGGTGCAGAGGGATGAGCCCTGACATGGCTTTGTGGTACCTGGGCTGAGACCCTGAGGCAGACCCCACTGCTGAGGGGAGTGGTGTGCTCATCAATGTATGCGAACACCTGGGGTGTGTATACAGGGTATGCATGTGTATACAGGGTATGCATGTGTATTTACGTATGAAAAGGGTATATGTGTGTGGATGTATATATACACCTATGTAGAGAGAGGGGTCCAGCTGCATGGCCAAGCTGTGCCCTTGCGGCTGTGTGCCTGTGCAGAGACAGAGCCAGGCTTTGAAAACCAAAGAATAGCTTGGTGAGAAATACGACTTAAAAAAACCCCCGCTTCTACAAAATAAGCGTAAACTGTTTGGAAATCATAGAAGCATAGAATGGTTTGGGTTGGAGGGGACCTTAAAGACCATCCAGTTCCACCCCCCTGCCCTGGGCAAGGACACCTCCCACCAGACCAGGTTGCTCCAAGCCCCATCCAGCCTGGCCTTGAACACCTCCAGGGATGGGGCAGCCACAGCTCCTCTGGGCAACCTGGGACAGGGTCTCACCACCCTCACAGTCAAGAATTTCTTCCTAATATCTCATCTAAATCTCCCCTCTTTCAGTTTAAATCCATTCCCCCTCGTCCTATCGCTCCCCTCCATGATCCAGAGTCCCTCCCCATCTCTCCTGGAGCCCCTTTAGGGACTGGAAGGGGCCCTAAAGTCTCCCCGGAGCCTTCTCTTCTCCAGGCTGAACAGCCCCAACTCTCTCAGCCTGTCCTCACAGCAGAGGGGCTCCAGCCTCTGATCATCTTTGTGGCCTCCTCTGGACTTGCCCCAACAGGTCCGTGTCCTTCTTGTGCTGAGGTCTCCAAAGCCAAGAGCATTTGACTTCTCCAAAAAGCGTTATGTAGTGGGTGGGCTGACTCCAGAAGTAAGGTGGAAATCCCAATCTCGGGCTCCTCTTTCCTGCCAGAATGGCTGCAGCTCTGTCTGGAACACACAGGCAGCTGATGGATATTTGCCTTTTAACTTTCTGAGGGTTATGCTTTATGCTGGTGAGCAGGGGACGACTGGCATCATTTGTGCTATTCTGTGGGTTTTGTTATGCAGGTGTCCATCAGTGCTTTCACTCCAAAAACTAATAAAAAAGGGAAAAAAAAACAAAAAAGAAACAAAAAATCAGGTCAGTGCCTGCCCCAGCCATGCTGTGAGCCCGGGAGCTCGTGGTGCTGGAAATGCAGCTGCAGCATTTCAAATAGCTACTCGAGGACAAGTTCCTGTCTCTCCCAAAAATTTAAATTCCTGTTAGCAGCGCTAAATTTTGGGTAGAGCAGTGGAGTTAGGAGGCTCTAGGGAGGGGCGGGAGGGTGGCCACCCATGGGCTGCCTGCACCAGTTGGGCTGGCTCCCCTGGGGACGCCTTTGGTTGCTCTCCCACGTGGGAAATTGTGCCATATGAGCAAATACCTGAAATGGCTACAAAATCAAACATGTAAAAAGAGAAAGAGCTGAGCACTTTTCCTGTGCAACCTGCTCTGGGTGACCCTGCTCTGGCAGGGGGTTGGACTAGATGATCTCCAGAGGTCCCTTTCAACCCCGACCGTTCTGTGATTCTGTGAAAGAGCAGGGAAGGACCTGTGCTAATGTCGAGTGTTTTGTCTGACCCCTGTCGCTGTGGGTGAGCAAGGCTTTTTTTTTTTTTTTTTTAATTATTATTTGGCTTTAAATAATTCATTAGGAATAGCAAAAAGTGCAGTGATTGTTCACGGTGCTCTGTAGTGGAAGGTAGATAGATGGTCCTGAGATTATACCTTGATCTGGCAAAAAAATTGCACAGATCCAGCTGGAACATAAAGGTTAAAGCAGGAGGGTATAATTAAAAGGGTATTTTGTACTGCAGAGATAGGTTTAAGTTAGGGTAGGGGTTTAATGTATGGCACATTTCATGGCCCCGGGGCTAATTATCTTGTCTCCAGCCTGGCTCTGGGAGGTGGGGAGAAGGGTGATAACTTTATCTCGCTGATGTGGAAAAGCAGCCGGCATTAGGGATGAAGCCGCTGCCTGCCCTCGGGCTGGGAAATCGTGGGGTGTTTTGTTTGGGGGGGAATCCATGAGCTTGGGACCCCCGACGGTAACCAGACCAGGGGTCTGCTCTGATGGATGGGAATGTTTTGAGAAGCGTGAGGGTGAATAAGACAAAAAGTGAAGCTGAACAAGGTGAATATGTTAGTCTGTGTTACTGCAATGAATACTGAATGATGATGAAAGTGAAGGGAATGCATGTGCCTTATTCATGGCACTCCAAGCGACATCAGGTGTGAGATACATCTGAATGTATTTGGGTTTCTTCCCAGCCCCATGAGTGATCAGAGCTTCTCCCACAGCCTAGTGAGGCAAGGGATGGTGGCAGTGCATCCATCCTCCAAACTGGGCAGCTGGCATCCCCAGAGAGGGAGAATATGTCCCTTTTGGAGGAGAATGGATGATTTGCACAAAAGCAGGGTCTCGTCTTCACCAGCTACTGATTTCGCACCGGGTTATTTAAATTGTGTGTCCCTGCAGGGTTAACGATATTTTCTAATTATTTTCTTTTCCTTCTAGAAACCTTGGAAAATCTGGACTGAGAGTCTCGTGCCTGGGCCTGGGTGAGTAACCTCCGCTGGTGCTGCACTCACTGCAGCCACACGCTGCCCCGGAGTGGTGGCGGCTGCTCTTGGATTTCAGTATATAAAAAACACCCCCAACCTGTGCTCCCTTGGAGCCTCAGCCTGCGCTCAGTCCTGCAGATGGCTCACAGCAGAGGCCATTATGTGTGTTGATAGCAGCTCTGTGCATCAGCCCAGGCGCTTGCCCGCAGCCTGAGGCAATGCTTTCCACCCATCACCCCCGGGTGGAACTGTATGAGGGTTTCTGGAGTAAAGTCCTTCTAATGCAGCCTGATCCCCGCGAGGGACAGCCCACAGAGACCACATCTGAGATGTCTGTGAATGCCCCCAAGAGCGTTAAGTCTCAGAGCTCCAGTCTCGGGGGATGGCAATCTGCCTGGGCCGTGGGCAGATTTTTATTTTATTCAGTGTGCACACCTTGCTATTTCTGTTCCATACTGGTTTGAAAACTAAAGAATATCTTATCAATGTTTCATCTTACCAATGTTTCATCACAAAGCGCATCTATAAGCACTGCAGCACATATGTGCTGGTCCTGTAGGGATGCTGGGGTTCCCGCCGGCTTTGGTGTGGTGCCGCTGGCCTTCCACTGCCGGCGAGGAGCGTGTGCGATGGACTGGGCCCCTCCTGATGGCTTTAATCATGCGAGTAATTTCTTTGATGACAGTTGAACCGCTCACGTGAAGAATGCTTAAAAGTGCATGTGTATATGTTAAAAAAACCAAACACTGTAGAAAGGAGGAGGCTGTTTTTCTTGCAGCCCCTTCCTGCAGTGCAAGGCTGGGGCGTCAGGAGGGCGAAGGCTGCAGGGATGCGCAGAGACCCCCAGGGGTGGATGCTCTGCTCTGCCAGGGCCCCTCCAGCCCTGTATTAAAGGGGGGTCTGGGCTCGGAGGTGCCAGCATGGGGAGGTGGGGGCACCAGCGGCTGGGGGTACTGGGCTTCCTCCCGTGCCGCTGCCTCAGGGGGGAGTGAGTGAAGGGAGGAGTGGGCACGGACCAGGGTTCTGCCTGTATTTTGTGCCTGATGTGGTGGTGGGCATCCCCTTCCAGCTCCCCACTGGTGCCAGTTGTGCTCACGGGGCAGGTGCCCAAGGGGTTAGCTCATTTTCTCCAACAACGCTTTGAGATTTGGTTTTAAAATAGAGTGAAATGTGAAAGTCACCCTGTATCACAAGTGATATAAATAAGGCCTATTCTGCTAAGAAGAGCTCTTCTGGTTAAAATAGACCCAGGCATTGAAAGGAGTCGTGTTCTTATCTGGTTCAGAGATTTTATTTATCATCCTTAGAGATCACCAAGAGCTAATGTTGTTGTGGTGGAGAAAAGCTATGGGAAGGAAGTAGCATCAGGAAAAAAAACAACCAACAAACATTTTGCAGAGCTTTTCTTTAATTTCAAGCATGTGGAACGGCAGCAGCATCTAAATATATTGAGCCTTTGTGTGTGCAGCTGCGCGGGATGAGTGGGGGCTGAGGAGGGAGCAAGTGGCTGCTCCGGGTGAGGGAAATGCATGGGTATTTCTTCTGCGGCGCAGCTCGTCCTCCCCTCCCACCTCAGATCCATCAGGTGTCCGCTTCGAGCGCCGGCTTGCGTGACTTTTCTAAATAGCTTCTCTTTCGCAGTTCCCTAAAAGACAAATGTGTTTCCCTAAACTCTCTGCAGCATGAAAATCTAATTTAAGCTTTACTAAAGTTTCTGAAGACTCAGCGATCTTCTTAAAAGCCTTCCAAAATCTTAGCAAGGTGGGAGCGTGCTTCATCCTCTAGTATGAAAAAACAGAGAAAAATGTGAAGCAGGAGAGAAATCAAAGGTAGGCAGTGCAAGTCAATGCATAGCCTTTAATTACATCCTGCTTCTCCCAGCTCGCACTCTAATTAATTAATTTGCTGGGTGTTGCTCGTGGTGTGAGAAGTGTTACGTGAGCAGATGAGGTCAGCTGTGTTAGTGGGGTGTTTCACAAGGAGAGAGATTTGGGAAGGGGCTGAGCATCACTCCTGGGTTGCTGAACCTCCATCTTCTCCCACTGGAGCTGGGACGGCTCTGCGGGGCTGAGCTCCCCCAGACCCAGCTCCTGCAGCATCCCGGAGCAGAGCCTGGCTCCAGGCTGGGCTTTCACCTCTGCCTTTGGGCGATCTAATGCCAGGTGAGGCTTTGGATGAGGAATTTTAATTAGTCTAACCCTGAGCAAACACATATCCCTTTCTGTGATGCTGGCTCTGAAACGTGATTGCAATGCAGGGGAAAAATATGGTCACATTTTTCTTATAGTTAATTCAGAGCAAATTCTGCCTGTAGAGGCTGCCTGTTGATTTTTAGAAAATGTTGAGACAGCCTCCAACAAGGTCATTAGCCGCGATTCCAAGGAAATGAGTAGCAGGGTGAAACCAGCCATCCCAAACCCCGCAAATCCAATCCAATGTACAAAAACACAGGAGAAACCTTCCAAAACAAGCAGTTCCTTCAGCCACCGGCGGGATACCCCACGCTTGTGATCAGGTACAAAAATAGATGTTTCCTGAGCAGAAAGGGCTCAGCTTCTGCCATTACCCCCTGGTGCTTTGCTCTGGGGAAAAGCTTTTGCAAACCTGTTGTGTAAGATTCACCCAACCCAAAGGTCGTCTGGCTGCGGATGGCGGTGAAGGGGTCCCATTCGCACCTGGGTGCTCGCAGCGTGCAGAGCCGAGCATTTGCTGGTTGCTCGAGCGCCAGACCAGACCCACGTGCCAAATCTCTACATGG
The DNA here is from genome assembly GCF_963924245.1 of Chroicocephalus ridibundus. Lineage (NCBI taxonomy): Eukaryota > Metazoa > Chordata > Aves > Charadriiformes > Laridae > Chroicocephalus > Chroicocephalus ridibundus. Next base: position 66,937,016 of record NC_086289.1, read on the forward strand.
CATCATCCTCGCCAGCAGCAAGCCAGGGATAAAATTGTACTGGCAGGAGGCGAAGCTATGGCTTTCATCCAGGAACCCTCTTTTTTTTTTTTTTTTTTTCCTGCAGAGGTGACACATCTGCTGGCAATGACATTATCGAGTGGTGAGTTTTGCATCAGCAAATAACCCAGCAGTAATCACACCTTGCTAGGCTCTGGGATGTGATGGAAATGGAGCCAAAACTAGTTTTAATACAGAAATTCCTTTGTCAAAGGTGAGGATATCCAGCTGGGAAATCGCTTTCCAGTGCGAGACGTGATGGGCGAAGGGCAGGAGTGGGAGGTCTCCCTGCCACTGCCAGGCTGTGTCGGGGGGGACACATGCACACACGTTTATAAACAGCGAATTGGGGTGGAGAAGAGAAAGAAGATGACTTGTTAAGGGGACAAGTAATGATTAAAAAAAAAAATCTTTCTCTAGCATATTTTTCTTCCAAAATACTCTCCTTGGCTGAGATTGTGAATCATCCTCAGTCGTTGTTTGAAATGCCAAGTGCGCCTTGCGCTTTCTGGAGTGTTTTTTATTTTTATTTTTTAATCAGCGTTGAGCAGCGGGTGCTGTGCTGTGCCACGGCCCCAGCAGCTGCCCAGCTGCTTTGGGTGTAGGTACCACCCACACCAACTGCCTGGGGACTCTCTGGCTGGGACCCTAAAGTCACTTGTTATGGTCCCAACCAAATCTGATGCTTTAGAGATCGCTTTGCTGAGCAAAAACTGGCCTTCCTGAGGAAAAAAAAAATAAAAAAATACACCAAGGATTCCCCACCTGTGTGGTCCCGATGATCTTGCCATTCAGCCGTCCCAGGCCCCTTGGGTCCCCCCCGCTGTGATCTGGCTCCTGTTGTGTTTTTAAGGAGGGAGTGATCAAAGCAGCGGGAGTGGTAGCAGCCGGCATGCTCTCCGCTTTCTGACTCCTGCTCCAGGTTCATCCTCCCCGCTCGCTCTGAGCAATGAGCTAACCCATACATTTTTAACGAAGATGTGGGAGCGTTTACATATCTATTGCACCAGGACCTTTGCAAGTCAAGCAGGCAGGCAGGGACCGCTTAATATTTTTACCCCCTTAGCAGCATCAGAACCCGACCCCTCCCGGGCAGGGTGGTCTCTCCTCTGCCCTGCCCAAATCGCACTCAGTTTTCCAGCTCAGGGCCTGAACCCCTCTGCCTTCCTTATGGAGGGACGATACAAGGCAGAATCTTAAATCCTGGAGGATTTTCTGGGAGCCACGTGAGCCTTGACCCATCCATTAAATGAGTAATGCGTGATTGTGTACGTAGCTGGCGTATCGGTCTTGAAAAGCGCGGGGAAAAGTTGTTCTGTAAATCAAAGTGCCGTCGTGACAAGCTGGCAAAAGGCACGGCTCACGTCACATCCTGCTGTTCTGTGTCTCGGCGTCGCTTTCCATGGGGTGCTTTGTGAGCTCGGATAAGTAGGGCAGGAGCGATGTCTGCCGGGCTGAGGACGTGCCGTCTGATCAGTGTCCCATATGTGACCTGGCACTTCCCCAGCTCGCTGCCATCTCTTTCTTCCAGTGGCTTAGGAAAAATGTATTCCTTATATGTACATGTACAGAATATATATAGAAAATAATATTCCTATATCTTAGGAATATCCAGTGAAATCCACACATTGTTTCCACCATGGGATATACGTTTTTCTTTTGAAGCAGTAGTCATAAAGAAATAACGCCCCAAGTTTTTTCTAATAATAGACCAGAGTCTGCTGCTGAGTCTCAACTGCAGCTACTCTTTGAGCCAGCTGGCGAAAGGGCTGCTCGTCGGCTGTTGTCGGACATGGCCTTGATGGAAAAGTTCCTGGCAAAAAGGTGCTTTGGATGAGTTTTAAATGCTTCATGTCAATAGAAATATGTCTCTTCCTGCCTCCCCCCCCCCTAATTTTTGACTTGTATGATGCTAAATGCTGAAGCATAAACTTAGGAGGAGTTTCATTCCCCAAATTACAAGTTTCGGCAGCATCATAAATTTTTTCCAATTTGTCAAATTGAAGCTTTGGAAAATGAACCGGGTTTTGCAAAGAGCTTCAGATTTCAATAAAACTGTGTATTTTTGCAGCACAGGATCTTGCTGGCGCTTCCCTGAGTGGGTTCATGGGCAAGTCTTGGGTCCGCACCTCCACCCCAACCCTGCTGTTTCCCCCCGGTGCCTGCCCCGGTCCTGGCCCTGCTCACTCGGGGACGCAGCAGCGTCTAAACCAGTTAACCCCATTTTAAACCCATTTAATCCCAAGGACCTTGAATTTTGGTGGAGTGAATTATTGTTGGCAAAACCCTTTCATATTAACAGACTGTTTTGTTCTTTCTAGGGACGTGGGTCACTTTTGGAGGTCAAATCTCAGATGAGGTAAGTAATGCTTGGTGTAAGTATACAGCACAAAGTAAAAACCAATATGAGATATTTTTAAATGAAACCATGGCTACCAAAATCTGGTAGCCTGTTTCCGTACGAAGAAATGGCAGAGAGTTACTATGCAAAGCAATAGAAGGCACGCGCTTATGCTACAAAAAACCTTAATGAATCTGACATTTCCAGAGATCAACTTTAATAAAAAAAACCCCATCTATCCCTTAAAGCGATCTTCTCTTCCATGCTGTTTGGAGCGATATTTCCTCCTTACCGTTGGCAGCAGTACTGTTCCTGGAGCAGAAATTGGAAACTATTTTTACATCATGTACCTAATCAGCAACAAGCATAAATGCAGGCAGGGGCTCGGCTTACAAGGAGCTGCCGGATGATTTATTTTTTTTCCATAATAAGATGAAACAAATGAAAATGAGCTTGGGTTCCCTACGCACTCTTGCCTGTACCAGATAGCTCTTAATCTTGGTTAATAATCCTCCTGAGTGCTGGGCAGCACATGGGTTTCCCTCCATCTCAGGCACGCTGCAGATGTTAGCCATCAAAGGGAGAGTGACCTCCCGGCAGCCCTCCGTCTAGTACATGACAGAAACCCTAAAATAACTTTTGCGGAAAGAAAAAGGCCCAGGAGTCTGAACTCAAAATGTTTGTGGTTTTTTTTTCCTTTTTTTTAATTCTCTTCTTCTTTGGTGGTATTGCTTCTGACAATGGTGGATCACTGAGATCACTCCGGTTTCTTGGCATTGCAGGCTGAAGCGAGACGACTTGTTTCGGTCATAAATTTGCTCGCTGGCTCTTCTGCTCTCCTTGTTTAGAATAAGTCAGTGCCAAGTGTTTGTGCATGGAAAAAGAGGACTGAAACGCAGACCCGGCCTTGGGGATGCCCACCCTAAGGACAGTGGCTGGGCATCCACCCACCCCTGGCACTGCCATGTCCCTCCGGGTGCAGAATTCCCCCCCAGGAGCATCGGGACCCCCTGGGGCTCTGATAGGGATCACATGAAATGACCTTCAGCTGTTTAAATATCCCATGAAGTCTGACAGAGAGCTGCAGGACAGCCTGTTGGGTGGCCAAAAAATATTAAACTCTTTCCATGGAAATATCCTTTCTGTATTAAACTCCACAGATTTGCAGAGGATCTTCTATAACTCTATTAAATTCTTGGCTGCTTTCCTATTAGAAAAGCCTAGAACGTTCCTATGAGAAAAGATTAATTCCTCCCAGGATAAGTCAAAGGGAAGCTGATGTAAATCCGTGTTTTGGTGCTGCTTGGGCCAGCACACGACCCCCTGGGTGCCCTGATGAAGGGTCTGACCCTCCGGGTGGGGGATGCTGACACCCCTCCCAGCCCCACTGAAGCCCCTTCAGGGGCTTTTCCTGGTGTGGGAAGAGCTGCTGGCTGCTCGGGATGCAGTCTGCCACCCCTCACCTTTCTGTTTCTGCTTCCCCAAGGTGGCTGAGCAGCTGATGACCATCGCCTACGAGAGCGGCGTCAACCTGTTCGACACGGCCGAGGTGTACGCAGCTGGCAAGTGAGTGCCCAGCGTCCCGCTCCGCTTCCCCAGAGCCCCTCCGCCTGGCCCTGCTCCTCCTTGGGTCACAGTCCCTCAGCATGGATAGGGCTCTGCTGGTGCTTGGGAATCCCCCTTCTCCCTGAGGGGGCACAGAAAAACCTTTATTTTTGGAGCACTCTTAAAAAAAAAAAAAAGTAAAAAAAAAAAAAGTAAAAAAAAAAAGAAAAATAAAAAAAAAAATCAAACCCAATCCCCCTTGCACCCAGCTGAAGCCTTGAAATGTATCACTCATGCCACTTGCCGTTAGCACAGGGAGGAAAATGTCCTGAATAAATGAAAAGTCAGTGTGCATCTTAATGGTGACGGATGGCCTGTGCCAGTGACAGCTCCCAAGTGCAGCTCCCGGCATGGGGAACCGCTCTGGCTGCAGCGGAGCTAATGCTCTTAGTGTTGCTGTGGGACTGGGGAAAAAAAAAAATATCCATCCATAATATAGTTGACTTCAGCTGATTTATCCGTCTTTGTATTTAGTGTAAAAGGTGGCCTGGGACATCACGTTCCTGGTGTGGGGACAAAGTGGCTCTGCCTTCCCAGAGCAGGTTCAAGCAGACATAGGGCATGGGGGTGCAAGTCCATCCCCATGGGTGGGGGGACACACAAGGTGCTTTGTACTGATGGAGGGGACCTGTCCCAGCTGTGCTGGGTTGCTGTCACCCGGGGAGGGTAAGGGAGAGCTGCACAGCTGAGAGCGGGGCTGCAAGCTGGCATCGGGGTGGCACCGTCCGGGGGAGCTGAGCATCCTCCTGCCTCCCCTCACACAGGACTCTCTCTCTCCTGCAGGGCTGAAGTCATCCTAGGAAACATCCTGAAGAAGAAGGGATGGAGGTACTGTTCCGCTCCCTGTCACCCCAACTGAGCGGGACCCCTGGGCATATGAAAATTCTTCTGGTTTCTAAAAATGATGCATGTTAGGTGATGCTGGCCCAGGAGCAGGAGCTTGCAGGTGTGAGGGCCGTGCCCAGAGCAGCCAGCCAGGGGTCCTGCGGCAGCCAGACTTTTTCAAGTGCCAAATAAAAATGCTCTCTGGGTTTTTTTTGGGAGTGCACAACAGCTGCGATCATCAGCCTGCGGTGCTGCCCCGACCCTTGCACGAGACCATTGTCTCTGTGAGCAGCACAGTTAACACAACTTCTGGGCATATCCACCATCTTTTCCACGCACGGTGTATGGAGACGGATGATTTCTGTGCTGGCATCCTTATTTGTGTACATAAGACTATGTATTAAGAATGCAAAGCTGTGATGGGCCTTCATCCTGGGTAGCCCAGTAGGAGATGATATGTAATTTAAATGATGCACCGCGTTAGCACATGTTGTTTAGTTTTAAGAGCATTTACATAATTTTTAAAGATCTCTTGCTTGTGTCATATCCAGCCTTTAAGTGAAGAGTGGTTCCCAGCAGTGCTCTCATCAAAATCAGTATCCCCTGTGTTAGGGGGGATGATAATTCATAAGAAATACCCTGGGTACTGTGTAAGAAAAAAAAAAAGTCTAGCAAAAGCTGGAGAAATTGTGTTGTACACATACAGTTAGTTTATCAGCAAGGTACTTTGTGAAAGAAATCTTTAATTTAGTACCACACTGGAATTTATAGATTAATTCAGTGAATGCATAACTCTTGGGATTTTAATAACTCTGGAATACCGCACGGTAATGAGAAACACTGGACTTGGATACCAAGAAGGAATAGCACCAGAGTCTTTGGCTCTGGAGAATGCTTACTCCATAGTGAAAAATGTGTCACTTCTTTTGGTGACTTCACTTGAATTAGCTTCGGTTTCCAGACACCAGCTACCGTCGCTCCCTGCCCGCAGCAGACCTGAGGGTGGGAGGAGAAGTGGCCTCTAGACCTGTTGTAAAAAGGATTATAGTGATGTGTGAACTCTCGCTCTGAGCCCAGGGAGGCGAAACCAGGCACGGCTGTGGGAAGCCAGGGTACGGACGCTTGTCGATGGGCAGCATCCTGCATGGTTACTCATATTATCAATTTTACTTGTAACGGTAGTAATTTTTCTGTTCTGTTTGCAGGAGGTCCAGCCTGGTCATAACAACAAAACTGTACTGGGGTGGAAAGTAAGTCTCACAGTTACTTGTCGTGGTGTTTGCTGCTGCGTGCTTTTCCCTTTTACAGCTGTAAAACCAGGTGGAGATTAATTGGCATCTCAGAGGGGGGATTTCTTGCCATCGTTTTCTTTCTCCTCATTTTGCTAACTCTTTTAAGGAGTCGGAGCCTGGCAGAGGCCGTGTCCCTGCCCTGAGCAGGGCTGCGGCACCAGGAAGGGGTAACCAGCCCTGCTTTTCAGCCCCTGCACCTTTCTTCAGCTCATTTCCATCGTGCGTTGGTTTTTGGCCCCAGAACAAAATATCAGTGTGGATTTTTTTGAATCTACCAGAATATCTGAGGAGAAACTTTCATCAGAGATCTTGTGCAAATGGCTGTAATTATTTTTTCCCCCGTTTCACTGAAGTTATTTAATGGTGTAGAGAAGCTGAGGTGCAGCACAGTCCTCTACTTCTCTGGGAAAGCTGGGATGTAACTAGGACACTGCCATGAATTTTGGTATGGTGGGTCTATAGTAGCTATCCCACTTCGTTGTGCTGTTGCTTCGCAGCAGGGTCAGGATCTGCCTGGTGTGTGAGAGAGACAGGCAAAATTAAACAGTCAGAAAGAAAAGTTATGAAGCCATGTGTTGCCTCTGAATCTAGTTTATATATGGATGATGGGCCTTGGTTGTCTGGGTCTTGTTCCTTGTTGCCTTGCCTTGGCAAGGTGACCTGCCTGGAGGAGGTCCGGTCCCAGCAGATGGGGTGTTTAATGATTTTGGGGGTAACCTTCACGGTACCTTTGTGCCTGCGTTGGGAGGAGCGCTTTGTTGGCTTTGCTGTCTGCCATCTTTGCGCTGGGAGGACAGGTTGGATGCTGCCATCTTCTGAAATGGCAGATGCTGCCAGTGGAGCCTCAGTGGTGCACAGTCGGCCGGGGCACAGCCCCATCCCCGCGCTGTCGGGTCCCAGCAGCCACCGCTGCCCTGCCAGCATCCTTACCCCTTAGAAATGTCACCTGGTAGCTTTAGGGCCAGGCAATATCCGTAGCAAGGCTGTTACCACATTAGCAATGGTCTTACTCGTCCCAGATGCTGTCGTCTTTGAGGCTGGGAACCCAAGAGAGCTGCGGGATCTCCCTGTTGTATGAGTTGTAACTTCATTTTGGGGATATTTAAACCAGAATACAAAATTAGCGCTCCCCGATTGTTAGCACCTCAGACCTCTAACAGCTGTGTACCTGTTCTTCCTTTGCAGAGCTGAAACGGAAAGAGGGCTTTCAAGAAAGCACATCATTGAAGGTACATGTTGGTGGGGTAGGGTGGTCTGGCCGTGCCCAAAATGCACTGAAGGATTGTTCTGTCTTTCCTCAAAAAGTGTGAGCAAACACATTGCACACAAAAAGCCTTCTCCACGTCTCTATGCAGCAATAACCTTTTGGGTTTTTTGCTATAATAAGCCAGCGTGTTGTCCTTGGCTGGCTGTGCGTGCGTTGCTTTATCACACATCCGCAGCAGTCAGGGTTTCCCATGCCGGGGTTTCATCGCCCGCTGCCTCACGCGGGTTTCCAGCAGCTTTATGCTGTTGTCCTCAAGAACAGCCCCGATCCCAACTGCTGCAGTGGGATCAGCTGCGGTCCCTGTGGCAGAAAGGCTTGGCTGACCTCGAGCTGCTGTGCTGATACGTGGGGGGGACACATACACACCCCCCCGGGCTCTTTCCCGGCAGCAGCGCGTGGTGGGCAGACGTGTCCGTGGCTGTGTGGGCTCCTTGTCGGAGCAGGAAGGGATGAGAAGGGCTGTGGTTTGCTCTTGGTGCTGCTTCTTCTCAGGTGCTCTGCTTTCATGTACGTTCCCTTGCCCAGCTCCTTGCATCCAGTCCTGCATCCCGCTGAGTGACCTTCCTCATCCACCGGGATTTATTCACCCAGGTGTTTGCTGCGTCTAATGCATGTGCCTCATCTTCCTTCTGCTTGCTTTTTTTTTTGTTCTCTTGGACACATTATTGTAGGAGAGGGAGTGAGAGCACATACGTTTTTCCATACAGACAAGTGTGTTTCACCTGATCTGGCTCTGCCTGGAGGGCTGTTGGGTCAGGCACCCAGGCATGGTGACTGTGGCCATAATTATAATTTGCACGGGATTTTACATGCAGGACGCAAATAGAGCAGCACCCATAAAAAGACACACTGTTGTCATATTAAGGATGAGCAGCGTCAGCCACAACCTTGTCCCAGCGAGAGGTGCCAGCCTGGGCTGGCTCCTGATGGGGGCCGGAGTGGACCCTGAGACCCCCCAGGAGGACCCTTGGGCCAACAGCAGATCCCGAGCGGGTCCCAGACCCAGCAAAGCACAGAGGCCTGGGTCTGTCTTCCACATAAATCCTGAATAAAAATAGCACAGGTTTAGAGAAAAGCTGTGTGAAGCCATGGAAGGGAATTATGGGGGGTGTCCTGGTTCCTGGGGAGGGCGGGAAGCCTTCGGGGCAGAGCGGGAGCATCAGGCTTGGTACCTGTGCTTCAGCTCTCCACCGAGGGCTTCGCACTCCCTGCCTCTTGTTGCTGTTTGACCCACTTGTGTCTGCTGCCGCCGAGGGATGTGCAAAATGTGTTCTGTGGGTTCCTGGGAGATGATACGCTCAGTGCCAAGGTCCTTGGGGGAGCTCAGGACTGTGCCGGTCCCTGGGGAGCGGCTGCTCCTCGCTGGGCGATGCCGATGCCAGCCCCGGTGACGCAGGGGAGCAGCACCCTTCACAACCCAGCACACCGCAACGGCTGCGGCAACGAAAAGCAATTCTCCCTATTGCACTGTGTATGCTGGGGTAATTACCCTCCGCTTTGATTTATGGGATAAGCCCTAATTGTTTACGGTGGTGGTTGGTTAAGCTAATGTTTGCTGCCGAGACAAATTAAAAGAGAAAAAAATCAGGCTCGTCTATATTACCAGTGAGCCCCGGTGTCAGTAGTTTGATGGCACAGGAGGTACGCACCGCAGAACAGGCGGGGGTATGCTTTGATCTTTGCTTATCAGAAGGTAGCATCCCGCTGCAACGAATCAGGTTTGCCCGCCAGAAACGGCAGCTTTAACTTGCATTTTGCCATTTGCATGTTTTATCACCGGGATCTGCAATGGCCCATTCGTCACAACCTTTGACAACCAGGGTTTGTTCTGTATACATTAAAACATTGATTATATGGAAAATACAAACATAGTAATGGTATTATCCACCCCTCGCCTGGGATGCCACTGCCGCCCGCACCACACCCTGGCTGATTCCGTCCCAAACAGGTGATGTGGGATGAACTGGGTGAGCCGGGAAGCCTCCTCCCTGGGGTGCAGACTTGGTCACCTTCCATCTCAAAGGAGCTATTTTGCAGAGATAAGGAGCATCCCTGGATCACGGTCGGTTTTGCCTCATAGTAACCAGCTTGTACGTCCTGGGAAGTTTACATTATTTAGCATTTGCAGAGTTCAGCTACGTTAGGATGTGACTTTCACGTTAAGGTAATGCTGGAGAAAGTTTTTTAGCTACTTTTTTGAACTCTCATTCATTGAACCCATCAGGTGGTGTCCCGGCTGCTAGTGGCACTAGACCCACAGTTGCTTTGGGAAGTTGCAGCCATGTCACAGGAGGTCCAAACTCATCCATTTTCCGTCTCTTGTGGAGCTACTTCACGAAATGATAGAAAAATACTGGCAGCAGTTGAAATAACTTCAAAGAAAACATAGTGAATAATGTTAAGGTCAATGTTAGCTATTTTCTAAAAATACATTTGGCAAAAATGGCCATTTTTTTCATCTCAAAATCCAGGGAACATTTTCAGACTGCTCTATTTTGGCTCATTCTTCATGAACATTCATAAAAACATTTTGTTCCTGGGAAGATTCATAGAAAATAAGTGTTAGAAATCCTCTTTTCTCTCTCTCACGCACATATATAAATATATACATATACGTATGTAGGCTTTTGATGCCATTTCCCATCAGATCCTCATGGAGAAGCTGTTGAAGCCTGGGTAGTTCTGCACTGTAGCTGTGAAACGGAGCCTTGTCCTGCTCTGCAGAAACTCTTTCTGCCCTGTGCCATGCATTAGTGGGCACGGCTTGCTCACCCTGCAGAGAGGGCAGAGCCCTCCGTGGTGCTCTATCTGCTCATCGTAACATATCTAACCGAGTCCCACCATCCTCCCCTCTGGGCTGGAGTTTCTGGAAGGTCTCCCCCCAGGGCAGGGCTTGATTGGGTGGGACAGGAGCCCTGGGCTTGCACAGAACAGCTCCGTGATGTGACTTTTATTAAATTAACTCTGAACAGAAGCAGAGCACTGAAGCCCGTCCCTGGCAGCTGCCTCTTGATGGGCCGGCCACGGACGTGCTTGCTAGCAGGTGTCTGTTCCAGTCCAAATCTCAGCCTCATTAAAAAATAAAACAAATTCTCATGGAAGGGGGACGGACGGACCCTCTGCGAGCAGCCAAACTGGTGTTTTCTTAATATGGTTGCACTGATGTGGGACAACTTTATGCGGTATCCTTCTCATATGCTATATAGTTGTGTGTATGTATAGTAGGTATGTATATAAATATAACGAGCTCTATTTTTCCTAGTATGGTTTATCCCTGTCAGCTCTGTGCTGCCGCGCTCCTGCCTTGCTCTGACCATGCTTTGCTGTTTCCAGGGCTAAAGGCTTCTCTCCAGAGGCTGCAGCTGGAGTACGTGGACGTCGTCTTTGCCAACCGGCCAGACAATAATACCCCTATGGAAGGTTAGTGGGAGCTCGAATTAAAGGTTTTATTGTGACTGATCCTGGCTTACAGGCTTAGACCAATGATGGTAGGAAATGAAAAATGGTTTATTTCTTAAATATTCAGGTGGGGCAGCTTAAATATACAATAGCTGATTTGTGATGTCCTGGAGCCCTATACGGTTATGCTTCAGTGAAATGAATTTGTATCTCTTGAAAGGAAATTGAAGTTTCCTTTATGTCCCAGTGGTGGCTTTAATGTTGTTTGTTTCTTTATTTTCTTTTCCCGATTTCAGGTAAAGTGAATTTGTGTTTAAGGCTGATCTCTGTCAAATGAAACCTGTATATCCCTAATCCTGGTGTGGACAGCTCTAGAGAGGGGAGCGTGCCAGCGCTGCCATCCCCATCCTTGTCCCCGTCCCCTGGGCTGCCTGGATAGCATGTGCTTCTTCCCGTGCTATAACCAGGGGTGCGATCTAGTGCGTGGTCAGAAACAAGAAGCAACTAGCAAACTTTAGGGTTCACTGTCCTGAACAGCACAAGCCAAGTCTCCGGTGGGCTTGGCGGAGGGGCTGGGCATGGATGTGGCCCCCCAGGACACAGCGTGTCCCCCTAGGCACGGAGAGCAGCAATGCTCTGCCCAAGGTGGCTCAGCCTCAGCTCCCCTCTCCTGGGGGAGAACGGTCCTTTTACATGCAGACAGGGGGAACGAGTGTAGGAACTTGCAAGATCTGTGACTATGTGCACTTTAATTGTGTTTCATTGCTGATAACCATATATTCACGCTTGGTACGTGGCCATATAGCCCAGGAACCTTCATCAGTAAGTTTTGGGGTCAGTGCCCTATTTAATGGGCACCAGTTCCCGTTCCTTCTCTTTTCCCATCAGAGTTAACACAACCGTTCACACTGTGGCAGAAGATTAGCTTCACAGCTAAATAAAAAATAGCAAGAAGAAAAACTTGCAGGCTGCAGAAGCTGTCATGGATGAGTACATGTAAATCAAGCAAACCTGGAGCTTGACAGGCCCCTCCCAAGCTCCTGGCTTGTCTCTCAGTGGTTGTGACGCCTATTTTCTTAACGAATGTGGGGCTGCGTGACCCGGCACAAGCCGTGGGTGGGAGGCAGTGTCGCTGCCCCGGCCGACCAGTGTCGGCAGCTGTGGGTTCATGGAACTGGCCCAGGATTTTGGGACCAATGAGGATTTCTTTAGTAGCTGATGAGGTCAAGGAACGTGACATGTTGTGTCTTGGAGGGAGAAATGACCTCTCTGCTCAGTCAGTTGTCATCTAACGAGGCAGTGCGGAATATATTTCCTGTGCCTGCGACACACCGCTGATCTCAGGCGTTTGCAGCCTTTAAGATGCTACCGATACTGCTAGCAGTGCTGGAGCTTGGCAATAAGGTCTAAACTGTGGTGGATGGTGGGATTTTGAGCAGGGTGAAAAAAGGGACATTTTTATTATGAATGGTGTGGTGTTGATTCTTTCTATGTATTTCATGCTTTTTTTATGGTTCACCTACTAAGCCACTTCTATCCCAGAGCATCTGTTGAACCATCTGTCAGTTCTGCACTATCTGGCATGCACAGTAAGTGCTGAGCTACCTCCACAAGACATACGATCCCCGCTCCATCTCCTTACGTGCCTGTGCTTTTCCCATGAGCAAATAGCTGCTCCTTAACTCTGTGCAGGCAGCATCTTGCCCGTGTTGCAGTTGCAGGGGACTTGGGTGGATGGAAGGAGATGGCTGGAAAGTCTCCAGGTGCTTTTGAGAAGGGCAGGAAAGCCATGAGCTGCTCTGCAGTTGTTGTCATGGTGCGGCAGTGACCTTGGGAGGGTGCAGCTTTTGTCCCTGTGGGAGAGATTTGTAGGTAACCTTAAACGTTCCCTGCTTGTGCCACTCATGCCAACATGAGGGTGGCATTAAGGTGGTGAGACTCTGGCCCAGGTTGCCCAGAGAGGTGGTAGATGCCTAAACCCTGGAAACATTCAAGCTCAGGTTGCACAGGGCTCTGAGCAACCTGATCCATTTGAAGATGTCCCTGCCATGGCAGGGGGGTTGGGCTTGATGGCCTTTAAAGGTTCCTCCCAACCCAAACCACTCTGTGATTCTATGTGAGGGGCCCTGCATGAGCAAAGAGCGTGGTACCACCAAATTATTCAAAGGATAAACTTTGAATGTTCATGTTGTTTTTGTGACTTGCTGCATGGAAGGCAGGTGAGGTTTCTCTGCTGTCACTTGTGGGGTCCTCCGCCTGCTGTGCTTTGTGTGTCTGTGGGCATCAGCAAGCGATGGATCAGCCATATAGAAACACTCATCTGCCCCTTCCCTGCCCCAGGCAGAGCAGAATCACTTCCCGCTCCCCTGGGCTGGTCATGGCCCAGCTCAGGCTGCCTTCGGAGGCACGGGTAGAGGAGACCTAATAGGAGAAGATGAGCCACCTTTATTGTAGGTGACTCTGGTCCCCAAAGCAGCAGGCAAAGCTTGCTTGATCAAAAACTCAGGAATGTATTTACCTTTCTTAAAAGTCTCAGAGCAAGTTAAAAAAGGTTGTCATCATAAAAGCAATGCAATATTAGCTTCAAGAAAAGTCTGAAGATGAGTACTCTGCAGAAGGGTCTTTGCACAAGGCTGCAGTCAGGTCTGGCAGGTCCCTGGCCAGGGCAACAGTGTCCCTCCTCGCCCCTCAGCCGGTCCTGGCTCTGACAGGGCAGGCAGGACGAGGGGCTGCCCTCGCTGGGATCACCCACCCTTGCTGGGGTCACCCATCCATGGGGTGATTCTGCCCCCGCTGCCCAGGCAGCTCTGCCATCACACGGCATCCCCCAGAGGGGCACCTTGGGAGATGGGTGACGGGCAGGATTTGTGCTTCTCCTGAATTTCTGTGAGTTTCATGCCTTGTTAGTCAGGCTGGAGATCTGATCCCCCAACTGTGCTAGCAGATGCTTTTTTTCATCCCCATCAGCTTTTCCAGCAGACAAGCAGAGCAGCTCAGGCTGTGGGGAAGGAGCGTTCCCTGGTGAGACCCCCCGTTGTCACTGTGCCCAGGGACCAGGTGCCCACTGCACGGCCAGCCCCAATCCGCAGCCCTGGCAAGCAGGGAGGGAAGGTGACATTGTTCCTATCAGGGAACTTTAAGCTACTTCAAAATTATTATGCTGCTGGAGGCTGTTTGCTGGGTTTTGAACTATTCATTTATATTTAAAAAAAAAAAACAAACTTCTTAAGTGATGCCACTTGTGCCACCCAGCTGGCAGACCGAGCGGTCCAGGCATGTGGTCTTCACAAGCCATCCCATCATCATACCCATGGGAGCAGGCTTGGGTAAACAAGAAGATATATATATATATATATAAAAAATGCATGTTTTTTATGAGTTGACCTAAGTTTTTCTTCAAAGGAGTAGAGGTGGGAGAAATGAAAACAACCATGGATTGAAATGTGTAAGAGGCGTATGATGAAATGCTTATCAAAATTCCTAAATGGTAGTGCAGCAAAAATAGAAAACTAGACCCAGTGAGAAGGCGGCGCTGCCGAGGAGGGAGGGAGGGATTGCCGTACAGCTGCTTGTCACGCACAGCACGCCTGCGGGGAGCAGGGTGGCTGCTTAATAACGGGACATTTTGTTGGACTAATACATGCCTGAGAATAAAATGCTTAGAAATAGAGAAGAGTATGGCTTTGGCCAAAACGAAGCCAAAAAAAAAAAAAAAAAGGGAAAACAATATATGGCATTTGAACTCTACTTTTTATTGTGGGGGTTGGGGAAAACTCCTCAAGCCAACATTTTCCTGGAGAGGAAATTTCCCTTTTCGGTAGGAAGGCAGAAGCCCAGCGCAAAAGGAACGGTCTCTCTTGTACAGCCCTCTGGGGTTATAAATGGAGACTTCATCATCTTTAGCTGCTTGTCGCTGCCTGCAGAAGAAGTCTCACAATAACATCAAGATTGGCAGTGTAATCTCCCCTCTGACAAGCTTCTTCCCCCTCTCCCCCCAAATAGTACGAGAATCCTTATGATATAAAAGGCCCTCGATCTTGAGACAGTGATGCCTGGAGTCATTGTCCAAGCAACAGCAGACACCCCGAGGGATGTAATAAACACACAGGGCTTCTCTGAGCAGCCCTGCCTCCAACCAGACACTTTCCACCTTAGTTCGATGGGTCAGAAATTCATCATATAGACGTAGACTATTAGTCGCTCCGATTTATTACCGCAGTTGGGACTGTGACCCCAGGGCTGCGGACTCTGACAGTCCCCGGCGCCTCCTGCCCGGGGAACCCCGCTCGGTCCCCGGCTCCTCTGGAGCAGGGATGTGACAGGCGCTGCCTGGGCCCCCCTGCCACGCCGTGTACCCAGCAGGCTACTTCCAGGGAGAAATCAGGCTTAAAAATGAGTTGCAAACAGTAAGCAGGGGCTATTTTATTATTAATTATGATTATTAATTATATTATAATTATTAATATAATTATTATTAGTGAGGCATCCTACCAGGCACTGTAACCTTCTGGGCAACCATGAGGGACAGACAATTTTTTTTTTTTTCCTTTTCTTGCAAACTGAAGTTTATGATGGGATTCCACCCCCCACCCCACCCCACCCCCCAAGAAGGCAGGGCTGCTCGGCAGAGGTTCCGATGGATGGAAATTAAAGATTCTGCCCCAGCACGAGTACCCTTGCAGGCTTCCCTGTTCACAAAGGAAAAGGAGGACACGGGGACCGTTGTGCTAAGGAGCTGTGCCGGGTTTTGCGGAGGTGCCGCCTGCTCCTCCCGTGGTTGGGCCAGCTTCAGACATCCAACTTTGTCCCCGGTATCCTAATATTCCTAGTAAAAAGAAGCAGGATCACATATACGCTTTTAGTAAACAAATTTTAAAATAAATTTAATTTATCTTTTAGTTTATTTTTCGACTGTGCTGCCCTCTTGTGTTAAATTTTAAAGGAAATATTGTAAGGCGGAGGTAGGCAACCGCCAGTTGGTAAAAGAAGTTTTTAAACAACTGCAGGTTAGAAGTCTTTATGTTCGCACCATCAACGCTTTTTCATCCACGCTCGAGCAAGAGGACACAGCAGAAGCAGCATTTAATGCAAAGCTGCTCAGGCTTGTCGGTGTACTTGGCATTTCTAAGTGTCTTTGGGAGGATTTGGTGCTGAAAAATGGGCTTCTCTGCAGTTCTCATCTAGTTTGGTTTTTTTTTCTTTTTTTCCTTCTTTAGAAATTGTCCGAGCGATGACACACGTCATAAATCAAGGCATGGCGATGTACTGGGGAACATCCCGCTGGAGCGCTATGGAGATCATGGTAAAGTCGATTTTTAGGAAAGTGTTGGCACTTGGTAATCAGCTGAACCACGAGCGTGGGTCTGGGCTGGGGATGTTTGCGTTTTACTCCATCCAGCATATTTTCACCTAAAATAATTTTAAACCCTGTTCTGGAACGAGCCCAATGTTAAGTGGGAGGAGATGGGCTGATGTAGTGGGTTTGGGGGGTCTTGTCTTGTTTAATTGGAGGTTGTTTCATTTTGGCTTTTTTTGGCTGACTTTAAGACTTCTGGCAAAGCTCCTGTTTGATGTCTGTACCCATGGCCACTGATGCCCGGTTTAAGATGTGGCTCCTGGCAGCAGCTCCGTGACACACGGGACCATCAGTGCTGCTGCTGTGATGGTAACAGCCCCCACTGCTCTGTGCATGTCCCATCCCGAGGTGCAGATGGGAAATATCCCTGCTCAGCCGAAGGGACCTCTTAGCTGGCTTTGTCTGCAAAACCCCAGACTGGGGGAGCCAGTGTCCTGACGGCTCATCCTTAATGCTTTGCCAGAAGCATTTGTTGTTGCCCAGAGAGATGGTAGATGCCCCATCCCTGGAGGTGCTCAAGCCCAGGTTGGACGTGGCTCTGCGCAACCTGATGTAGTTGAAGATGTCCCTGCTCATGGCAGGGGAGGTTGGACTACATGGCCTTTAAAGGTGCCTTCCCACCCAAACCATTCTGTGATTCGAAGAGGTGCCAAGGAGCATCCTGCTGGTCCCTACTTCTTGTGGTGGGGTCAGAACAGGACAAACAAGCTCAGCACCCACCATCCCAGCTGGGAAGCTGTTTGGCTTGTTGCTGCGCTGGCGCTGAAGCAGCTTTGGGCTGGAGGAGGCAGAAGGTGGGCACGTGGCCTGCTGCAGCAGGTACAGGGGCAACACAGGAGCATTCTCAGGGATGTGTGGCCTTGCTAAGGGACAGCAAAACTTGAGTTTATTGGCTCCTGTACACTCAAGGAGTGTTGGCTGGTATGTTATGTTTTACTTCATGAAGTATTTTATCTATTAATTTCTTTTCTCCAGGAAGCCTACTCCGTAGCCAGGCAGTTTAACATGATTCCACCCGTGTGTGAACAAGCTGAATACCATCTTTTCCAAAGAGAGAAAGTGGAGGTTCAGCTGCCAGAATTATATCATAAAATAGGTAAGACTGAGACTGCTGTGCCTTTCAGCTATTTCATTTGCTAACCTGGGCTCTAGATGGGAACAGTGCTCTCCTCCGCTGGATCTGAAGGGGACAAGACAAGCAACTATCTAATGACCTAAGACGAAAACGAGCTTACTGTGCCCCTAATAAAAACAGGTGCTAATTGCCATGGCTGCTTCTTACTCTTTGAGACTCAGGGCAGCACGGGTGAAGGAGATGCTTGGGCTGAGAAGCAGGAGTTCAGGTACTTTGCTGCAGCAGGATCTAGGACAGGGCTGGAGGCTCTCACAAGAAGGTTTTGGATGAATAAACTAGTCGGTGTCTTCCAGGAAGATGCTGTTGATGCATCGTTAAGTGAACATCACTGCCAGCAGCAATAGAAATGAGCAGCGATTGTTTTGCTTTTATTTTTTTAACTGAAAGTCCTATTTTTGATACAACTCTGATTTCTCCCAGTCCCCTAAAATCTCCTTTTCTGCTTTCTCTGCAGGGGTCGGAGCAATGACGTGGTCTCCACTAGCCTGTGGGATCATCTCAGGGAAATACGGCAACGGGGTCCCTGAAAGCTCAAGGGCTGCACTAAAGGTATATTTTTTTTTTGTTGCATGTTTGAGAAAACTAGATGTGCTGTTTTTGTGAGGGCAGGAAAATAACAAAGGGAAAACAGTTCCCTCATGAGAAGGCTGGCCTGAGTGCTGCTGTATTGATGGATCAGCTCGGTTTCTCTGGCAACCACTCTCCAAAGAGCGGGAGAATCTGGGTTATAAAGATGCTTCAGGTTCTGCACCGCAGTGAGCTGATGGCTGCAAGCGGGCGGTGGGGCAGCACGCCACCGGAGCCAGGCTCTGCGGAAGGATGCCGTCACCTCCCTTACATTGCTGGGCCATCATCAATGAGAAGGCACAAGCCCAGGGTTTCTGTTGCTTTCGATGCTCCCAGCTGATCAATACGGCTGCTGTGACTTCAAAAACTCTTCACCAGGCGCAGCGTTGTGGTCACCACAGCCCTTGGTTCCTCCCACAGTTATCCTGATTGGGTGTTATGGCGTCTCCCACCCACTCTTATTGGGTGTTATGGCGTGTCCGCCCGTATTGTGCCTGTGGCAGGAATATTATTTAATGATTTGAAAAACAGCACAGCATTAAAATGTCGTGGATTTGGAGAAAAACCCAGTCAAAATTATATTTGAGGCTATGTATCAGCTGATGGGCAAAAGCCAACACCATCTGACAGGTGCCAGCAGACTGATCCAAGTCCCCTTGCTGGTTTTTGCTCAGCTTGCTGCTTTTTGAAGGAAAGATGCAGTCTACGCTGACTTGCTTAAAAAGGGCAGCATTTTTGAATGTGGTATTTCATTGCATTTGTGATTTATTTTTTTTTTCCAAAATAAAATTAGGATTTGGTAAAAGCTAGCTAAGCAGCTAGCATTGCAGAGAGGGATCCAAATTAAAATTGATGAGAGTGAAGCAGAATCAAGTTTCAATTCTGGAGCTGGGAGAACTGAAATCTCAGCTTCCTTTAATTAATTTTCTAATCTTGAATGGTAACAGTAAATCTTGAACATGATCAGATGTTCTCTCAGAAATTTTTTGGGGTTCTGTTTGTCAAAATCTCCTCAAGTTGACTAATATTTCACTTCTTTTGCTCTGCAATGGGATCCAGTGGTCCAAAAATAAAACTGAGGAGGTTCCATGTTCTAGACTGAGCCCATCAGTTGCGTAAAGCCAGAGAGATACAGATGTAGGCTCTCACAGGAGACATCCCAGTCCTGTCGTAACTGCTTTGGGTAGCAAAGCATTGCGTTATTCAGCCCCCGTTACCTCCTGGGTTGGCTGTGACTTTTTAAGAGCTGTTTATAATTGCCTTAAATATTTCAGTTTTGGAGATGAAAGCTAACAGGTGATTGCAATGTAATTCACCTGCAGTGCTACCAGTGGCTGAAAGAGAAAATCATAAGCGAGGAAGGCAGAAAGCAGCAGGTGAAGCTGAAAGACCTGTCGCCCATCGCCGAACGCCTGGGGTGCACACTGCCTCAGCTGGCCGTTGGTAAGTGATGGGGTGGGGGACGGGACCACTGTGCCAGTGCCTTTTGGCCATCGCTGGTGCCGTAGTGCCGCATGTGCATCAACTGGCTCACATCCTTGTAGTGTGAAGGGCAGCACTCTGAAACACAGACCGCAAGTTCGTGCCTTTTGGGTTGTTGAGGGATGTGGGCAGGTGAAACCTTGTAGAAACTCCTGAAGCTACAGGTACTCTGATAGTGCTCCCATCCTTTGTTTGAGTATCAGTATTGTTAACTGGCCTGTGCATCTTCCTGGTAGTGCTGGAGGAATAAAGTGAAGGTTGACAAGTAATGTTGTCATTATTTTTCAAATAGAAATAGGAACCCTGACAAACTTTAGGATCTGGAGTTATGGTGTGTTGTGAAGCCTGTGTCCCTGACCATCTTGTGCCTTTAATTCCCAGCATGGTGCCTGAGAAACGAGGGAGTGAGCTCTGTTCTTCTAGGATCTTCCAACCCAGAGCAGCTGATAGAGAACCTCGGAGCCATACAGGCAAGTGCAAGTGGTGGTGGCACCTCAACAGAGCTGGGGGGGTTGGCCACTGCCCAGCTCCCTTTGGGGGTAACACCAACATACCTTGACATTAGCGCCATCCTTTTCTTAATATAGTTTTAATACTTTGCATTTTGTTTCAGATATCTTCCCCTTCTAGTTATGCATGTTAATTAGGTAAACCTACAGTGCATCACCATGACTTACCACCATTTGTGGTAGCTATAGCCATATCCAGCAACAAGAGGGTGGCATCAACAGGTTTAATGCATTATTCTACTATTTATCTAAAAACTTACTTGAAAAAGCAAGTGACCTGATTCCGGGGCATGTTGTGATAGGTTCTGCGCCAAGTCTCCCACAGGGCACATGTCACTTGCACCCACCTTTAATTATTCTCTGTTGCTTTTCACAACAAGAGCTTCCTCTGTTGTTCTTGCCACCAGCTCGCTTTCCACTGCAGCTGAGCAATATTGTGCAGAAGTTTAGGAGCACTTCTGTGATTCTCTCACTGGGTAAAGATGCTACAGTAGTTTTTCCTTTAGGGGAGAAAAGAATTAGGTGAACGTTTAAATATCTGTCACACAAAAAGCCAGAGGAAACGTTGTTTGATTAAAATCTAGATTTGAAATTGGAAAAACCTTTAATGGAAGCTTGATTAAACGTCGGTTTTCTTTTACCCCTAGGTCCTTCCAAAGATGACATCCCATATTGTAAACGAAATAGATAATATTCTGGGAAATAAGCCCTACAGCAAGAAGGACTACAGATCATAATGCAATGCATGAGTTACCTGGACTGCATGGTTTCAAAGTGCTCTGTACAGAAGTACAGCCCCGAATTAGTATCCGGTCATGAGAATCATTCAGCAGCTTGCTGCTTGGTGTCTACTGTCACTGGATCCTTGGAGATGTGTGCTGTTGCTACTAATCTGCAGTGAAATTTAAAAGCACAGTTGATCTCTCTTCTAACCGAGAATAATCCTGTATTTTCTTACCTTCGACTGAATTCATTAATTTTTACTTTACTCTTAGCACCTCATGCTTGTGCTGTGAAAAACACGTGTAAAGCAAAAAATAATTTATAACCTTCAGGTACTTGGTAATTAAAGAAGGATGTACAGATCTATTTTTTCAATGAAGAAAAGCCAGATACAACTTCAGGTTTTAATAAAACCACATTTGGGAAATCCCAACTATAAAGTTTCTTCAGGTTAACAGATAGAAGGGGCAAGCTCAAATTTTCCGTTTTCTTTTTTATGCTGAATATATGCTTTAGATTTCGTTTGTAGTTGAATAAAGAATGTAAGTCAGAGAATTAGTTAGAAATTAGATAGCTCAACTCCTAACTATACAATTAGTTCAGCAGTGGAGTGCTCCTGGGAAGTATTTCTGAGTACAAGCCAGAGGAGCACAGTTCGAAAACCCAAGTGTGCATGTCAGGTGAATAAAAACAACAGCTGTTTGCAAAATTCTAATTCTACATCAACCTTAAACCAAGAAAACCATGATAAAATATTGGGTTTTGCATCTGTAGAAACCTGCCTCTACTTTTGCCTGCTTGTAGACATAGCTATTGCAAATTTCAATATTCATGAGCTTTTAAGGATACAGATACTTATAAATATATATATATATATATATAATATATAGCTGCTGAAAAATACCAGAAAACATCAAGTACTTACTTTGGAGGGCTACATTTGCTTTAACTTGTTCTGGAATCGGGCATAAGTAAATGCATAGTATTTTTGACACACTTTAAACAGGTAGGGTTTTTTTTTTTGTGAGCATTTCATCTCTCTTCAGGAGTTGGTAGTAAGCACTTATATATTAATTTGCCCATCTTAAGAACCGTGTCATATTTTACCATGAATTTGCTTTGTAAAAACGCACCTATGATTTCAGTAAGATATTTCTCACTCGTACCGAATGGCAGACTTTGGGCACATACTTCCTAGGGGTACAGCGATGTACGGTATTTGTAGGACCCTTGTATTTTAGTCCCCTTAACTCCAAGGTATCTGGAGAGCGTGTGCAGCCCTCCCGCGGGCCATGTGGACAGATACCGATACTTGAGTTGTCTTCTCCTGTATTTAATCCAGTGAGCTATGGTATGTGTAAATGAATTTAGCTGCTGTATATCCAGAACTGCAGTCTGACTTTGACTTCTGCTTGGACACAATAAAAGCATTTTGTGCATCTAATTTTATACTTAAGAGACCCGTTACTAACAGCGAGGCTGATTTTGAAACAGCAGTGGTTCATGTTGAAAATGGATGTGTATCGTTCCACAGGGAAACATTAATCTCCAGCTGCACCTGGTTGGGAACAGCTAGCCGAGGTGGAGACAGCCACTTCTCACCTTCTTGGTATTGTGTTCTCTGCCCTGGGCCACGTCCCCTAACTTTGCACTATTAGCTGTGAAAATTAACTATTTATGTATTTTAAAATCTGATTCATGGGCAGCACAAAGGCTTTGATCATTATACAGTTAACATCTTGATTGTTTTAACAGGATAATTCTTTCCCCAGTAGCAGACCAGCTCCTTTCCTTACCTCTGCGGGTACAATTTAATGTTTTCTCTTACCCTTCTCAGATACATGGGAATCCAACGATATATTAAAAATATACTAAGTCCCAAATTTTTTTCTTTTATTTGAAAACTTGCTAAATGCTCTGAGGGCAATGGGATGCCAAGCGGCAGCCTAACTTTAGGCTGAGCTTTCAGCATCACAGTGAAGAAATTAGGCGCAGCTTGTAGTGGGGATTGCAAGAGAAAAAACAACCAACCTCAAAAGCAAACAAAAATAATAATAATAATAATAAAAAAACAACCCACAAAATTCCCCAGTGCTTTTCTGTGAAGTAGCTCACAGAAAAGACCAGGCTTTCTGTAGAAAACAACTCACCCACCCACCCGCTTTTGTTTCAGGTTGTCAACACTGCAATGTTCTCTCCCCAGAAAAATTCCGACACACACTATGCTCCAGGCCTCAGCAACTGTCAATACCAGAAAAACTAAGGTAAGATGAAAAGCTGTTGATAAAAGACTCGGCGAACTGACAATAATAGCAGAAGAAAGCGCTGCTTCAAACGACTTTTCTCTAGATGGCAGATTTCCTGGAAAATACGCCTGCCACTTTCTAAAACACCCGATAGGGCACTCTTATCCCTACCACTGCTGACAAGTAAAATGAGTGCATTAGGGTTCTCTGTTCACATGCCCGAGTTTAAGTACTGTGTACTTTTGGTAGGAGCTGAGCAAATCACCAGTGACCAACAAAACAGCCACGTTCAAGTCCCCTTGCTTACAGAGCAGCCAACTTAGCCTCATGGTTGATTCTGACCATTTATAGAAGTTTGTTAGAAATTTGTTTTACACGTGCTGAATACTTAGACTAAATACTTACAAATTACACCCTTTGTAAGTGACAAGCCAAGTAAAGTAAAATAATGCAAGCCAGGCACCACCAATATGGAAAGTCTCCTTTCAGTAGTGAATGAGCAGGCAGAAGCAATAAAGAAAAATCCACATATTTTGAGGGAAAACAATAAGTTAATTTGAAGAGTGTTAAATGACTGACCAGAAAACTAATTTCAATGGCAGCTCTAAAGCGCACCAAACCCACTGGAATTTTTCACAATGTAAGCACGTGAATAGTATTACCTTTACTGGGAAACAAAGTAAAAGTAAATTAGTGGTGTGTTGAGATTGAGGACCCTCATCCAAGCCCCAGTCCCGAGGGATGCTGGAGAGAGAAGTACTGCCGTAGTCAGCAGGCACTGGGTAATTAGGTAATAGTTGCATTTGTCAGGAATAGAGATGTTACAAACTCAGCATTCTCTAAGGCAAGCCAGAAACAGTTTCCTGCACTTCAGAACCTTCATTTTACATAAATACAAATCTTATTGAAGTAGAGATTAGCAAAGTAATTGTTACATTAAGCTTTCTCTTTCTTCCCCATTTAGGATTCCAAGTCTGTAATGGCAATATCTGTAACTTCTACAATTTAAGTCCATTAATAGTAGTAGAGTTTAGCATTTAATATAACAGTTGCTTTACTGATAGCATGAAAAAAAGGAAAAGGATTGTCTGATAAACCCATTATAATAAGTTAGCTAAAGCATTTTCGCTAAGCTGTGCAAGGAAAACTGGCAGGTGTTTTTTTTTTTTTATTTATAACTTTAGAGATGAATGAAAAAAACAAAAAACCCAGTACATTCAAACCACTTCAAAAGCATTTTTCTAGGAGGTGTAGTTTTGTCCTGACTCCAAGTTACTGAAAAGTGAGTATTTTTAACGAAAACAATACATATGGTGACTTGTAGAAGACTCCTCTCTTTCTCTAAGCAGAAAGAGTTCACAAACGGACACATGCTGCTTGCCCATGAAAATATCCTTTTTTTTCTTTTAAATGAAGAATGGAAATACAATGAATTAAATGACAAAAAAGCCTCCTTTTTATTACAACTTTTCAAGTTACAATGATAAATGGCGGATTGTCACTTTTTATGATCAGGGAGTTCATCTCTTAACCCAGTCACCAAACTTACAGGGGAATGCCATTACAGGTTTTAAGTACGACCATTTGTGCTGCAGTGTAGCAGCCCACTGCGGTGTGCTTGGCTAATAGTCTGTAGTACCGTCACACCTATGCAGTGCTTCAGAAAGCTTGTTTGGTAACTTCTCGCATACAATTTCCTTTCATTGCTAAGTAAAAAAAAAAATTAATTCAGTTATTGAATAATACCATGTAAAGATATCAAAAGTAAATATAATTCACTCATTTTGGATTCAGACCCTCCCTCCACATTCCCTCAAGCAGTCAGACTATAAAAAAAAAAAAAGGATTCCCATTCCACCCTTAAACTTTTGTATGGCAGTTGAACCCTCTCACAGAAATAAATTGGTGTGGGTTTTTTGTCTACTTGGATCCTGTGGAGAGCAGGGCAATCAGTCCAGATGAAGCACTTATAGAAAGAATATAGTTGCTGTAGGGAAAAGGTTAAGGACATATACTTGTGAAGAAACCACTATTTTTGTACAGAACATTTAGTAGAAGTTTTATGAGAAACAAGGGATTGAAATGGTCTTCCTCTGTAAGAGTTTTAAAATTGCAACACTGTAACCTGAAATACAGCTTCCAATCAAGATTGTTAGCAGGATGTTGAAATGTACTTAACTTCAAAATTAAGACACCCATAAAGTTTAGCCTTTTCTCTTAAAAGTAGTTATAAATACTGTTAAATACTGCAGAGCTTTCATTAACATATGCAGCCCTGATGGGCAGTACTTATTTACTTAACTTTACTTCTGAAGTTACTGAAACTAAACAATCCTGTAAGGTAAGAGAACATGTCAACTCACACTGATAGACGTTCTGTAAGAGTATGAGCTGCCTCCCCATTCCACAATTATAATTGAAATGGCAAAGCCATAAGAGTTTCTGTGTATTGTCCAAGCAATGCCCTCAAAACATCTGCTGTCAGACGTTAAACTTTTACGTAATTGGGAGACTTTGTTTTGTATTCTCTATTTTTATGTTAAAGTCTGAGGTACTACAATGAACTGCACATACCAAAAGAATAACCTCACAACCCACATGACAAATATAGCTACTAATGGCAACAAGTAGGAAGAGGACTCTGGTTGTTTCAAGCGTAGTAATAAAGGATACACAGTGGGGTTGAAGTTCTTCAGCACAAAAAATGAAGCAATGATGACCAAGACCAGAAAGAGAGTGTTGTTGTAGAAGATGGAGAAAGTCGTTGCTTCATAGTCTGCCACTTCATTTTTCTTCCACAGAATTCTAGGGCGAAGTAGAGACATTATTTCAAACATATCTAAATAAATGCCCATCCTGGCACACCCACCATTGTGAAGTGACTGACAGGCAGAGGTGTAGTAAACCACATACTGCTGCTCATGTTTTAGCCAGCTTCTAAAAGACAGAACACAGCAAGAACTACCAGTCAACTCACTAGTTAAAGACAAATCCCTGCATATATTACGCACTCGTACCCTTGAGTGACTTATGTTTGTTTTCCTACCAGGCACATCAAACCTAACGCTTTATAAATGACACTTTTTGTGAGCTTGTATCTGTTAGATGCACATACAGAAAACAAAAAGTGTCCAAGCAACAGTCCCTAATACCCTACCTAGTGCATTAAAGATACCAGGCAGTATTACAAAAAAAGAAGAGAAAGAAAAGAACAAAGAGAATTACCTTTCATCCTTCTCCTTACGAGACATCTTCCTATTGTCTGCCTCAGACAGCTTACGAGTAACTTCTTTGGAAACAGCATCTTCTCTTTTCTGTGCTACTCTGTAAGAAACACCATTGAAGTTGAAAAATGAAAACAAAAATCCCTGGGGTTATAGGAAGTTGTGTTTACAGCAAAGAATAAAACTCATCCAAGACACTGAACAGTTTTGAAAAGTTGAAGGGACAACAAGTAATAATCAAATTACTAAAAGTATTACTCAAATATAGTTTGTGGCAACACCCACCGAGAATGAAGGTAGTTTTGCTATTTCATCATACTCTTAGCTGATTAGTCTATTCCATAATTACAAGCGAGATGACAGAAAACAATTAGGAGATACTTCCATGTAAAATGGTTTTGAGAGTAACATTTCAGACATTCTTATTCATTAAAAAAAAAAGTTGTAAACATTGGTGTTTTTTTAATTATTAAATAACAAGTTCTACTTCAAATAGCCACCAAACTTACTTGTGTTTGAGAACAAACTTGACATTCTTATATGCAAAAGCTACTAGATAGGTACTGATGAGGGTCATTACACTATACAGGACTGCAGACTGAACAAGATCCATATGCCATATCCTCCAGTAAAGCCCTTAAAAGAAAAAAAAAAGAAAAAAAAAGACATTTTGAGTGGTTTCTTTCTCCAAGAAAAACGCCCCTACAGGAGTCCCTCACAGCTTATGAGCTCTGTAATTCAAGACTGGCTCTACAGACCAAGCATAGCTTCTGCAAAATCACTGGGGAGTTTCTAAACTGCATTAAAAAATACTTTCGAACACAAAAATCTGCTTTGCTTTTGGCTGAAAGGAGCCTTATGAGACCATGCCAAACGCGGCTGAGCAGCAGCCCAGCGCAGCAGCCTGCCAGCTTCACCCAGCGCTGATGCTGACACGTCAGTGCTCCACCTCGTCCATCTTTACGAACCACAGACCGATCACCCCGCCCGCTGCTCCAAGCGGGACCAGCTTTGAAGCCGGGTCTCACCCGGCACGGACATAGCCAAGATAATCTCGCCTGGGGACCCCTCAAAGCCGGCCAGGCCGGGGCCAAGGCGAGCCCCGGCAGCCCGGGGACCCCCACCAGCACCCAGCAGCGGGCCAGGAGCCCGAGGCGGGCTGTGGGGAGCCCCTTGGCTCCCTCAGGGCCTGCCGTCCCCCCTCAGGGCCTGACGCCCCCGCCTCCAGGGTCCCTCGCTGCCCCCCCCCGGAACCCCCCGCCGCCGCTCACAGATGGGGATGGCGGAGACAATGAAGGCGTTTCCGAAGAAGAGCGCGGAGGACTTGGCGGAGAGGTTGCGGCTGAAGTCCTGCAGGAGCAGGTCCTCCTCCGACTGCTGTCGCCCGCCGGGGCCGCCCTTGGGAGCCATGGCGGGACGCGGGCCCTGGCACCGTCAGCGCTCCACGACTGCTTCCGGGTCGGACCCCGCCAGCGGGGCGGGGGCGGGCCCGTCCCACAGCACTTCCGGGGGGCGGGAAGGTGCCGCCTCCCCTGGTCGTTGTGACCGTTACAACCGTCATGGCCGTCCCTCCCCCGCCCGTCCCCCGCGGTCGCCTCGGTGCGGGGCCTGCCCGCTCCCCTCCCCTCCCCGCCCCGCCCCGGGCTGCCGGAGGAGGCCGGGCGGCGGCGCGGCCTGGCACCCGGGAGGCCGCAGCCCGCGGGCCCCGGTAGCTGAGGCAAGTGAGTACTCGGGGGGCGGCGGAGGCCGCGGTCCCGCCGGGTCTGCCGGTAACGGCCTGATTTGGGGAAGCAGCGAAGCACCGCAGGGAACCCGTGCTTCTACTTTTGTATTTTTCTTATCTGGAAAAAAAAACCCAAAACTAAACGCCAGCCCCCATAGAATTGGTACAATTGCTGGCATGTTGTTCTTTTTTTTTTTGACACGTTCAAATCTACTTATGCTTCTGAAAAGCATTTATTTATTGTTTAAACTTTTGGAAGTGCTCCCTGATGGTCTCTCCCACACACACCAGCTTGGGGAGCCACGGGCAGTGGTCCACACAGATTTTGTTAATGGCCCACCGCAGTTTGTGATAATAGCACGGGGGAGCCCGCAGAAATTTTGGGGATTGACAGTTGTGTCTTGCTTGAGAGTGTGGAGGGCTCGCCTGCGTAATACAGCTTTAGGGAGATTGTACCGATGGCCTGGGGTGACACTAGCACTCCTTGTCTCTTGGGACAGCGTTTTTTCCTTAATATTTCTAACATATTTGAGGAACCTTCATTTAACAAAGTGTGTATCTTTTTAAAATTTAATTAAAGTAATTCTTCCCACTTATTTCCCCCCTGTTTACTAATATTCTTTGCTTGCAAGAAAAGATATGAGGTACATGCAAAGAGGAAATGCTAGCTGGAAATGAAGTTAAATTTATATGATCAAAAGTGATAATTTGTTATAGAGTTTTATGAAAAGTTTCAGTGCAGTAAGACTCTGCTGTTTGACCTTGTAATAAATTTACATGACCAAACTGAGTGGATTTTTGTGATACAGTGTGTATTGAACATAGCGTGGTAGCAGAATGATATCGCTCATATGTTATCTACAGGCAACTATGGGAGTTACGCTTCTGCTAGCGAGACCTTCCTTCTTGGCTTGGAAATATGCCTACAGCAGGGATTCCCAAGCTGGGTTAGCCAACACATCAGCTGATCTGATGGAGCGCAGGAGCTCTGAGTACCAGCAGAAGCACCTGTGAGTACTGATCAATGGCAGCCATGCCTGTGTGCAGCTGGGGAGCCAGCCTTACCCCTCATCCATCCCATGCTCCTCGTCGCGTGGGCAGTGGTACCTGCCCGCGGTCAGGAGTGATGCTACAAGTCATACACCAGTGATAGATGTTCCACCTAAAGACGCACGTCTGTATTTCACTGGACTTGCAAACATGTCTGAATTCCACTGATTTATTTCTTTTTGATGAGTATCTGTTACATGAAACACATGGGTACTTCTTTCTGATGTCTCTGTTCCTTATGCCCTGCATCTCTGGGTTACATCAATCTGTCCTGAAATGGCTTCAGCTGTTTCTGGCTTCCACTGTTGGGAAATGCTGCTCGCCCACTATGTGGCATTCTGAACTGGGGATGGTACTCACCCAGGAGCGGAGATAGTGTTGGTTTCTTTGTAAAACGTGTTAAAAATAGGTGTGAAGTAGGTAACGTCACTGTTTGATCAATGTTACCAATCGTAAGAATTTTCCTATTAAAGAATATTGTTAGAATTGTATAAAGTAGTTGGAAGTCATGAGAAAGATTAAGTTGAAGTTTGTTTGAAGATTCAGATGTAGTCATTGACTCTTGTTTTTGCACAGACTTCTTCCTTGCGCTCATCTGGGTAAACTTGGTTTGTTTTGTGGCGGAATGTAATTAAACCTAACTTTTTGTTCTTGGTTTGGGTTTACGTGAGAAGGATGCTGTCGTTTTGGAACA
Source organism: Chroicocephalus ridibundus (assembly GCF_963924245.1). Classification (NCBI taxonomy): domain Eukaryota; kingdom Metazoa; phylum Chordata; class Aves; order Charadriiformes; family Laridae; genus Chroicocephalus; species Chroicocephalus ridibundus. The sequence goes on from NC_086289.1 coordinate 66,966,493, forward strand.
AAATCTTCCTGCTGACCATCTGTCTCCCCATTAGGATGAAGTATGACGTTGTTTTAGGCAGTGAAACGATGAAAGATTTCCTTGAAAAAACAAATGAGCACTTTGCTTTTTTAAAAATCCTGGCACTGGCAAACTGTAGCTTTAAGCAGAACACTGCATACAACGCAGCTGTCACTGAAGCTTCATACTTACTTTAAGTATGTCATAGTTGCTTCCCCAAAAGTAAATTGGGCCACTGATTTCTGTCAGAACAATTCAAGTTTTTGTTTAAGTGCCTAAGTTTGCATTGTGCTGACTGCATCTTGTCTGAATCCTCATTCAGAAGCTGTTGGGAACATCAGGCATCAAAATCAGAGGAACAGTGGCTCTGTGACACAAAAGCAAAAGTTCTCCTGGTAATGGAAATATTAATGCTGTTATTTTGTAACTTATGAAGTGTGTTTCTTACCAAATTTCTTCCTAAAACACAGAAGCAGCAGTAAATATTCTTGAAATACAAGGATTATCTTTACTGCTCTCTCTTTTTCTCTAAATCTGTAAGCTGGACCAATCTTAAAATTTTAAATGAGGGCAGTGGCATTTCCTAGCAGGATTTTTTTGGTCTGTTTTATTGTTGCCACTTATCTGGCTGAAGTGGAGACTCCAAAACACACGTGTGTTGGATTGAAAAATAGAATCTCCAAAGCAGGTGATTAACAGTAAATAAGTCTGCTCTTCAGCAAAGTTTTGTCATCTTCTGTGATAATAATAGGAATCTTAATGTCCCAACGTCTAAGAATGGTTGTCATTAATATGACTATCTTACAAAAAAACGAACCAAAGCAAAATCCTAATAAGTCCATAATTTATTACTAGGGGTTTTTCAGTTGGTTAATTTGTGCCGTCTCTTCCTTTAGGTGTTGAAATCCTGAAAGAATCTGTAATGTGCAGAAGGGGAAATTCTTGTAAGTCGGCACAGATAGGGAGCGACCTCAGGTGGGTCAAGAACAGAACCAGAAAGCTGTTGTGGTGGCTCTTTCTGTCACCGTACAGCGCCTGGAATAGGTGCCCTAGGTCTGAAGAGCTGTGAGTCATTGTAGCTCCAATGGTGATATGGAGTTGTTCTGGCCAGATAATGGTTCCTGTTGTCCCGTGTGTCTCCAGCAGGCCGGTGCAGGAATACCATGGATGTAACCAATGTCTCGACTGCGTGTGGGGTGGGAGGAGTTGGGCATTCCTCAGGTGGATGCCAGAGGTTGTGTAGCTGTACTTATACAGCCAAGAGTTTTGAACACCTTGATCATTACGGGTCATTGGTTAATAACCTTCTGACCATCTCTTTATTTCTGTCTCTCTCCCTCTTTTTATTTATGCATTCCATCAAATGAATATATTACAGAATCTTGTGTAGCAGTTCTTTCAAACGACATTTGCTGTGTTTCTTCATGTTGCATACAGTGACCTTTCTGTCAGATTCTGATTACACTTGCCCAGCTATGCCTACCTAAACTCTTGGGAACACGCAAAGATTGTTTCTGCGAGTAAGACTTCTTAATTGTACTGAAAATTCTGTGTTGCTTTGAGCTACAGTTTTTTCTTGGCATTGTTCTGCTGAAAAGATTACAAGCATTTACAGCTTGATGGTATTTACAGTCCTCCTAGCCTAATTCAAAGGCTCTTGATAACTGGTTTTTAGCTTGCAAAACCTGTGGGGGAAAAACTCTCTTGGGATTAATACATTGTGTGTGAATGGACTAAATAGGACTATTTTTGTTGTCATCTAGTGTTAATATTAGGACATTCCAGTATTTCTTATGGCTAAGTGAATTGCTCTGTTGTTAGCTACTGTAGTATCTGACATCTTGTTTAACAGAGGAATTCTTAAAAACCTTCGGACAGAAACATGTTTTTTTCAGGGTAGCGATCTCTATCGCATTCCAACAGTACCAGTGGTATCAAAAAGAAATACTAACTGGCAAGAATCTTCTCCGAGTCCCACAGGAAATAACATTTGTGATTAAAATACATGTCACCCCAGTGGCGATTATAGCTGATTTCTGTGTTCTTGTACAATTCATGTTCATAGAAGTAATGTAGAACATTGTGTGCTGTGTGGAATTACAGTGTACACCCTTCATATCTCTATAACAAAACAAATGTTCTCAATGTGGACTTTGATACACCCTCTCTGTTCTTTGCTTTTGTAACACTCGTTTGTCAGACTAAATCTTCAGAGATACATTTGAGATACCTGATATTTTAAAATTGTTTATTTCAGCCGGTTATAGAATGTAAGACAGCAATGAGTCCAGCTGTCTTTCGGAAAAGGAGAGTCTAATTTCTTTGATGTTGTCTCCAGATGCTTGTGCATGTTTTTCTCAATAGTACCAGCGGTGTCTGTTCTGTTATACTTGGGGATGTGTGTGTTTTCCTCTTTTTAAGTTAGTCTGAAAAGGATTTTGTGCCTTTGGCCTTGTGTCAGTGATTACCCTGGATTTGATGTTTTACTGTGGAGTTGAAGCCTCTGTGCAGTCTCGTGTCTTTTTCAGTTCATTATCTATATGCTAGTGCTATATGGATTTTGTTATAGATTGAGGCCCAATAATTGACAGGAACCAGTCCAATTAATCAAATTAGTTTATTAAGCAAGCGGCAACAAGCAAAACAGCGCTGGGCGGCCGGGGAGTCTTTGCTCCGCCAACGGCGCACACCCCTTCCCGAAAGTAGTTGATTATATACCCTTCTGGTTCCCGTATATGTGTCAATCCTGGTGTATTCCGTGTCTGAGCGACATGTTGCTAGGGGGTCGGTCTTGTCCCGCCTCCTGATGGTCGTGAGGCTGAAGGCTCCTCATCTTTATCAGTGTCCTTGGGGAGACTCTTTTCAGCTTATCTCACAACTTAGCTCTTCCCTTTGAAGTGTTAAAACACACCAGATGCCTGTGATTTAGGCCTTTAGGTGTCAAAGTGCCCCAGACAGCACACCGGATGCCTGTGATTTAGGCCTTGAGGTATGAAAGTGCACCAGATAACACGCTGGATGCCTGCCTGCGATTTAAGTATGTGAAGAGTCGAAACAGTGTAGGTTTTCACCAGCCTTTAAGAAAGCCTGATTTGGTTAACAAACATGATTCTATTTATTACAGATTTTAGTTTAACTCATACCACAGCCAGACTCATATGAAAATACCATTTTATATTCCATATGCAACTATATTGTAAATCTACATCCAAAGCTAAAGCATAAACTTGGCTGACCTTGCAGCCATTAATTTTGCTGCCTACTTACCAACCATTCTGGTTTTGTTTGCTTCTCTAAAAGGATTTTTGTTCAGCACAGAAGCAGTATCTATTATTTGCTTTGGTAACTTTCACTGCCAAGTCCTCTGGGGGTGATCACTTCCTTTTGCCCTTATGTAATTGTTCTAGCTGAACCATTTCACATATCTGGAAGACTTCTCTTTACTCTGTTGGTTTTAACTTAAGTAATTTGCTGAAAAAAAATCGAGAACGCTTCCTAGTAGTGTAGATACAGTCTAAAAAGTTTGTGACTACAACTTAATCTTGCAGCTGTCTATTGCAATTCTCAGGGAAAATTGTGTATTCTCCTCATTCTAGTTGGAAGAAATCTGGACAGATTTCTTTCCGTGTTTCCTCTTATGTGGAGGAAACTCCCCTCTCCTTCCCAACACTTGTTAGTTGAGAAATAAATTCCATAGTTTTGAAAACTGCTGGGTTTTCACATTCACATCTAAATCTAAATTCAAACTAACTTTCTCAATGGCATTCGTTCCAGAGTCAGTGGATTAAAACTATGTCCAAGATTTAAATTAGAGCAGAGCAAAAACTTCACTGTAGTTAAGACTGAAAAACCCCTCTTTGTTCAAAATTGAACTCTTCTAATATTCTGAAATCCCCGTGTTTACTTGGATGTTTTCAAATTTATCATGCAGTAAGGGATTAGTGTTCTGAGTTTTGGATCAGCTGAATGAGGATTGTTGAAATACAAAAGAAAAACCTTCTTTGAATAAACATGCATGACGCTCATAAACTGAGCAGCTTCTGCCATCTTTGTGTGAAATAGGTGGGTGAGAAGCTTTTAAATTCTGTGTGCTCTGCTTTTTTTGAAGCATTCTGTGATGTCTGAGGTTTAAAATTGGAGACATAATCTGGCTGTATCATTTTTCAGCCAAATCAGTTCCTTGAGCTGTTTTAGAATGTAGCCCCCAAAAGAGCACAGCTGGAGGGGCAGCCTGGGGGCTGGTAAGGAATGGCACTGTCTTGAACCAGTGTTGTTTCCAGACACAGTTTTGAGAGGGTAGCTTTCTTAGTAGGTGTGTGAATTTGGGAAGAATCTGTGACTCTCTAAGGGGAGGAGAATGTCTGAGTTATTCTTCTCTGTGTTAGGAAAAGGGAAGATAATTGCAATAATCACTGAGGTGAACAAAGTAGAGTGCATTATCCAGTGCTGTTGCTTCATGAGCTGTTCTCTTTTACCTGCTGAGAACACTGCACTGAAATAATGGATTGCTATGCTCACCTTTAATTTCTAAAAGCTGAAATTGCTGGATTTCTGTGACACTTGCTGTGTCTGAAGGGAGCTCAGTGTAGCATATGTGACCCATTTTTGGTGTCTTGAAATGGTCTCATCTGCTCCAGTTTCCTCCTTTAGCATTTTCAGAGTTTTGGTTGGTAGGTTCTCTGCATGTAGATGAAATGAATGAAATAATGTCTATTAATAGATTTTCAGGGGGCTGGCTTGCTCAGCATTTATCCCAGATAGAGCGTGAACTGACCACACGTTTGAAAAGCAATATCAAATGCAATATTTGGAAAATAACTAAACTGTACAGGTAAGAGTGAACCTAATATTCAAGATTCGGGGCATCTGTTTCTCAAACATCAGGGTCTGGATCCAGCCAGCTGTCATCCGAGGATGGCAGTCAGGCCATTTGTTTTGTGGAGGCCACTGGGGAGCTCTTAACTTTCACTCGCTCAGGAGGACTCTTCTAGACATGCAGCTCTGAGTGTGCCACCTAACATGGAGGCGCTGTAAGTTTTCTTACAGGTCATACTGGCCTTCTATGTTGTGGTGGAGAAATACAGGGTAGAGTAAGCCTGGGAGCTGTGTCATTAATGCTTCAGCACGAGGGCTGCGCTAGGGGAGGCTGAGGAAGTTGAATGAATGAGCCTTTGATATAAGCAGACCTACCACATTGTGTTTTGTGTCTGTGAAAACAATTGGTAGGCAGGAGGATGGCAGAATGAGGTAAGGGTGTGACTTGAGGCAGTGAAGCACTGGTGTAGGGCCCAGGTTTGTTGCTGTCTACATAGCAAAGTCTGGAACTATTCATTTAGTTGCTGCTGTGATTATTTATTCAGGCACAAAGGGTGCCAGGCAATCAGAAACAATCGTTTAAATGTGGGATAGTCAGCTTGTGTCTCTTTAACAGCAAGCAGATTATAAATGGTTCACATGTAGTCCCCACACTGGGGATATATCAGGTGATCTGCAGCGGGATTATGCTAGTCCAGTTCAGCAGTCTGAATCCCTGTTAGGGGGAGGAAGTCAGCCAGATGGGATTTCTGAGTCTGAAATGTGTCATCCTGGCACCCACCCACCCGCTACTGCTCATTTAGCAGCGTAGGAGGAGCTCATGGTGGTTGGTGTCACTTTCCACCTGTGAGTTATCTCTAGGGTTTCCCATTCCTGCACCCTTGAGTTCAACAAATGTCTTCTGGATCTTAGCCATAGGAAAATGTTAGCCTATAATGTGTAGTCAGAAGAGTTGCCCATCCATGTGCTGATGACTCCTAAAATGCTAATATCTAAAGTAGGAAGGGTGAACTAGAAACTAGATACTGAAGTATCATGTGAAGAATGTTTGGGTGAGTGAATAAAATGGTCTATTTGTGACTACTTCATCCTCTGAATATTTATTTGTAATCATATGTAACACAGACTAGCCTTGCACATTGCAAACATTTGAGCTCATCATGGTAATACCCATTTCACTGTAATGTTTTGTGCAGAGTGAAGTACATAGGAATTATATCCAGGCAGCTTTAGAACTTTAGGTAGTGATTGAGGTATACTGAATAAAAAGTCTGGAGATACGAGGAAATCCGATTAATACTAATACTGAGGATTCTATAAGAGTCAGGCTGGCTGTAGCAGTCCATCGCTTCCTAGCTGGGACAGCGATCTCACCCAGCCTGGCCTTCAGAGGTTATCTGTCTGTCGCAGGGAAGCAGGTCCAGGTATGTGTAGGCGCGCTTTGCAGCAGCAACATTGGATCCAGTGAGTCTAGTATGGAGCGAGACCTAATGAGAAGGACAAGAGCCAGGATAACTACGGACAGCCACTCAGGTATCTGCGGTGGTCTAGTTCTTCTCCAGGTTGGACCTACTGAGTTTAATGTAAAGGCAGTGTTATGGGAAAGCTATTCAAAACTTCTGCAGCACAGCTGTAGAACTCTCGTAGCAGCAGTGTAGCCACACACCTGCGGTGATCTTGTGCATAGTGCAGACTTGAGCTAGCTCTGGATAGAATTGATTCAGGTTCATTTATTTCATGCCGTATTGGTATAGGTTGGAGATAAATCCATCCACGGAAAACAGAATTAGCTTTGTGCTTTCTAGCTAGCCAGTCGTGGCTACACTCAACCTGGACCTGTGTGTTAGAGGAAATTCTTCCAAGTGATGTTTTTTTTCCTAATTTAAAAAACCCTAGGAAATTTAAAAGCAAAAAAATCTTCATGAACAGAATTAATATAGCAAGGCAGTATCCTATATCCTTTTGGAATACTGAATTCAGCAACACACAGATTGCTGAATTCTAGAAATAAAACATTTATAGTGTATTCCCACACAATAATTCTTCCATAAAGAAATAATCTTTCAAAGGCATATACTCATTCTAAAACACAGAGCAGAGCATCTCTCCTACTTATGGTCACTTAAGGCTATTTCAGAGAAAGGTCATCTGCTGAATATAGCAATCATTTTTCTGTTTTCTGCGTGATATTCCCTAACGCTGTGGTTTCATTTATGTGTTCTGCAGACTATCCATCCAGCTGCTCACAATATCCACAGCAGGGAGGCTTTGGGAATCAACACTGAGACAGACTGTATGCCATGCAGTACCAAAGGAAGACATGCAGGATTTCTAAAGCAACGTGTGCGTCTCTTCTAGTTGGTTGAGTACATATGTATTAGGCAAAATGAAGGACTCATCCCATTTCCTTCCAGATCGTTTTGTATCATTAATCAGGGTTAGAACTTTACTGTGTTGCTACAGCTGATCTGGAACCACGCCTAGCTCCTTGGATGTGCATGATATGTTGGCAAATAATGTCCATTATTATTGCCATTTTCAGGAGGCACCATTAAGTTTGAGGATTTGAACATTAACAGTATTTCCTCAGCTTCAGATTTTTGTTCTTCATCTCCTGCATCTTTAGAAGAAAAATGTTTTGTTGAATTTGGTGTTAATTTCTTCCGTTAATTTATTTTATTTTTAATTTAAGATGCAAATGCAACTGTATTCCTCCTTGCTGTTTGAATCATGCGGAGAAAGGGCAGTCAAATTTATAATACTTCTCCCTTTTGTATTATAAGACTTGACCTTTTCAAGAGATGTCTACTGAGATCTTCATTCATACCTTTAACTTTTCAAGGGTGTTGCAGTTCTTTGTAGAATCAGTGTTTTATTGCATAACTAAAGCTCTAATGAAGGTTTGCTCTAGTCAGCAGCTCTTAGCTGTTTTGAAATGTAAAATATTATGGTACTGTTACCTTCCAGGTGGCCCTTTATAATTTGTTGGAATTTTTGGTTGAAGATTGGACATTATTTATATGTAGATACTAAACTACCTGTGTGCTAGATAGAAGTAGCAGTTAATTTTAGAACTGTTTAAATTTTAGTTGGTCAACACTGTATTTATTATAAAGGAACATTTCCATTTTGTTTAGTTTAAATAGGAGTCAGTGTAAAGGAGTAAAACCACGGTGTAAAGGAGTAAAACCAAAGCACTGCCATCCACACATCACTACTTATGCTATGGTGGGATCCTTGTGTTACAGAATGATGAGCGTTTTAGAATTAACCTTCAAAAAAATCTCAAAAGTTACATGGTGTAATATGAATCAGTTTGTATTGCTTGTATTAGTTAAGGATGCATCCTAAGTGTTGTCTTGGCCTTAACTAAATCTACATGGCTTATACTGATTTAAGAGACTTCCACAAGAGGGTGCAGCAGTTCAACAAAACCCCATATAAACCAAATGAGTGTGTCCCCATTGTGGGCATATTTACTATTATTTTATGTATTAACTCATGCATCTAAATCAACTTCAAAACTGAATGGATGCTTTAATCAGTTTAATGTCCTATAGCATCTCCCTGGTCTGTAAGAGATACATGAATGGATGCATGATACTTTGTGGGTGAGCAAGTCAGGAAGTTTAATTTTGAGCAAGAGGCACTGTTTCCAGAAGTCCTGATCACACTGATGAAAGGCTGTCTTCAGACTCCAGTCACAGAATGCTATTTAGACTTCTGGGTTTTTTTAGTGAAATACTTTACCTGTTCCTAGTTTGTGCCTGACACCCTGCAAATGCTCGCTACGTGCATTTTAAAAATAAGGTTTTAGGATTTTTTTATTTACTTTTTTAGTTTTGAAGCATCATTAATTTTCCTCTCCAACTGGTGCAACATTCGATAGGACAGCTGCAGAAGAAAACTCCATCTAGAAGACTTCTTGAGAGACTGCTGACTTGAGTATGACTGATACTTTTTTTTTTCTTCTGTTTCTATTTTGTGATAAAATTACTTGTTTCATAAGGTGGATGGGAACTCTTAGTAACGCTTCAGCTAAAGTTGTATAATGTTATTGTACTGGTAAAAGTACTAAAAGCATTAAAGTGTTCTGCATGTGTAGGCCACAGTTCTAGGTCCGTTCCTCTGAGACTGCAGTTCTTAGAATAGTAAGATATCTCTGCAGAAATGATTAACTCTAACAAATTTTCCCGGAAAAGGGCCCGCTTTTGAATCATGCATTCCCTGTGTGAATACGTGAATCATAAATCGCTTACAGAGATAAGATTATCTGATAGTCAGCAAAACAACTAGAAGTGTGGTGATACGCAGATGTGTAGTATATGATTTTCTTTTCTGAGAAACGTGTTTTGTCAAACCTACAGGTTTTACTAAATGAGAGAAACATAATGGTGTGCTTTAAAAACCTTTAACTACTAGTACAAGATACTAAAAGAAGGTGAATTTGAGACCAAGGAAATTACTATTTTTTGTTACTGCTGGCTGCAATTGTAAAAATTGTGTCTGGATTCAAAAGGTTTCATTTACTAATAATGATGAACCGGAACTACTCTAGTTTTGATACTTTTCTTTTGAGCAGTGTAAAAGAGAAGAATATGGGGTTTTACTAAAAAATCACCACTACACAGTGAATATGTTGTTTAACTATCAAGAAGATTTTTATTTTAAGAACTATAGCCGCCTTCTTCCATTCATACCAGTTCTAGATTATCATGTGTAAAGATAAGGGTTTATTTTTTTTACTTGCTTGTAGTTAGTACCAGAAGAATAATTTGTGTTTATATTTTTCTTAAAAACACTGTGGTTTTAGGTCATTGCTGTCCTCCAAAGAGCCAAATGCACCTACCAGTCAGTAGGCAGTACTGCTTAGTTATCTAAGATTCCTGGCTCTATCTGGTAAGGAATAGTAATTACTATAGTTATTTACTTACCCATCATCTTGCTCTGACTATAATGGCATTTTCAGAAGCAATTCTTCATTCTGACAGTGTGTGGAAATCAGCCATTTTTAAAAACATAGACACACAACACAGAGGCCCCCCTCTGTGCCCCCCATCAAAGTAGGCTCCCAGCTTCTTTCCCAGGCTCCAGCATGGAGCATTTTCCTCCTCCTGACCTAAGTTACGCGTGCCAGCCTCACCAAAGTTGAGTCAATGTTGATCATTTCCAGTGGAGGGAGATTTTAATACAAAATTTCATCTCAGCATGTTTGGATCTTGACATTTCTGCCCTCCAAATTTTCAGACCAAAGCGAGATGTGGCCCACTAGGTGTCACTCCAGAAAAGGCTACCCGAATACAGGTGTTGACTAAACCTTTGCTGCCCTCCTCTCTCTTCATTAGTGAAACTGGCTTGAATTATTTCACCTTCATATAAACACAGCAAGCACTTTTTTCACTTCTAAAAAAAAATCAACCCCCCAAAAAATTACCAGTCTTAGTAGTAAGAGGGAGGATAGAAATAAGCACAGAGAATAAAATTTATAAATAGTTTATTTATGCAACTTGTAAGGGAGAAAAAAGAAATCTATATATAATAGGTTGAAATATCCTATTATGGAAAAAGGACGATTAAAAAAGTCTAATAGGTACAGAAGAGTTAGTACCTCTTGATAACAGGGTGAACTGATCAGAGGTTCTCTTTTTCCCTCTGTTAACTTTTTAAAAAAATGTCTGCATCATTTGACATTTCTTTTCCCTTGATACTTACCTAACTGACTTGATGGCAGAACAAGGCTTGAAACGTTATTTGAAAGTGATTAGCATTTGTCATCGAGCATTGGTGTGGAAAAGAACCATCTCTTTAGTAAATTTTAAAGCCTTACAGTAAAAATTAGCTACATAAATGAACTCCCAAGTTTCATATTGATTTCTGTAATAAACGTACATCTTTTGTTCAGTGCTGTAAAACATTAATAGATTGATTGACACTGCTAAATCAAAGTCAGAAGTTCAGCATTTTTACTAAAATAAAGGCAGTATAACTGTGTAGTCTGTTTTGAACTGCAAGCAATGATTCAGTAGCTTAAGAATAACAACTTTCATTCCTTTTTCTTATTTTTGGCATTCATGTCTGCTGCTATATAGCAAAGATCGTATGTTCTCTTTGACTTTGAAGTGCTACGTGGTTGATCCGATGTGTCAAGTGCTGTTGTGTGAGTCAAGGGACCTGTGTCCTCTTCCAGTCACCACGGACTTGTTGCTTAGCCTTGGACAGGTCTCATTTTGTGTTTTTGCTTAATTGTTATAGCAGACAATTAAGAAAATATTAATATAATTATATTACATAAGAATGATAATATTAAGTAAAAAAGCCTGGAACTGTATATTTCAGTATTTTATGTAGTAATAATATGTACTGATTTCTTTACTTGTATGTAGTGGAAGATCCAGAGCTAAAAAGCAATTTTAAAAAAATGTAAAATGTTATGTAGTAATTGATCAAATTGGAGAAATGATAGAGAAGTTTTTGAAGGAAACTCTTGTATTACTGAAGTCAGGTTCTTTCTTTTGATTTGCTGTGTAAAGCGAGGTAGATTATTTTAGATATACAGAGTATAAGCACTTTGGGAACAGTAGCACTTAGACTCCTCACAGGAGGAATTTTTGATGCCTTGTAATCAACAAAGACCACCTAAGAACAGTGTTACATGTAATCTCCAGATAAGTTAACTTCCCACCAATACAACGTTCTGTAAGCATGAGTTTTAATCATGCAACTTCTGTGTTGAGTAGCAAGAACTTGGAATGATAGCAGTGGTTTTGTGATTATCCTACTGTCAATTAAATTAATTATCATACTGTCAATGAAAAGTAATCTTGCAGTACTGATGGTTAGCACGATGACCTTGAAGCATTTTTTTCTGGAAAGGCCACCTTATTTTCTGGAAAGGCCACCTTAGATACTATGGAAAGGTATGTGCTTGCGTAACACCACATAACGTCCTGCCATTTCTTGTCAGTTGTTTCAATGTTCACCCGCTCCATAATTGAGAAAGTGAAAATGTAAACATGTTAAAAGTTTTGGACAGTTGGCTGAAGTAGATAATGCAGTTTAGAAAGTTATCCTGAAGGCAGGGAAGTATTTTTAGCCTCATTAACTTCTTTTCCTGGATACAAAGAAGCAGGAGAAGAGGGTTTTGAAAGATGTTGGTCTATATACTGCATTGGTTTTGCTCCCAAAAATGTCAACCCACAACACCCTCAAAACTGCATCTGCAAGGATTCTTAATCTTTAATGAGAGGGTTCCCCCCATCCACTGCTACCCACCACCGTAAAGGTAGAAAAGGAGGTCTTGTTTCTGTCACTAGAAAAAAATGTGTTGGAGCCTGAGAACTTTTTTTTTTTAGCATGAACATTTAAGTCGAAGACGTTTCCTTTCTTTCATCAGCAAGTAAGTGAAGTGTGCGTACTGATTATTCCATTATTTGCAAGTCAGAATTGTAAATTACTGCATTCACTCTGATGCAGTTTACCATCTGAAAGAAATAATTAAAGCTTTCTTTCTCTTGCCTAAGATTTAAACGTGTATTTAAAAATGAGATCATACTTTCATGGTGGTCATAGTTTCTTTATATATTTGTGTGGGGTAGCCTCAGAAATGGGTGTATGATCTGCTGGTGTGCCGTGATGTATTTCCTTTAATTATACATTTGTTTTGAGAAAGATGGTTATTCCAGGCCTCCGTCTTTCCTCAGTTACGTCCTTACAATCCCACTGCAGTGGGAGTTGTGCGTACCTTGGTGTGTCGTTCAGCCATATGTGCTACTTATTTATATCTCATGCATGAAATAAGCAATTCCAAACAGATAATTTCTGTTCTGGTAATAGAAGATAAATGCAAGCGTGTATACCAGTTGTTTCTCAGTAATTGAGGATATGACACATTGCCAGTCACCGCGCTTAGTAAAGCTCTTGTTTGGTTGAGTCCAGACAGTGTAAGGCTGTGCCTGTCTGATGTTTCAGACACTCAAGAGTTCAATTAATTTACAGATGATAATTTGTTTTCAGCTCCTGTAGATATGGATGCCTTCTTTACTCAGCCTCTATTGTGTCATTCTGTAAGAAGTCAGCTCCAACTGTACAAAGCTCAGTTTTGGTAATATTTTTGCAGAAATGGCATGTTCTCCCTGCATTATAAACACAGCTGTGCTGCATTTTCAAAACACACTGCAAAGCTCGTGCCATTTTGAAAAGACAGTTTCTTTCCAGATGCCTGTATTTTCTGTATACATAATTTCATAAAATCACTGAGCATAAAGAATGAAAGACTGGCTTTATTTAAAAAGAAAACAATAACACAAATAATACAATGGGTCTTCCATCAGCATAAAATTTAGCTTCTGAAGTTATTTATCTCTTTGTAAGTTATTTTATCTGGACAAGTTAGCGATGCGGATGCACTTAATTTTGGTGGTGTGGCGTCAGTGTGAGTTGACGTGTCCTGTGGCAGTGGGGTGCAGCAGTCCGGCCGTGCGGCTCGCCGGGGACGTGTCCCTAGCTGTCACACACACAGCCTGCAGCCAGGAGGGGACATCGTCCCCGGCTGTCACACACACAGCCTGCAGCCAGGAGGGGACAGCACGCTCGTGGCTTTTGGGCAGCAGAAAGTTCACTATGCTCTTAACGAAGTCCAGCGATAGAACACGCCGTGTGAATAAGTAGTAACGTAGTGTAATTCATTGTATTTGCTGCACTTTGTGCGTTCTTTTCCCGAGCGCGTCCGGGGCAGCAGCGAGCACCGGCCGGATCCTGGCGGCCGGGACGGGGGCCAAGCTCATGCCGTGCGGGCGCAGAAACTGAGTCACCGTGACTTTGTTCCAGGATGGGCTTCTGGTTCGCTTCTTAGTCATTAGTTAGCGATCTCCGAGGGAGTTACGCCGTGAAATTCAGCGCCGTTTGGAAACTGAGGGTGCTGTCTCTGGCTTTAGTGCGGACCGTCCGTTCTGGTGCCGCCTGAGCCCCGCGGGCCGAGGCGCTGGTGCGTTCCGGGCCTTGTGTGCCGGCACGCTGGGGCTGGGCCGGCCCCGGGGCTTTCTGCCTGAGGGAACCCTCTTCGGTGAGGCATCGGGGCGAAACGAAATGCTTAACGCGTGGTGAATCGAACGCGAAGGGGTTTCTCGTCCCTCTGCTGTTGGGAATGATCGAGTCACGCTTTCAGTTTGCTGCGGTATCGACACGGCGGCTTTACAGAGGCGAGCGGCCGCCAGGGCCGCGGGACGGGGCTGGCTCCAGCCCCGCCGCCTTTGTCTGCCGCCGGCGGGGGGCGGCGCGGCGGGGCGGGCCGGTTCCTGGCAGGGGCGGCGGGGAGCCCGGCTCCGCCCTGGGCCGCGCAGCTGCCGCCGGGCGCTCTGAGGAAGTGATATTTAAAACAGCCGGGAGAAGATGTGAGGAGCAGAGGGAGCGGCGGGGCGGGATGGGATGGGCGGCCTGAGGGGCAGCGCTGGGCGGGCGGGGTGGCGGTGAGCCCGGCGGAGCTGCCGCCGCCGCGACGGGGCTCGGCTCCGGTCTCCCTCCCTGCGCCCTCCTGCCTTCTCCCTGCCTCTCTCCTGCCTTCCCCTCCCCGCCTGCCTTCCTCTCCCTCCCCGCCGTCTCTTGGTAACCCCGAAGGCAACTCGAGAAACAGCCCGGGACCCGCGACGCCGGCGTTTCTGCATTTTTAAGGTGGAAATACCGGCGTGCCAGCGGGCGGCTGCAGCAGACAATTTTTTTTTTTTTTCCCATTTTTATTTTTTCCCTACCAGAAGGCTAATCTTGTTTTGGTGGCGTTCTTAAATTGGGACAAAACGCAGGAATCTCACTGAAGGGAAGCAAAAGCCGGTAGGTTTCAGCAGGGGGGAAGGTTCCCCGGCGGTCTGTGTCGGGGTCTGCTCGCTCCTGTTGTTGTCAGGGTTTGTTGTTTGGGCTGTTGCTTTTATTTTCTAATTTTATTTAAAAAAAAAATATTTTAGGACGAGTAGGCTTGTTTTCTTCAGCAAAGGAAAAGGAGGTGTGGTTCGCGTGAGAAGGCTGGTACTTAGGGACCGAAATCTCCCACCGAGAGAGCTTCCTCCGTTGAAATGTGTTGTGCAAATATAGCACTGCTCTTGGTGATTGTTGATGTTGTTTCTAAATAATAGCGGCTGTTTTGGGCTGTTAAAGTGCTGAAATAGAAATGCCAGCGAATTCTGATATTCTTCATGCCCACTGCTTTCTATGTTTAGAGTTGTGGAGGGATTCAACTCTATACAGTAAGGCAGTTCTTTAAAAATAGCAGCGAAACTTAAATGATAATTGAGTGAGCAACGCCAATATTGAAATAGCATTAAAGATATGGCTGAAAAATGACCATAAGTTACTTATTTAGCTTCTCGGCACAGCAGGACTCCCTGAACCCTGGCAGATCCTCTTGCATGTCACAGGGCTGTTAAACCTGGGCACGATGAATTGAAGCATCGGATTCCTTTTGGAGCTGAGGATTCTTAAACCTTTGAAGTTACTTGGAGGTTTAAGGTACCCTTGGTGGTTTAGAAAGAGAATTACCTGGTATGTCTGTGGAAGAATAACAGAGATACTAATAATTTTGGAGTTTTTTTTTAACCAGGAAACAAATACACCAGTTGCTTTAAATTTGATCTAAGACTGGGAAACCAGAGAGGTACACAACTTCTTTTCTTTTTCCTGGCAATCCTGGCGTGCTGTTTCCCAGGGTAATGCAAAAGCCTTATAAATGAATGTTCCAAAAGAAGGAAGACTGAGTGAGAAATTTTCCAGAGCAAATCATCAGTAGTAAGAAATTATTGCCAAATTTTATCTGTTTACTGGGATTTTGTTTTGTTAATGAGAAGTTACTTTACTTGGAATGCATTTATCCAGGAAATAATTCTTAATGTGCTCCACTCTAAGCTTTGAGGCTACGTGCAAGGAGATTGAAGAGGGTTTAATTAAATGTAATCAAATATTGCAAGATCCCTGATTAAAAGGTGTAGAGCTCACTTTCTGGTGACGTATGAGACACAGCATTTGTTTGTACTTCAGGAAAAAAAAATATCATCTTGAAAATATTTTTTTTTTCCCTGTTCCTGAGTAACTAGCACCCCTTTGTTTTCTTCGCTGCCCGGTTTTAATTCTTGTTGACTCGCCTAGCGAGAGGCAAACGAGCTCAGTGTGTCAGAGCAGGGTGAGGGAGTGCAGCCTGTACGTCTGAGTCAGTGCGGGAGTGTGTGGGCATGTGAGGATGGCTGTGTGTGAGGTGGGAGTGTCTGGATGTGGCCCAGATTGTCACTGTCAGATGCCTAGCAGGAGGAACAGGGTGTAAGCACTTGAATTCCTGTGTCTAAAAAACCAAACATTAAATCCTGCCCCCTGCTGAAGTCAGTATGAAGTTGGCTCTTCATTTAACTGAAGGCAGCAGGTCTCTGGAAATGCTGCTGGGTGGATGTGTGAGATGGTATGAGGGAAGATCTATGTGAACGGAATGGGAATGGGTACGTCTGCCCCTTTATCTGATGGGACAAGAAATGGTGCGTGAATGTCGTTGCAGTGTGGTGGGAACGTTCAGGGCTGTACGTCTGCTAACGCTTCTGTTCTCAGGTCTGTGTGTGAGGGATGCATAAAAATGAACAATGCAGTGTTCAGGTTTGTGGAATGTAATGAACTAAGGTGCTGTTTAATAACAAACATCATCGCAAGGAGGAGGGCATCAGACCATCCCCCTTTCCTGCCCCCCCCACTCTGGGGACTGTGCGTGCGTGCCTGAGTGTCTCTGAGATTTCATGTGTGAGAAGATGATGAGTGTGTGTTTGGGATTAATTAGCCTGAGTTTAGCTGGTTTCATGCTTTACGTGCCTAGGGGCTACCCACAGTCACAGAGAGGGGAGGAGTTAGCTGTTGCTGGCTCGAAATCCTCTCCAGGGGTGATCTTGTTCGTGTCAACCATGAGCAATTAGAGAGATTAACTGTCTTGTTTTCCTTTCTGCCCTAGATTGATTCTTGTGAGGCTCTGGGACATTTGAAAGTGATTTGGAAAGAGCAAAGTCTGTGTCTGATGGACACCGAACCAAAACCAGCGTGTGTTGTGCAGCAGGCTCGCTGCCCAGGAATGAAGTGCCCTCCTTCAGAGGACTTTCCTCCTCAGATAAGACTGTCTGAAAAGATACCACCCGTGAAGCCTTGCTTCAAGAAGAAGCAGCAAGTGCAGAAGAGACTGGACACAGAAACTCTTCGGGCTTTGAGGCCAATCTTTACCAGTTTGCTGGGAGCTGGGACCTTGGATAGGGTCTTTTTGCCCCGAGGCCAAGGTGGCGGTCACAGTGATTTATGTGAACCTGCTGTGAAAAAGTCTCTGGATGTTGGTACTTCTTGCCCCCAACCAGAAAGTAACGTGACTGTGCTGATGCCAACAGCTCCAGAGGTGCAGAGTCAGTTGCCAGTAGCTCGTCCTTCTTCTGGGCATCCGGAGCAGGACATCCAGTCAGGCGAACAGGGCTTCTCACCAGAAACTGCTCCTGGAACTGCTGCTGATAACAGTAATGAATCATTCCAGGATCATCCTTTGCACCCAACTGCTGGTGGTGGTGCAGCTTGTCCTTTGTTCCCAGACAAGATTCTGGAAAGCTACACATCTGGCCTATTCCACGAGAATAGCTGTCCGATGCAGTACAACTTGAACCCAAGCAATAAATTCAGTGCCGGAATATTCCAGGATAAAAGCGAAGAAGCTTCTCTTGACCTGGTATTTGAGCTCTTGAACCAGCTGCAGTATCACACTCATCAGGAAGACGGAATAGAAATCTGTGTGGATTTTCTCCAAGGCACTTGTGTTTATGGCAATGATTGTCCTAAACATCATACAGTCTTGCCTTACCATTGGCAGGTGAGAAGGACAGCAACCCAGAGTTGGCAAAGTGTGACCAATGATTCTCAGGAGCATCTGGAAAGACTCTACTGCAACCCTGACAATGATAGGATCAAAGTGAAATATCGGTAGGTAACTGAATTTACTCCCTTTATAGCAAGCATGCTTAATCGAGCAGTGGTCCAGAAACAGAATTACAGGTTACAACAGAATGTGCGTTCTTTTTTCCTGATGTTTTGTATACAAGTGTTTTACAAGCCACATGATGTTTGCCACCACAGAAAATTCTTGCACACCTATTAAAACTACTGTTTATCATTTGGAAAGTATTCTTTGAAGCTGAAGGACTTTGAAGTGCATGAAATAAAAAAAAAAACTTTGGTTCTGTAGAAATTCAAAGAGTTGACAGAGGCTGTTGTGTAACGTTGTACTTGTTCTTGAAGTTCCTAATTAGTCTTTTCTCTATATTAGAGAAAGTGGCAGCATGAATGAGCCTTTGCAGGTATTGAAACAAGAATGATACAGCTGTTGCTTTCTGTTGCTGTGAATCCAGACTGACTGTATGCACTTCAAGCACAGCTTTCATAATTACATTCTAAGCAACTAAAATCAGATAGGTGCTTTGTTAAGCCCTTTGACCAGAAATTTCATATAGTTGCTAATATATGGTGATGTTTCAGCTAAATTCACTATGAACAACCTGAGTGATAGCTTCAGAAATGCTGATCATCTATTTAAATTGTCATCTAGACGTGTTAAACTATTCATTAGAAGTTATTGTTTCCTCTATACATAATAGTATTTATCTATTCATTCTCTGAACTTAGAAAGCAGCTTTTAAGTTTCGCTGGTTATGTTATTGATTTAGGCTTGATCCTGCACCCTGAGATCTAAAACAGAACTTCTTCAACTTTTATAATGCAGGCTCCATTTTGAGTAGTAGTGGGGAGTGCTGATGTTTACAAGTTCATCGGGTCTATATAGTCCATATTTGTATGAGCACAGGGTGTAGACTGGGTTTTTTTGGGGTTTGTGTTTTGTTTTTTTTTTTCTGGAGGAAGCATACAATGCAAATTTCTCTTATCTTATCTGCCCTGCCATAATCTGTGAGCCTGCTGCAACTCATACTTGTCATGGGCAGTTCAGAGCAACGTTTCTGTAGTTGTGTAGTAAAAACTCCAAATTGCCTTTGCCATCTGAGTCCTTGTGGATTTGTTCTCACTGTCTCTTCTTCCTTCCACTTCCTGAAGAAGTACCTCCCTTCCTCCTTAATGTTTTAATTTTCATTTAATATGCTGAGATTTCTCATTAGGCACCAGAGACCCAATCCAAGGCTTAAAGTCTATGTGAACGTAGTCTTTACTTTCACCTAACTGGATGTTGGATTAGGCACTAAAACTCAGTCTCCATCAGATTACAGATTCATCCTTTTTACTGAAGGCAGTACCAGAATATAGATACTCCACAGTGTAAATGAAAGTGAAGTAGGAAATAAGAATTATATATAATAGGGAGTAATCATATTTTATAGAACTGTCTTGAAAATATATGCCAGTCTGTTTAAAAAAAATAATAATAAAAAAATCTTGAAACTGCATAGCAGATAAAATGTGCTGTATGTTACAACAGAGAAACTTCAAATTTTCCCAAGCATTTGAAATGATTTCTGAAAACAAAGCATCAAATGTAAAAATCAGACAAGCCTGTGCAAGTAATTTGAGTTCTGAGCAAATGGGCAAAAGTTTTCTTTTTTGAAGCCTGTATCACAGAATCCATCGCTACACACATGATCTACGTGTTGTAAATGATGGCATGATTAATTTTAAAAGAAACAATGCTTCATAATTGCTTAGTCATCTCCAGCCTGTAAAATTGGCTGAATAGCTTTGTCCGCCTTTGCACTTACTTTGCAGGTTTCCAGTCTGGTGGGTATTTTGGTCTCTCGGTACACAGAGTTTCTGTCTGTCTGAACTTTAGCGGGTGTGCTGCCAGACACATGACGTTCTCTTAGCGTGAGTGAGGTCGGAGGAGCAGCGTGGTCTCGGAAAGCCCAGGTGTGCTGGGTCAGAGCTCTGCTGCGGGTTCTGCGTCGGCGCGAAACTCTGCTCTCAAAGCGGAGGCGGATTCTTTGAATACAAACTAGACTTCATCTCGCTGAGCTGGCTGCCCAGCGAGGGTCTGCCTAACCGTTTTCTTCAGGTAAAAGTGGTCTACTGAGATTAAAATTACTTTAAACATTGGTATTTTCTAACTAAATGCTGTTTCGAGCTGCTGATTCGATAGCCTGTACTCTTCTTACTTCTATTAAAAGACTTTGTGAAGGTCTTTGCTTCAGTCAGTGCTACAAAATCATGCCCCAGTGCAAAGTAGGATGTCCGTTGTAAATTTATAACACATGATTACCATGGAGTGACAAATTAGCAGCTTCTGTAACTCTTGTATATATCTCTTCCCTTGGAAGAGCTTTGTGTTTGTGGATAAGTATCAGTGAGAACCTAGGAGTGAACCTAGGAGTGAAGCTTTAAGACTAGAGCTTCTGATTTCAAACGTTGAATCTGACATACCTTAAAACTTAGTCTTAGCACAATTTGAGTTAGATTTTGAATCATGGGGTAAATGCTGTGGGGTTTTACTGTGTATCATCACCAGTTTCTTCTTTCGCAATGTCATCTTGTATCAGAAGAACCTGCTAAACCTTTAGCTGTGGGCTGCTTGGACTCAGTGTGACTCTTCATGGAGTTCACTGGTGGTCACTGCAACCTGCCTTCCCTCGTGTTCCTGGGCGATGTTGTGTCTCCTGGCAACAAGATGCAGATAGCAGCGTGTCGAACCTTGCTGAGAGGCTCGCAAACATGCTAGAACAGCTCATCGTTCACATGGTTACCGCATTATTTGGCTAAAGCTATTAATCTCTTGTGGTCAGACTAGCTTTACAGGCCTATCTATACAGATTGCGTACAACAGGGAAATGTCCGTTCAGCAGTTTGCATGTCCAAGAAAGGCCCTGCAGAAGCCAGCCTGACAACCAGTGGGTGGTAGCTGTTTATTCTCCTTTGTTTTAAACACAGTTTATACGGCATAGTAAGTAATCGTTAATAGTCTGCATGCATAATATTGCCATTGTGTGCTGCTCCAAGAAAGTTGGGCCATGCAAGAAAGTGTTGGTCTGCTGGCTCAATTAGAAAATAAGCTCCAAATTCAAATATGATGTTCTTCAAGTAGCTATTTATATAGCTCTTTCTTCATCTCAGTGTTATTGAGATGAGTAATGCAAAATATACATTCAGTTGTTGTCTTTCACCTAAAGGAACATGATCTTAAAGTAGGAGAAGTGTTAAACCTTGTTTAGTTACTTCTTTGTAATACAACGGCCTCAGATACTTGTTGCAGTTTGGCCTCAAACTGAATATAAAACTTTTTCATAAATTGTTTATATTTTTCCTTTAAGTCGATCAAGTATTTAGAGCCAAATACCAAGCTTTCTAAACAAATGGGGGAATATGAACTTAAGCAGGTTAAAATACTTAGAAGCACTTGGTTTTCCTCATACGTGTGAGGAGAGGCCCTGGAGAAGTTCCAGCTTGCAGCTAAGTGTTTGAGAGCCCTGCCAAGTACTGCTTTCCAGCCTGAGAGTACCCAAGCTGGGATATTTTCAGATGCTCTTTAGTAAGGGGAAATACTTGGCTGCAGAACTGAGCAGGTTTTCCCCCCACACACACACACCTGTCCAGTCATGCATGTGTTGCTTTTCAAAATAAGCAACATCATTACTGATTACATGAGGATTTGTTTAAAACAACTCTGCAGTTCCTGACCTATCAGTTCCCCTTCCTTGGCTGAAAATTCCACCTTTTCCCTTGGCAAAGAGACATCCCTGTGTGCCATGGGAACTGCAGCATCTGTTTAACTGTGTGTACCCCGGCATATTCCAACTCACGGGAAACAACACCTGCTCATAGTTGCTTTGATTTCTTTCTTTTTTTTTCTCTGTAATTTCTATAAATTTTATGAAATGGCTGCTTCTAGCTAGAAGAGAAAAGCCAAAATGAAATGGCTCCAGTCAGGGAAGAGCAGGTGGACCTCCAATGGTACATATCCTGCCTGGGAGCTAATTGCTTAGCATACATGGATGGTTCTTGGATGAAGTCACAGTAAATACTGTGTGTTTTCCCGATAGGCACATGGAGGTACCTGGGAAGGTAAACATAAAAGGTAAATACAAAAATAAATGTAAAGGAAACTAGTTTTCCTTTGTTCTTGTGTTCATGGGATAACTTGTTTCTCTGATGCTGTCAGTGTATGTTTATGTGATTTTAAAATCATATAGAGCACAGTGGAAGCATTTCAGTCATTCAGGGACTTACTGCAGGTTGTCTGACCAATTGAATAGTTAAATTTCAGAAGTTATCTTTCTGATCTGCACAGCTGCCACAGTGTATGAGATAACTCATGTGTTATTGATAACACCGGAGATGAGAAAACAGCTGAAATTCACTGTGCCTGGCGATTTTGTGTGTGGTGTTTCTTGAATGTACACAGCTGAATGGTTTTGAACTTCTTTTAATTCCTTGCTAGAAGGAATGCAAGACAAACTCTAAATAAAAAGCATGTGAAGTGATTTTAGAAGTGTTTGCCTTGTGCTTTATAATAATGTGCTTCAGTGAATTCCTATTTGCTCCACTTTATAGTATCATTTACATATGAAATAAAACTAATTGGCTTCTAGCTATACAAATCTAGGGAAGTTAGAAGTGTTATGTTGAGCTGCCGTAGGAATCAGCAACCACTCATATATCCCTTTTCTTGTTTCGCGTCAATAAATGGATTACAGTTTTGGAAACAGCTGTCACCTGGCTTCAGGTTGAGGTCAGTCTGTTCCCTGTGTACTTACGGTAATAAAACAGCCCTTTCTGAAACAAAGATTTATAACTGGTGAAACAGATTGCTCAGAAGAGTTGCTTGCAGGTACTCCAGCCGGCACAGCGGCGTGGCATTGTCTGCCCTGCCCGGTTCCATACGGGAGAGGAACAGAAAGAGTCTGTTACAATTATTTGCTTAGCAAGAGCAGCGATCGTGAAGTTCCTTCCTAGTCGGTACATGTATTTGTTGAAATCAGTAAAGATTTGAGCTGAGTAATAATTGCAAAATTTGGTACTTGTAGTCAAATGTATAAAGGAGTCCTTTTTTGGGAAGCTGGATGTGAAGGGCGTGACACAAAACCCTGGATGGAACATTCAAAAACTGAAACATACAGAATTGGTGATCGCTAGTGAGCGTTAGCCTTGTATATGACCATCTTATGTAAAGCATTGATTAAACTGGTGCAGTTTCATTATTTATCATAAGTCTCGGAGGTATTTTAAGTCCTGAAATTGGATAGAATTCTAAAAAAGAAAAAAAAAAAAAAGAAGCAGGCCTCTCTGTGCAGAATGTTTTTGAAAAAGGGGGCTTTGAAAATGGGGCTCCATCTAAGCGCTTTGGAAAGTGTTCATATCACAGCTTTGTGAAAGCAAATGTCTCTCTCGTGATTTGAAGCCCTGTCCTGTATCAGGTCTGTTGCCACTCGGAGCGGGGCTTGTGCTGTCTCTAGAACATCTACTGATATAAAAATTAAAGCTAACAAACAAAACTCTCTGCAAAATATATCCCTGACCAGCGTGGTTAGGGGACCTTTGAAACCAGTAGTCCACCTCAGGCAAGGACATCCATGTTTATCCTCCACTGCAAATAGAAGATGTAACTTGGATTTGAATTATGAAATATGGTACATGCAGCAATCCTTGGAAGATTTGTATGTATTTAACATCCTTATTGCTACAGATTTTTGGAACTTAGCAGTTCTTCACACCAAAGGTCCATTTTAACCCCGTACCTCATGTCCAAAAATAGCCAGTGGTGGGTTTCTTCGGAAGAGCGGAACAGAACAAACATACTTCTCCGTACAGTCTCCGGTCTTTCAGCAGTTGTGCCTCAATGTCTTCCTGATCCAGAGATGGTATCTGTGTGTCAGACAGCTTGGTGGAGATTTTATTTGTTTCTTTCCCCTGCCAGAAAAGATCTGGGGCCAGACTTTCATCTAAGCTGTATATGTATCTGGACCAGTATTCCAATAGTTGTCTCAGATTTACAAATATGTGAGTCAGGCCAGAACATTACAGAACATTACTTTTCAAGCATGCCCAAAGACAAGAAAACCTGCCTTTCCAACTTTTTAAAAAATAAATTATAGGAAAAGCAGTAAAGCTACTATATTGATAGATTATTTTCTTTAATTTTTTTTTTCGTCCCTGATGGAGCCTTTAAGTGTAGAGCTAAATCTTTTTGTATCACCTTTCTCTTTTCTGAATCTTTCTTACTGTACACCTCTGGCATGGCTCACAGTCGCAGTAGAGAGAAGCAGTGTGACACGATGAGGGAACAAATTAAGTAAAACATGAAACTAATTTCCTGCCCTGTCACCAGCTGCCCTTCTTTTCAGTTTAAGATTGATGAGAGACTGAT